>NC_037590.1:36014750-36326244 GCF_003073045.1 Pomacea canaliculata | reverse complement strand
AGGTCCTTACCGATGAACATTTATTTTACAGATAGAAAAATTGAAACTGAGATATACAAGTGAGCCAAGAACCTTCTTGATTTACATTCTCTCCGTGTACTCGTGCCTGAGCACACAGGAATAATTCACACCTTTCCTTGCAAGTGACATTGTCGAGGCTTCATTCTTATGAAAGCGGAAGAAACATTATGGTCATCGAGCTAACACCCATTCACTTTTAGCAACCCAATAATCGCCCGAATCAAAACCTCTCGGAGTCGTTATTGCTACTCTATCGCACTTGGCAATGCATGTCAGCTTCTCTACTGAATTTTGAACTTAAGTTTAGATACATTTATTTGTAGCGTAAGACTTTAAGCTGGTTTTAAATAATTATTTAATCTACAAAATTTTATTTAATCGATCCAGCATCACATACAGTTTAATTGAAATTAGGCCTTAAAAAAAAGAAAGTCGATCCTTTGACATCTTCTCATTAAGGACGACGAGAATGTGGGAGGCTTAGAATGGCCACGTGGTCAGATAAAGCAGGTTTATCATGTGACCCTCAAATGCTGCAAGACAAGCTAGTTTTCCTTGTCTATGAAGCTGACGAGAGAAAAACAAAGAACTAAGATTGGCTAGAGGCAATGTGCTGAGAAATATTGTCTGGTCTTACGTAAGACGTCTTATATAACGGCAAAGTCATTCCGATGTCCTTCCTTCAGGTCGTTTTTCGTTTTTGTATATTTACTCATAGAGTTGCTGCTTTTCTAATTAATTTCCTCCATCTTCCTTTTATGAACTCTTCAGACCGCAACTTTCTTCTTGTGCATTCTACATTTACATGAATTTACAACGAGTTAATTATTTGAAAAGTAAATTTCTGTATTTAGGGGTAACATGTAGATATTAACTGGATCATCATTTCTGACAACAACATAATTATTCTCTGACTTTTTGTACTAAAATGCTCAAGTTATATTGGATACCACTGTATTTTTTCTTTTTGCTTTTCATAATGCTATTTGGGTAGCTAAAATAACACGAAAATTTGCAATGACAGGAGTAGGCTTCGTTGAAACTATTAACACATAATAGCACCCCATCCCTAAAGCTAACGTGAAAAGTCCGCTTCTGAAGCTTCCACCGTTACATAAAAGCAAAAGCGTTTAACTATAATCTTTTTCAATGAAAAAGTTCATTACAGCTACTAAATTGATTGTTAAGCTATTCCCGAGTACAGATAAATAATTCCTTCCATAAATTATAAATAAATTAACTTTTTGTAACTTATGTATTTGAGTGCTTTCAATTCTTACACCTGTATTTATATGATATTAAATTATAGTTTACGACCTCGGAAACAACATATTGCTAACTAATCAATGTTGTTTAGAAATAATCAACCTCGAAGTCTTGAGTGATTCTCTTGCCATCCTTCAAGATAATCTGAGGATGTTGTAAGAATGAAGACTGATGACAGACTTCCTCTGATTGAGACCCTATTTAACGCACACAGGAGTTGTCAGTGCCGCAACGTATAATGTCTCATGATTTCACAGTGGATCACGTGACCTATGGTCAGGGGCAGAAAGCTTTTAGATAATGCATGCACATGACAAGTCGTCCAGGAAGAAGAAAGCACAGTCCTGTCTTGCCAGATGTTGATAGTTTGAAGAAATCACAAGAACAAGGAATCAGCAACTTCCTGATGTTTGCACATGTGTGGTGAAAAAGCTTGACAGAGCAAAGGTTAAGGTAAAGCAGCAGCAGCAGCAGCAACAACAACAACGACGACGACGATAAACAACAACAACAACAACAACAACAACAGCAACAAAACGCAACGTACAGACAGAATGCAGAAATGGAGGACTGTGATTACTGTTGTCATGCTGTTTATTTGCCTTTGCGCCTCTCTAGAAGACTATTGTTGGGTAGACACGTATGATGGAGAGTTCATGTCCCCATGCTTTGACGAGGGCCGTTGCCGCTGCAACAACATTACAGCCGACTGTTCCTCGAATAACGGCTCTCTGACCTACGTGCCTCGTCTTCCTATCGACGTCCAGGTCTTCAACTTCTCCAGCAACAACCTGTCTCACATTCCTGACGAATTTTTCTCCAACGTGTCGCAAGTGTGGCTGCTGGATCTCTGTCAAAACGGCTTAACATCTCTATCTCCGAGGGCTTTTCAAGAACTGCAAAACCTGACCACTTTGTTGCTGAACGGTAACTCCTTAGTTTATAAAGCACTGACTCCTGTTTTTCATATTCGTTCGTTGACGAATCTGCAGATATTGTGCAGCAACCTAAGTCCAATGGACTTGGAGACTTTTTCTAATAATTCTCTTGGCGCGCTCACTTTACTAAATGTCAGTCTAAACAATATCGGGTCGCTTTACATGAAGAGCTTGGAGCCACTGAAGGGACTCAGTTACTTCATCGCTCAGCAAAACAAGTTGTATAACCTGACTACCTCACGTCTGAAGAACCTTTTTTTTTTAAACTTACAGAAGAACCGTCTTTTTGACTTTCCGCAAACATGTGATCTGGTTACAGGCGAATCATTTTTCCCCAACCTAAAACTACTGCTGCTGCAGAATAACATGATTTCTTCAATAAAGGATCCTGTCTGTCTTCCGAATTTGGCGAACCTCTCTCTCTCATTTAACAAATTCCTCACTTTTGAAAGCAATACGTTTGGAAATGCACGCTTTCCACGTCTTGAATACCTTGCACTGATTGAAATGGAAGATAAAATAGTTGGCATCGAAAGATTCGCCTTTAACAATTCTCAGCTGAAGTTCCTGGGTCTTGCCTTAAACTACATCAACTTGTCTTCTCAGACAGTTCTCCATGACGACGCTTTTGGTGGATGTACCGGCATCACAGCATTCTATTTCGATTACTGTGTATTTAAGGCAGTAAGTAAAAAAAGATTTCAAATACTTTTCCATCCATTCAAGAAGATACAGAGTTGGTATCTAGGATATTGCCAAATTTCTAGTATTAGCCATGATACATTTTCACCTTTTGTGAACTTGGAATCCTTGTATTTACACGGCAACCTGATGAAGTTCTTACCAGATGGATGTTTTTCTGCCTTGACAAAACTGAAATTTCTGGCTCTCAACAACAATCGCATCAGTGTCATCTCAAAGAATACCTTTGACGAGGAGACACGTGAGAGGTTTGAGTATTTTTGCCTCCTTGTGTGTGTTTATTTTTTTTTTCTGGGAGGGGGGAACATTTTGTGGGTGTGTATTGTAATGTGTGAATCAACTAAATTAAAAGGGATAGTTGGAAATTTGTGCGGCACTGGAGCAGCAAAATATGATGAGTCTGTCAGTTTTCGATTTATCATTGAGACAGCAGCGATGAAAAAAAAAAAATTAAAAGTACTTTTAAACCAGTACTTTACAAATTTATTTTTGAGTCCTTCTCTAGAAAGTTCCTTGTTTCAGATTTTAGATGAGAAATTAGACAATACAATCTCTTTCATTTGAGAATAAAAAGTTGAAGATTCGGTACTGGCCATATATTAATAAATTGTTAATAAATTTACAGACTAAAACAAAGCTTTTTATTCGTTGTCTGGCTTGCAGGCTACAGAAAATATATCTCAGTGGAAACCCGTTCTATTGTTCCTGTGATATCCGTTGGTTTCAAGAGTGGCTGAGTTCGAGACAAAACCCGCTTGTCAACTATGCGCAAGAAGGATACATGTGTGACAACATCCTAAATACTAATGTTACGATTTTCCAAATTAATGATCAGGTAACAGCCGCAAAATTTAAAAAGAAATGCTTTAAAGAAGTAGGTTAAAATATCACATAAGAACAAACATTCAATGTACTTTTAAAATACAAGAGACATCAGATTTATGAACTAATTTGGCCTTTGATGAAATATGTACAATAATCGCATATCTTTTTGACGAAGTCTAGCAAACAGTAAATAAATAAATATTATACACGCAATGCTACGAATATTTAGAAACTATAAAAGCAAACGTCGCCAGAAGACTGAAATATTACAGTTCGAATTATGTAAACGACTGTTGTAGGCCTGTCTCTTGGGTCAAGCAGCAGCATCCTTTACCATTGCTGTCATCATCATCGTGCTCGTCGTGTTCATCATCTCTGTCACCTGTTTCCGCTATCGCTGGCATCTCCGCTTGGTGATGTACGAGTGGTTTCATCATAGAGGTCTACAGGAGGGACAACTCCGTCACTTCACTTACGACGTCTTCGTAGGCTACGCTGAGGAGGACAGGAAGTGGGTGATGCAGGAGTTACTGCCCGTCGTGGAGGGTCAGTGGAACCTTCGCGCATGCGTGCACGAGCGCGACTTCATTCCCGGCAAGCAC
This sequence comes from Pomacea canaliculata, assembly GCF_003073045.1. Classification (NCBI taxonomy): domain Eukaryota; kingdom Metazoa; phylum Mollusca; class Gastropoda; order Architaenioglossa; family Ampullariidae; genus Pomacea; species Pomacea canaliculata. The sequence goes on along the minus strand of NC_037590.1, from coordinate 36,321,890 downwards.
ATCGTGGACAACATCGCTGACTGCGTGCAGGACAGTCGCAAGATTCTGATGGTTTTCTCTCCTGATTATGCTCGCAGCGAGTGGTGTCAGTTCGAGCTGAAGTACTGTCAGTGCTGTGTGATGGACCGTGACGAGGTGTTGGTGCTGGTGTTACTGCACGAGACGGAGTCACGTGACATGACCAGCGCCATGTTTGCAGTGATGAAGACGACGACGTACATTGAGTGGGCGAACACTGTTGACGCTCGTGACTCCTTTTGGGGTCGACTGTCTCGGGCATTGGACTGCGTGATCAGCTATTAAAACTGTTCTTATTATTGATAACAAATGTTAAAAATTTGTTTTACTTATTTTATTTTAACTTTTTTAGTCCTTTAAAATTGTAATGTGTTATAAGCCAATTTAGCCAAGTTACTAGTCCTAGAGGATCAGTTATATATCTCCCCCACTTTGGTCTATATGTTTTCATGCAAAATAAAAAAAAATTGTTAAAATTATTTTAGTACTTGTGGAATGCTGGAAATATTGAATATTGCATTGTCACCGGAAATAAGTAACTGGTGAAAATGTCAGACCTCTAGGACGATGGGCAGTGGGTGAGAAACGATTACAACATTTCCTGGACAAGGGTAGTGAGTTAAATAAAAGTTTTAGAAAATAAACCGAGTAGAACAGCTTATGAAACTGATTTTATTCAACAAGGCGACAAGACTGACCTAATTAAGCTGCAAACTTGACAATCTTGTTCAGGTAAGATTAACATTGATTTTATTACTTGACTAAAATCGAGGACACAATCGGAAAGTATTTAAGAATAAAAAGTACACCCTGGGGTATTGTGGGAAAAATTACGAAATATATTTTAAAACAATTGTTCAAGTGCTCTTTCTTTGCTGGATTGTATAAATCTTTAATGCCAGTAAAGTTTGTATAACATTGTACTTTTTTTGACAGGTGTTTGATCACTTTGATTCTTTTGCAAGTGGAATTTACTTGGAAAGATTAGTAGTCCTGTCAATGAGATATGTGCTGGACTGCCAAATTCTGCTCATACATTATTAAACAAGGATCGAGGCATACAGGGTAAATAATTAAAGGAAATAATAAAGATTAAGAAACATTCACATTACCAACACATACACTGATGAATCTATTGAGTTTTATGAAGTATGTATGTTTAAATTTGTGATTTTTTGGTTTAATATATGCTTTACAATTTTGTTATAGTAATTAGTGTTTTGTATTTAGGCCTTTAAACTGTGTGCACGTGTGATTACATGTAGGTCTAATAAGTGTAATTCATAGAATGTGCTGTGATAACGGAAATTAGTGGTGGAGCTGTGGTCTGGAGACGATACTTTCCATCTTAATCTTCTTGAAAGTGAAAGACAAATTTCTACAGACAGAAGAAAGAAAGAATTTGCAGTTATTTATTGGCAACTCTCTCTCTCTCTGTGTGGATAATGTCATAGATAATGTCTATGTGCGTAGATTGTATTAATTAATGCTATTGACAATGACAATGATCAACTTTATTTGTCCCAGTGGACAATTTAAACATGGGAAGGTGGTCTAGTTACAGTAAAGTTAAAAATAAAAGTAGAACAAGTTCTCTGCAAGGTGCAGCGTTAATATGTACATTAGTTTTATTGATTTAAAATAAAAAAAAACAACACAAAACCAACACTTCTTCAACCAAATCCTTCCTTCTTTGTTTTCAACCTTTTTATTATTTAATTGTTGATCTTGTTTTCACATTTTCATATATTGTCATATATGTAGCTTATGAGGAAGATATTTTAAACGCAATTTCACATGCATACGTGACCCGTCAGCTGATTTATTTTCCGCAAAGGTATCAGAAGCACTGCCACGGAGAGGTAGTATAGATGGCACAATGTTAATTAGTGCGAGTTGCAACTGTCGTGCTGTTCAGTCAAATGTTTCTGTGTAAACTAATGCATCGCAAGAAAGTTTGTGTGGGGAAGGGGGGATTATATATATATACAAATATAAGTAGGTGTGTGTCAGGGGTATCAGGAAAATAATATGTAAGTGGATGTGTGTGTGTGTATGTGGCGGGATTTACATATTATATATACATAAGCAGATATGAGAATGTGTGTAGGGGGATTATGTACATATATGCACATATATGAGTATGTATGTAAGGGAGGTTACATGTATATATATACATATAAAAGCAAAGATCTATGAGTGTATTTGTAGGGAGTTACATATATACAAGCAGATATAAGGCTGTGTGGCTGGGGTGGTCACACATGTATACATAAGCAGATGTGTGTGTGTGAGGGGGATTATGTATATGTGAATATGAGTAGCTGTGTGCATCAGGGGGCATTAGATAGCTATATATGTAAATATGTAAGGAGAATTATATATATAGGCAGATATGAGTAAGAATATATGTATACATATATCTGTGTTTAGGTAAGAATGAAAGAGAGGGGCAAAAAAAAAATCGCCTCCAAAACTTTTCAGTTGTTTACATGTGTTTATATACTTTGAATTATTTGATTAGATATGCAGTGATCCAATTTGCATTAAAGGGCTAGAAGAAGGAAAGTACAAGTGAGTGAGGCAAGAAATTACCTTTTAATGTATTAACTGTTACAAACTGACCAGTACATGACTGTGTGCGTGTGTGAGTGTGAATGAGGGAGATTGCATATAAGATATACAGACATGCATGTGAATATATGTATATTTTGAATATCTCAATACCCTTAAAAGGGTGAAAAAATAAAGATTCTTGAATCAGAAGCTTCAGAAACTGATGACACTCTGAAAAACATGAACTTCCGAAGGCTTCCGAAGTTTTTCCCTTCACTGGGACGTTGAGGAAAACAAATCAGCGGCCGGGAGGAGGTGGGGGGGGGGGTCAGCGATGCTTCAAACCACAAGTAGTCAACCAAAAGAACACTGAAGGCTGTAATTTTCTTGAATAAAAAACAACCCAGTTTTCAGAATATGAATAGCTTATCGCTTAATTATTTTGTCGATCTTGCAATACCAAGAGTTTGCCTCTCGGAAGTTCCCTGTTTCAGATTTTAGAAGAGACGCTTACCATTAGAATCTCTTCCTTTTACAAAACAAAGGTGGCAGATTCGGTATTGGTATAAAACTGTGGTCATATTAACGTACTGAAACAAATTTGTTATTGTCGGACTTTAAGCCTACAGGAAATAGACCTCAGTGGAAACCCGTTCTATTGTAAAATCTCTGATTGTATAGAATGTCACGTGGACGTAGACGCCTGGACATTTGCGCTTTATGTCTTCAGAAAATAACCAATAAAAGACATAATTCCATCCTTACTATTATCTAAGATATCTAATTTTAAACACAGTCCTAAAAGAAAGTTTCTTTTCCTGGTTGAAGATCAAACATAAAAATAATAAAGTTTAGAGTCCTGTACAACACTGTTTTTACTGATGACTAATCGGATAATGCTATCAATTGCAGTCATTAGATATTGTTGTTTCACTGTGCCAACAGTCACTGGAGACTAATGTTCCAGAATCCAAATATATAACTTCCACATACACTCACAAAGTGTCTCAAACCATAGAAACAGTCAAACAAACAAAATACCGCTGACTCCTCCACTCGAGGACAGAAACTGTCTCTGGGGACGAGCGACCTCAACTTTCCTGGGCTAAATGCTCCAGGATACTAATAAACTGCGCCTATAACAGTTATAAACGAGAACAAAATTACTCATAAACATGAATATCTTTCAAAAAAAAATGAAAAAATCAACATAAAAAACAGCACCACCAACCACCACCACCGCCACCACCACTTTGGGATGTCATCTTAACCAACTCTTCTTAGTAGACAACCATATATCTGACCACTTCAAGTCATAAAAAAAAACCACAAAGATAAGCAGAGGAAAAAATCAAAAGCTCTCTCACCAGTAATGAAATTAGGCTTAAAAAAGAAAAGTCGATCCCTTTGGCATCTTCTTATTAAGGACGAAGAATGGAGGCTTAGAATGACCACGTGGTCAGATAAAGCAGGTTTTATCATGTGACCCTCAGATTCTGCAAGACACAGGCTAGTTTTCCTTGTCTATTGAAGCTGACGAGGAAAACAATAGAACTAGAGATTGGCTGAGAGGCAATGTGTGAGAAATATTGTCTGGTCTTACGTAAGACGTCTTATAACGGCAAAGTCATTCCGATGTCCTTCCTTCAAGTCGTTTTTCTTTTTTGTATATTTACTAATAGAGTTGCTGTTTTTCTAAGTAATTTCCTCCATCTATCTTTTATGAACTCTTCTTCTTGTGTATTTTACATTTATACATTTACATGAATGTGTAACGAGTTAATTATTTGAAAGGTGAATCTCTTTATTTAGGAGTAACATGTAGATAGTAAGTGGATCATCAGTTCTGATAACAACATTTCATATCAAAATTATTCGCTGACGTTTTGTACTAAAACGCTCATTTTCTATACGAAGTTATATGGAATACCACTGTATTTTTTTCTTTTGCTTTCAATAACGCTATTTGGGTATCTAAAATAACACGAAAATTAGCAATGATAGGAGTAGGCTTCGTTAAAACTATTAACACATAATAGTACCCCATACGTAAAGCTAACGTAAAAAGTCCGCTTCTGAAGCTTCCATCGTTACATAAAAGCAAAAGCGTTTAACGATAATCTGTTTCAATTAGAAAAACGTTTAATTACAGCTACTAAATTGATTGCTACCCAAGCTATTCCCGAGTAAATCATACAGATAAATCATTGCTTCCATATATTATAGATATTAACTTGACTAAATGATTTACGTAATCAATCTTGTTGTCACCTATGTATTTGAGTACTTAAAATTCTTATACCTTATATATTATATAATATTAAATTATAATTTACGACCTTGGAAACAACATATTGCTAACTAATCAATGCTCTTTATAACTAATCAACATCGAAGTCTTGAGTGATTCTCTTGCCAACCTTTAAGATAGTCTGAGGATGCTGTGAGAATGAAGACTGACGACAGACTTCCTCTGATTGAAACCCTAACTTAACTCACGCGGGAGTTGTCAGTGCCGCAATGTATAATGTCTCATGTTTTCACAGTGGATCACGTGACTTATGGTCAGGGCAGAAAGACTTTAGATAATGCACGCAGAAGGACAAATCGTCACGGAAGAAGGAAGCACAGTCCTGTCTTGGCAGATGCTGATCGTTTGAAGAAATCACAAGAACAGGAATCAGCAACTTCCTGATGTTTGCACATGTGTGGTGAAAAAGCTTGACAGAGCAAAGGTTAAGGTAAAGAGCAAAGCAGCAGCAGCAGCAGCATTAACGACGACGACGATAAACAAAAACAACAGCAACAAAACGCAACGTACAGACAGAATGCAGAAATGGAGGACTGTGATTACTGTTGTCACCCAGTTTATTTGCCTCTGCACCTCTCTAGAAGACCAGTGTTTGGTAGCCACGTATGATGGAGAGTTCATGTCCCCATGCTTTGACGAGGGCCGTTGCCGCTGCAACAACATTACAGCCGACTGTTCCTCGAATAACGGCTCTCTGACCTACGTGCCTCGTCTTCCTATCGACGTCCAAGTCTTCAACTTCTCCAGCAACAACCTGTCTCACATTCCCGACGGATTTTTCTCCAACGTGTCGCAAGTGTGGCTGCTGGATCTCTGTCAAAACGGCTTAACATCTCTATCTCCGAGGGCTTTTCAAGAACTGCAAAACCTGACCACTCTGTTTCTGAACGGTAACTCCTTAATTTATAAAGCACTGACTCCTGTTTTTCATATTCGTTCGTTGACGAATCTGCAGATATTGTGCAACAACCTGAGTCCGATGGACTTGGAGACATTTTCTAACAATTCCCTTGGCGCGCTCACTTTACTAAATGTCAGTCTAAACAATATCGGATCGCTTTACATGAAGAGCTTGGAGCCACTGAAGGGACTCCGCTACTTCATCGCTCAGCAAAACAAGCTGTATAACCTGACTTCTTCAGTCTGAAAACCCTTTTTTTTTTAAACTTACAGGACAACCGTCTTTTTGACTTTCCACAAACCTGTGACTTGGTTACAGGCGAATCATTTTTCCCCAAACTAAAACACCTGGTGCTGCAGAATAACATGATATCTTCAATAAAAGATCCTGTCTGTCTTCCGAATCTGTCCAACCTCACTCTCACATTCAACAGATTCCACATTTTTGAAAGCAATACGTTTGGAAATGCACGCTTTCCAAGTCTTCAAAACCTTGAACTGACTCAAATGGAAGATAAAATAGTTGGCATCGAAAGATTCGCCTTTAACAATTCTCAGCTGAAGTACCTTGGTTTTGCCTTTAACTACATCGACTTGTCCTCTCAGACAGTTCTCCATGACGACGCTTTTGGTGGAAGTACAGGCATCACAACATTCTATTTCGATTACTGTATGTTTAAGACAGTAAGTAACGAGAGATTTCACATACTTTTCCATCCGTTGAAGAAGATACAGAATTTGTATCTAGGCTATTGCCAAATTTCTAGTATTAGCCATGATACATTTTCGCCTTTTGTGAGCTTGGTATCCTTGCATTTACACGGCAACCTGATCAGATTCTTACCAGATGGATGTTTTTCAACCTTGACAAAGCTGAAAGTTCTGGCTCTCAACAACAATCGCATCAGTGTCATCTCAAAGAATACATTTGACGAGGAGACGCATGACAGGTTTGAGTATTTTGCCTCGCCTCTGTGTGTGTGTGTGTGTGTGTGTGTGTGTGTGTGTGTGTGTGTGTGTGTGTGTGTATGTGTGTGTGTGTGTGTGTGTGTGTGTGTGTGTGTGTGTGTGTGTGTGTGTGTGTGTGTGTGTGTGTTTTATTTATATTTTTTTTGGGGGTGGTGGGGGGTAACGGTTTGTGGGTGTTTATTGTAATGTGTAAATCAACTAAATTAAAAGTGATAGTTGGCAATTTGTACGGCACTGAAGCAACAAAATAAAATGAGCCTATCAGAGTTTTCTATTTATCATTGAGACAGCAGCGATAAAAAATTAAAAAAACGTTTTAAACCAGTACTTTACACATTTATTTTTGAGTCAATCTCTAGGAAGTTCCTTGTTTCAGATTTTAGAAGAGAAATAAGACAATACAATCTCTTTCATTTGAGAATAAAAAGTTGGAACTGGCCATTTGTTAATAGATTGTTAATAAATTTACATATTCAAACAAAGTTTTTTTATTCGTTGTCTGGTTTGCAGGCTACAGGAAATAGACCTCAGTGGAAACCCGTTCTATTGTTCCTGCGATATCCGTTGGTTTAAAGAGTGGATGATTTCGCGACATAACCCGTTTGTCAACTATGCGCAAGAAGGATACATGTGTGACAACATCCTAAATACTCATGTACAGTTTTTCAGAATTAATGAGCAGGTAACAGCCGCAAAATTTAAAAAGAAATAATTTTAAAAAGCAAGTTAAAAGTTCATATAGGAATAGGCCTTTTAACTGAAAACATCTTTGAGCAATCTACTTTTAAAATACAAGAGACGACAGATTTATGAACTAATTTGGCCTTTGATGAAATATGTACATTTCTTTTTGACGAAGTCTAGCAAACAGTAAATAAATAAATATTATACACGTAATTGCTACGAATACTAATAAACCACACGAGCAAACGTTGCCAGAAGACTGAAATATTACAGTTTGAAATATGTAAATGACTGTTGTAGGCCTGTCTCTTGGGTCAAGCAGCAGCATCCTTCACCATTGCTGTCATCATCATCGTGCTAGTCGTGTTCATCATCTCCATAGTCTTCTTCCGCTATCGCTGGCATCTCCGCTTGGTGATGTACGAGTGGTTCCATCACAGAAGTTCACAAGAACAACTCCGTCACTTCACTAACGACGTCTTCGTGAGCTACTCTGAGGAGGACAGGAAGTGGGTGATGCAGGAGTTACTGCCCGTCGTAGAGGGTGAGTGGAACCTTCGCGCATGCGTGCACGAGCGCGACTTCATTCCCGGCAAGCACATCGTGGACAACATCGCTGACTGCGTGCAGGACAGTCGCAAGATTCTGATGGTTTTCTCTCCTGATTATGCTCGCAGCGAGTGGTGTCAGTTCGAGCTGAAGTACTGTCAGTGCTGTGTGATGGACCGTGACGAGGTGTTGGTGCTGGTGTTACTGCACGAGACGGAGTCACGTGACATGACCAGCGCCATGTTTGCAGTGATGAAGACGACGACGTACATTGAGTGGGCGAGCACTGTTGACGCTGCTAACTCCTTTTGGGGTCGACTGTCTCTAGCACTGGACTGCGTTATCAGCTCATAAACCTGGTCTTTTTTTTAATCAAAAGTGCACCACAGTCTTGCTACAGTTCATAGACAGGTATTAGGTTAGATTAAAGATTAGATTTAAGGGACAGATTAATAGTGTTGTCGAAGAGCTCCGATATGCACTGGACTGCAACACTCTGCTCATGCAACATTAAATAAAGATAGAGAAACACATGCGTGTAATTAAGATAACAATTATAAAAAAAGCATTCATATGACATAAGGAATAATAATAAAAAATAATATTATTATTATTGAGTGATGTCCCCTCGCCTTACAGACTACAGGGGTTAGCTTTGTTGGATTGTTCTGTCTACCATCTGTTTTGGATTTTTTATTTACAAATCACTAGAAGTTAGAGAGAGTCAATAATTTGCAAGTGCTTGTGCTTCTTTTCTTAATAACAAAATTTACTTTATAGCTTTCATTGTTCCTTGTAATTTTAATTAAGTTGATATCTTGGGCTATCATTTTTCATGTACCATTGTATTTTGAACCAATAATTAATTTCCCCCTTCCTTTCCTCCAGTATCGGTTATCGGCACAAGGCTACTGATATAAAGAGTGTCATTGTTCTGGTTTTATCATCATCAACTTGTGGATCTGTTCTCCTTTACTTTCTCTGTGTGTTGGATGGTCTGTGGCTTTCTGAGTTTATCATTTTTGACAAGTAAGATCGAAGTTTTCGTTGAAACACAAGTAACGGTCTCCACATCCCGCTGCTTCCTTCGTGGTTCATGATTTGTAGCATTCACTTGTATAATTGTTGTACATCCAGATAGCATTTTGTAAAAATTTGTTTCAATGATGTCCTGCTTCAACATCTGTGCTTGGATGTCTTGATGAAACGACTAAATAAAAAAACCGCTTACATTTAGATCTATGATCGTTTCTTCTGGATCTATTTTTGGTGCCACGCATTGTAGTTCAGCAACCAGAATGAATGTTTACAAATTTGCTACATTGTAATGAAATGAGTGTGCTTCTCCACTTATAAGTACGTGCAAGTTTGTCAGGAATTAAGAATTTTCACCCTACCTCGCTTAAAAAAGTGCTGAGAATGAGACAAAAGTTCTCGAATGCTACCAGTCAAAATTATTTGGTTTTCTTTGTTTCTTTTGAATCTTATAAGTAAATCTGGCATGTATTCTAAAAAATTACCACCTCCTCCTTCTCCTCCTCCTCTTCATCATCATCATCATCATCATCATGTCAGAATTTATTATCTTTATCCTTAATTTTTTAAGTTTACAAACATTTTATATAAATATTCAATGTAACTTAATTAGCTGATAGACGAATCAGAATGATAATCACTACAAATTTGATGTGTATATAATCTGTTTGAAAAGGCAATAAAGTTTGATTATAGCTACTAAGCCGTTACTTAATTGTTACTAAAGTCAATCACTACTGACTTCAATATAACTTTACTCCCAGAAACTACATATATTAATGTGATGAAATGATTAATGTAATCATTCTTTTAGTAAGATATGTGTTATTATATTTTAATAAATAAACTTGCAAACAACAAAACTTATAATGGACGAATGATTTTGTTTGGATAAAAAAGTTTCTTTTTTTTTAGAAAAAATATCAACTTTGACTTTTTTCCCAGGGAATTGCATGTCAACCTTTAACATATACTTCCTTTCCCACTTAAAAACGCACGCGGAAATTGTATAATGTCGCATGTTTCACAAGCCGTATTATGCGATCTATGGTGGCTACTATGTCCACTTGTGCCCAAACGTCGAGGTTATCACTAAGAAAATACAGTTTTGTCGTGACAGACGTTAAATGTTGGCAGAAATTCTCACTGAAACGAGTATTAAGAAACTTTACTGGCGTTTTGCTCAGTAAGACATAAGACAGTAAGTAAAAAGAGATTTCAAATACTTTTCCATCCGTTCAAGAAGATACAGAGTTTATTTCTAGGATTTTGCCAAATTTCTCGTATTAGCCATGATACATTTTCGCCTTTTGTGAGCTTGGAATTCTTGTATTTATACGGCAACCTGATGAAGTTCTTACCAGATGGATGTTTTTCTGCCTTGACAAAGCTGCAATTTCTGGCTCTCAACAACAATCTTATCAGTATCATCTCCAAGGATACTTTTGCACAGGAGACTCGTGATAGGTTTGAGTATTTATTTTCTAGTTGGCGTAAAGAAGTGAGAGCTGAGCGGACGAGTGTGTGTGTCGGTTTGTGTGCGTAAAGTATTGTGTAAGTAAAATTGAAAGTATTAGTCGTCAAATTGTCTATCAGTGGAACAGCAAAATAAGAGAAAACTATCAGAGTCCTGGATTTATCATTGAGACATTAGCGATAAAAATTGTTTAAAAAATTTTTCAAACGAGCATTTTGCAATTTTATTTTCAACTTATTTTCAAATAACTTTTATGCAATCTTTCAAATGTGAGTGCGTCTCTAGGAAGTTCCTTGTTTCAGATTTAAGAAAAGAAATTGGACAATACAGTCTCTTCCCTTCACAACACAAAGGCTGCAGATTCGGTATTGACATGTAGGCTACAGAAAATAGTCCTCAGTGGAAACCCGTTCTACTGTTCCTGTGATATCGCAATTGTTGTGTTCAGGAGCGTGTCCTCAATTTAAATAATACCGTCGCTGGTGTCAAAGTTCCTGGCACTTTTCTGTTTGGGGAATTTTTTTAATTTGACAAAGGTTCAGGTGAGGAATGGAGCTGAGATTCAAAGTCACCGAGCTGTGCAGATGAGTGTGGAAGATTCCCAGGGGAAACTATCATCACGTCTGAAGGGCTGCAGCGATGGCCAGGAGGGTGACGCACAAAACACAGAGACCAAGAATCCTGTTACTGATATTCACCCTGCAGTCTGCCCTCATCTGTCTCGCGCAAGATCGCAATCACTGCTGGACAGAGAAGCACGACGCAGGTTCCATAACTTACTCCTGCTTTGGCGAGGGCTTTTGCTTTTGCAGCAACACCACTGCCGACTGTTCATCGCATCATGGCCTCCTGACCTACGTGCCTCGTCTTCCTATCGAAGTCCAGGTCCTCAACTTCTCCAACAACAACCTGTCTTTTATACCTAACGATTTTTTTTTCAACGTGTCGCAAGTAAGGTTGCTGGATCTCTCCAACAACGGCTTAATTTCTGTATCGTCTAGAGCTTTTCGGGGACTACATCATTTGACTACTCTCTTTCTAAACGGTAACCATTTAAATCGTCAAGCACTGGGCCATGTTTTCCGAATTCAGTCCTTGTCGAGGCTGGAAATACTGTGCAGTGGCTTAAGTCAGGCAGACTTAAACATCTTTTCTAGGAGCACTCTGAGGGAGCTGGACGTGTTGAACGTTAGTCTAAACAATATTGGTTCCTTTTATATGGGAAATCTGCAGCCTTTGAACAGTCTGCACATGTTCATTGCTCAGGCAAACCAACTGTACAACCTCACTACCTCACGACTGGAGAACCTGAGGTTTCTAGACCTGCAGTACAATCGTCTCTTTGACTTCCCGAAGTCATGCGATCCGGACACTGGAGAATCCCTTTTCCCCAACCTCGAGCAACTTCTGCTGGATTTCAACATGATTTCTTCGATCACGGATCCTGTTTGTTTCCCTAAGTTGTATGTTTTGACCCTCGAGTTTAACAGATTCCAAATGTTTGAAAGTAACACATTTGGAATCTTACGATTTCCAAGTTTAGAAAAACTTGAACTGACTCAAATGGAAGACAAAATATTACGAATCGACAAGTTCACCTTTAATAATTCACAGCTGCTGTATCTGGGACTCGCCTTGAATTACATCGATCTCTCGTCTCCAAGAGTTCTTCATGAAGACGCTTTTGGTGGAAGTACCGGCATCACAATATTCTATTTCGATCATTGCGTATTCAAAACAGTGTCGATCGAAAGGTTCCACAGACTTTTCGAACCGTTCAGATCGATAAAAAGTTTGTATCTTGGAGACTGCGGAATTGAGAGCATCAGTCCCGACACCTTTGCGCCTTTTAAGAGTCTGGAGTTCTTGTATTTATACGGCAACCTGATCAGATTCTTACCAGATGGATGTTTTTCGGCCTTGACAAAGCTGAAAGTTCTGGTTCTCAACAACAATCTCATCAGTGTTATCTCAAAGGACACTTTTACACAGGAGACTCTTGGCAGGTTTGAATCTTTTTGCTATTTGACTTAATTAAGATAGAGCTGAGCGGACAAGAGAAAAGTGTGTGTGTATCGGTTTGTGTGCGTAACGTATTGTGTAAAATTGAAAGTATGAGTCGTCAAGTTGTCTTTCACTGGAGCAACAAAAGAAGAGAGAACTATCAGAGTTCTGGACTTATCATTGAGACATTAGTGATAAAAATTGTTTTAAAAATTTTTCGAATGAGCATTTCAAATTTTATTTTCAACGTATTTTCAAATAACCTTTATGCAATCTTACAAGTGTGAGCTCGTCTCTAGGAAGTTCCTTGTTTCAGATTTTAGAAGAGAAATTAGGCAATACAATCTCTTCCTTTTACAACACAAAGGCGGCAGATTCGGTATTTGCCTTAAACTGTGATCCTATTGTTGTCTGACTTGCAGGCTACAGAAAATATACCTCGGTGGAAACCCGTTCTATTGTTCCTGTGATATCCGTTGGTTTCAAGAGTGGATGAGTTCGCATCCTAACCAGTTTTGCAACTATAAGCAAGATGGATATATGTGTGACAACATCCTAAATACTCCTGTACGGGTTTTCCAGATAAACGATCAGGTAAAACCGCAAAATTTAAAAGGATATACTCTAAATAGGAAAGTTAGAAGTATAAGAGAACTAAAATATCACATAAGAACAAACAGGTCAAATGTGAGAACGATGAACCAAAGAGACATCAGATTTAAGAAATAATTTGCCTTTTGAACACAGTGAAGAATGTAAAGTAGCCATGCCTCTTTTAGACAGACTAAGAAAAAGGAATAACTATTACATACTTCATTACTTAGAATACACCAGGAGACAGAAATTGTCAGAAGAAAATTGAAATCTTACAGCTTGAAGTATGTGTGTTGTAGGCCTGTCTCTTAGGTCAAGCAGCAGCAACTTTCACCGTTGCTGTCATCATCATCGTGCTCGTCGTGTTCATCATCTCCATAGTCTTCTTCCGTTTCCGATGGCATCTCCGCTTGGTGATGTACGAGTGGTTTCATCATAGAGGTCCACAGGAGGGACAACTCCGTCACTTCACTAACGACGTCTTCGTAGGCTACGCTGAGGAGGACAGGAAGTGGGTGATGCAGGAGTTACTGCCCGTCCTGGAGGGTCAATGGAGCCTTCGCGCATGCGTGCACGAGCGCGACTTCATTCCCGGCAAGCACATCGTGGACAACATCGCTGACTGCGTGCACGACAGTCGCAAGATTCTGATGGTTTTCTCTCCTGACTATGCTCGCAGCGAATGGTGTCAGTTCGAGCTGAAGTACTGTCAGTGCTGTGTGATGGACCGTGACGAGGTGTTGGTGCTGGTGTTACTGCACGAGACGGAGTCACGTGACATGACCAGTGCCATGTTTGCAGTGATGAAGACGACGACGTACATTGAGTGGGCGGACACCGTTGACGCTCGTGACTCCTTTTGGGGTCGACTGTCTCGGGCATTGAACTGCGTCATCAGCTCTCAGAGATCTATCAGTTCTATCTGATTGGTCCGAGTTATAAACAGATGATGATGATGATGATGATGATGATGATGATGATGATAATAAAGTGAGAATTTATAAAGCACAAAATCTTAGCCAAAGGCGGACTCATTTCTCTGAAAAAGGTCAATAAATTATCCCAATTTATGTTTATCCATGGAGGTTTATTCTTTTGCTTACAAAAGTCTTTAGTGGGAAAATTGACCACTATGACTGATTTGCCCGTTTATATGAGCATAGCTGCTCATACGGTTGTTAAAAGGAGGGACAAAAGGAGGGACACTCGCACAAATAAATATATGGAAAGGTGAAGATACATTTTCGGGAACGCTAGTGAAGACATTCCTTATCATTTATCATGTGCACGTTACTACCAACATACTGTACCACCAGTTACATCTATAATACTGTCACTTAAAACGTTGAATTTGAAGTATATATGATAGAGGTGTTAGTACAGCTGCTCTTTGTTGCTGGACACAAAAAACAACAACAAACCGTGCTTTTGTATATAAAAGGGACGGACCCTGTAAAAAGAAGCTTTTGCGGTACTTATAAACGCTCGTTCTTCTTCAGTGTACACCTTACTGGGTAACATCAGGAGCAAAGTGACATTCGTATACTGTGCGAGTGGACTGAAGTCAGTTCTACACACACGAATAAAGTTGGTCCATTGTCTTCTGAACGATGACTCCTTTTGAAACGTTTGTACACTTATTCCGTCAATATGTTTGATTGTGCGTTCGACAACGACACAATAATATCTATGTCTGTGCTTGGGCTTTCGAGATTCGGTATTTTGTGGATAACTTGTATCAGCCATTCTGTGGTCACTATGATTTTTACCTGTACTGACGTCACACACGGCTTCGAGGCCTAAATGGAGATTTGAATAGGCGAGGAAATCGTTTTTATTTAATTTCTCGAGGTTCGTGTTTCTCCTTACGATTTCATTAATAAGTGACTTGAAATGAGTCTTTTGAGCGGGATATTTCTTACCAATCAGGTAGGTCTTTAAAGCTGTTCTTATTATTAACACAAAACAACAAAAAATTGCACAACAACTATTGCAATGCAAAGCTTTTATCTTTTAAAAATTTACAACACGTTTGATCTTACTTTTAATTACATTACAAAAATATTGATTTGAAGAATATGAGAAAAATAAACTGAAGAGAAAATTGTATGAAAACGTGATTTTTGTGCTGGGTATAATGTTGTTTAAGGCTACAAGATTGTGCTAATTAAGCTGC
Source organism: Pomacea canaliculata (assembly GCF_003073045.1). NCBI lineage: Eukaryota > Metazoa > Mollusca > Gastropoda > Architaenioglossa > Ampullariidae > Pomacea > Pomacea canaliculata. The sequence continues at coordinate 36,306,617 of NC_037590.1, read as the reverse complement.
AAACCGAAAATCTTGTGCAGGTAAGACTAACGTTGATTGCATTACTTGACTGAAAGAACAATAACATAAAATAAAAACATTGTTATTGCCATAAAAAGGGATTTGATCAGTCCATAATCTTTTGCCACTGAAACGTGTGGAATAAAACTATAGATTAAACTGTATTTCTTTGCCAAATGATTTTGAAAGCCAGGTGTGTCATAAAAAAGAATTTTATTGCGGCGAGGGGAAGCAACTTTGTCCAGCACAAAACTAGTGTTCAGATAGCTATTCCCTCCCTTGACAGTAAAATCCACCACAGTTGCTATTTTTAGGTTAGGACAGCGTAACCTTGGTGAAGCAACAAAGTTAAAAGCGTGTCTTCACGTTGTTGTCACATCGCACATAACTTCTCATCATCGCCGTCGTCGACGACATCATCGGTGGCAAACAGAAGGAATAACAGCAGCGCTGATATGCACCTTTCATTTCTATTAGGTGAAGGACAACAGAGATCGAACCCTCCTCTGTCTGCAAGTAAGAAAATCCACTATTCACAAAATTAGTTGATGTGGAAGATCAACATCAGAAATCAGTCTCAAAGTCAGAAGGTCTAGTTGGACTGTATACTGTATTGAATGCAGAACTAAAATCAGCGAAGAGTAGTCTAGCATGCGTCTTGGGCTTATCAAATGTTTGTACAGTGTGTTCACAATGAAAAACAGGGCATCGTCAACACCCCTCCGCTTCCCATAAGCAAATTGCAGGGTGTCTAACTCTGACAATTTTCTCCAGATTTCATCACGAGGGAGGTTAGTGCTACTGGCCAAAAATCATTAAGTTGACTAGGATTAGGTTTTTTGGGGAGTGGGACGATGTTGAAAAGTTTGTGGAATGGGAGTTGAAAGAGATGTTGAAACACTCCACCCATGTACCCTATGTACGTCCGTGACCCTACCAAGAACTTGTATTACTGGACTGCTGGCAGACGATTTTTTTTTTCGAGGCATGAGACTACAAATTAAGCTTCCGGTTTAGTCACATTATTTGTTTAGGCTCGCCGAGACTAACAACGGAGGCTAAGCGTTGGTCTTGGCAGACAGACAGCAGTCCTGCAAGACACGCCCACATATCCCATCAGGCCCCTGCCCCTTGCTGACCTTGACCCGCTACACTGCGCAGAGTTACCTGTGCATGACATACTGTTGCTGCTATAAATACTGGCAAGAAAGGTCGCTATAGGTGCGATGTAGGCTATACAAACCCGATACAAACGATCCCGCGACAACTTATTTTTAGTTGTTTTTTTTCTTCTCATAAGCCGTTGCCTTTGAACTGCAGCCGTCGCACTCTAGCAGCTGGCAAAGGACAGAAATAGCGCCACCTAGCAAGCGTTGTGTTCACGACCGTGTCCTCAATTTAAATAATACCGTTGCTGGTGTCGAAGTTCCTGGGACTTTTCCGTTCGGGGAATTTCTTTATTTGACAAAGGTTCAGACGAGGAATGGAGCTGAGATTCGAAAGTCACCGAGCTGTGCAGATGAGTGTGGAAGATTCCCAGGGGAAACTATCAGCTCGTCTGAAGGGCTGCAGCGATGGCCAGAAGGGGGACGCACAAAACACAGAGACCAAGAATCCTGTTACTGATATTCGCCCTGCAGTCTGCCCTCATCTGTCTCGCGCAAGATCCCAATCACTGCTGGACAGAGAGGCACGACGCAGGTTCCATAACTCACCCTTGCTTTGGCGAGGGCTTTTGCTTTTGCAGCAACACTACGGCCGACTGTTCATCGCATCATGGCCTCCTGACCTACGTGCCTCGTCTTCCTATCGAAGTCCAGGTCCTCAACTTCTCCAGCAACAACCTGTCTTATATATCTAACGATTTTTTTTTCAACGTGTCCCAAGTGTGGTTGCTGGATCTCTCCAACAACGGCTTAATATCTGTATCGTCTAGAGCTTTTCAGGGACTACATCATTTGACTACTCTCCTTCTAAACGGTAACCATTTAAGTCGTGAAGCACTGGGCCATGTTTTCCGAATTCAGTCCTTGTCGAGGCTGGAAATACTGTGCAGTGGCTTAAGTCAGGCAGACTTAAACATCTTTTCTAGGAGCACTCTGAGGGAGCTGGACGTGTTGAACGTTAGTCTAAACAATATTGGTTCCTTTTATATGGGACATCTGCAGCCTTTGAACAGTCTGCACATGTTCATTGCTCAGGCAAACCAACTGTACAACCTCACTACCTCACGACTGGAGAACCTGAGGTTTCTAGACCTGCAGTACAATCGTCTCTTTGACTTCCCGAAGTCATGCGATCCGGACACTGGAGAATCCCTTTTCCCCAACCTCGAGCAACTTCTACTGGATTTCAACATGATTTCTTCGATAACGGATCCTGTCTGTCTCCCAAAGTTGTATGTTTTGACCCTCGAGTTCAACAGATTCCAAAATTTTGAAAGTAACACTTTTGGAATCGCACGATTTCCAAGTCTAGAAAAACTTGAACTGACTCAAATGGAAGACAAAATATTACGAATCGACAAGTTCACCTTTAATAACTCACAGCTGCTGTATCTGGGACTCGCCTTGAATTACCTCGATCTCTCGTCTCCAAAAGTTCTTCATGAAGACGCTTTTGGTGGATGTACCAACGTTCTGAAATTCTATTTCGATCATTGCGTGTTCAAAACAGTGTCGATCGAAAGGTTTCACAGACTTTTCGAACCGTTCAGATCGATAAAAAGTTTGTATCTTGGAGACTGCGGAATTGAGAGCATCAGTCCCGACACCTTTGCGCCTTTTAAGAGTCTGGAGTACTTGTATTTATACGACAACCTGCTGAAGGTCATACCAGATGGCTGTTTCTCACCGTTGGTTCAACTGAAAGGGCTTGGCTTTGACTCCAATCAGATCAGCTTCGTCTCCCCTGAAGCTTTTGATGAGGACACACGAAAAAGGTTTGAATTAAGTAATTTAAAAAAAATAATTTTGACGAAACTCAAGCGTTTGTGTACACATGTATATGCACGTACTTGTGTTATGCAGCTGTTACACCTACCGTCTCCATTAAGTCCGGTACAAAGTGATTATGTCAACAGAACATGACCTGTGTGCACAATGTCAGTGTCTAGAAAACAAAGCTCATCAGTCATCACTTAGCGAATCTGTGTACAAGAGAGAGAGTGTGTGTGATTCTGTTTGCATGTGTTGCTGTCTCAGCGACCGTACTTTACATGGAAAACCGTTTGCCATAAACAGTTTTGAGCAGTTATATTTGACATAAAAACTGTTCGCTTAAGTTCAGAGTCCTGAGACTTACCGAGTGTTTTACATACACTTTCCTGTTCTATTTTAAAATTCATCTCACAATCTTGTGTGTTTGGCTTTCAGGTTACAACAAATCGACTTCAGCGGTAACCCGTTCTACTGTTCCTGCGATATTCGTTGGCTCCAGGAGTGGCTGAGCTCGCGACCTGACCAGCTGGTACTTCATGCTCGCGAGGGATACATGTGCGACAACCTTGTAAACACCAGCGTACAGGCGTTCCGCATGAACGAACAGGTAAACAACATTATATCTTAAGCTCCGAACAGGAAGGACAATGGGGAGGACGTTCAGGGGTAAAGTTAACTCTGTGGAAGAGGTTATGAACTGAGTTGGTGATTAGGGATTCAGTAGGGATCCTCTGTAAGTGTCGTATACAAAGTGTGTATGAAAACATGTTTCTAAAAGTCACGTACTTTAATGTCATATTTTGTTGTATGTATGGGGGCTATGTGTGTGTATGCGTATGCGTATGTGAATGCGTGTGTACATGTGTATGTATGTGTGTGAACTGGCTGTTGTAGGCATGTCTCTTGGGTCAAGGAGCAGCAACGTTCACCATTGCTGTCATCATCATCGTGCTCGTCGTGTTTATCATTTTCATCATCTTCTTCCGATTTCGATGGCATCTCCGCTTGGTGATGTACGAGTGGTTCCATCATAGAAGTCCACAAGAAAAACAATTCCGTCACTACACTTACGACGTCTTCGTGAGCTACGCTGTGGAGGACAGGAAGTGGGTTATGCAGGAGTTACTGCCCGTGGTGGAGGGTCGATGGAACTTTCGCGCATGCGTGCACGAGCGCGATTTTGTTCCCGGCAAGCACATCGTGGACAACATCGCTGACTGCGTGCACGACAGTCGCAAGATTCTGATGGTTTTCTCTCCTGATTATGCTCGCAGCGAGTGGTGTCAGTTCGAGCTGAAGTACTGTCAGTGCTGTGTGATGGACCGTGACGAGGTGTTGGTGCTGGTGTTACTGCACGAGACGGAGTCACGTGACATGACCAGCGCCATGTTTGTAGTGATGAAGACGACGACGTACATTGAGTGGGCGAACACTGTTGACGCTCGTGACTCCTTTTGGAGTCGTATGGCTCTTGCACTGAACAAAACTTTATCTTCTGAGGGTTAGTTTTTCCCGCTAAAGAACTAACTACTCATTACAGTCATTCAGTGATACAGTATGATGGTTGTTAATCATATTTAAAATACTTTTTTCTATTTGTACAGTATAGATTTAGAAAAAAACTCAAAATGATGTGAATTATTTATTCAAATTTTGCTGGTCAAAAAAACAAAACAAAAACAAAACACAAATAAAATAAACAATAAAAGAAACACCGACTCTGTAGTTGTCTTTTCCATTCCAGATTTTCGCAAGCTATACTCTGTGCTATGGATTCTTTGAAGGCTCCTCCCCTCCAGTACTTTACTAAAATCTTGTCCGTTCACACTCCTGCTCGTAACCTTTGCTCCTCATCAGACTCCCACATTCTATCCTCCTTCCCACAAAGACAGTCGACACGGACAACGGATGCCCTGCCTCTGTGGTGCTAAGCAGTAGAACTGTCTTCCATTCACAACTGGGACTACAAGGCTACATTCAAACGCTCTCTGAAAACAGATTTGTTCACAAAGTTCTATCCCTGAATTACTATTCTTAACTCTCTGGTAAAACTGTCTGTCATGCTAACCATCATGTAACAATTCCATCTTACACTGTTGATAGTATCTACATCCCTTCATACCTTCATCCATCGGAGGACCCCTTCAATTTTCGTCAATGGGGTCCCTTCAAATTTGGACAAAGAACAGGGACCCCTTAAAAATCTGAAGAAGGGGTCCCTGGGACCCCAAAGAATTTAGCCTTAGCAGAAGCCCTGTTAACATTTCATCCTGAAATATAAAGTTTCATCTACAATTATGCTAATAAGCGACCAAAAGCCTGATTATCGTTAGCTGACAGTTCATTTTTATACAACCTAAACCCAGTGCAGTCCAGTCCAATTCAATCTAAACCAGCAAAGTAAAATAAGTTCAGCAGGAGTGATGATTTCTATGACAGAAGGTCTGTAACATATGGGCCCCCAATACAATGAAACCACATCATAAACCAGTTCTCTATATATTACTAGTTTGATAGGGTAAGAAAAAGAAAGCAGGAATCAGCAATGCAACGTTGAACACACCTATGAACAGATGTCACAGGGCATATGTACAAAGCAACACAACACGCGTCTGTGCACGAAGAGATAGAGAAGGGGAGGGAAAAATACCACAGGAGAAAAAAGGGAAAGAAAAGTTGCTTAGTACGTGTAAATATTCACTGAAGATTAATTACTTTTCTGGCCTAAATCCAAGCTTTGCAAAGTTGCCACATTACGCATGCACTGGGACAGGAAATTCCAAATGCTGGGGTCCGAGAAAGATAACGGACGAAACTGTTCAAGTGTCCCACTTGGTACACAAAAAGACCTGGCTAAAGGTCACTATTCCAATGACTGAGTGTCAAAAACAGGGACAAAGGCCATGGGAGCTATGGTAATTTTGTAACACGAACGCTCGGCCTGAAACAGGTTTGGCTGACATGCGCAATCTTCAAACGCCAACGCGTTACGTCTACGTGAGCGCCAACTGGCAAAACGTCACGTAGCGTACACGTGTTTAGGTTTACTCCTACACAAAGCAAGTACAGCAGCCAGACAGTACAAGTGTAACAGAACCCAATACAATCCCAGTCTTTGTTCGGCCCGTGTCGTGTGTCCTGACATTAGTAAATTAAAAAAAATTTAGCAAACACCACTCACTCCCTTTCAAGTGCAGTAAATAGTTCATAAAATACTTCCTAGTTCGCCTTTTAACTTGCTGAGGTAAAGTGAGGATACATTGTTTGCAGAGTCAAGCAGAGAAAAATAAATCAGCGTTGATTATCATTTCTCTTCAGAAATCAAAACACAGAAGATGGTACTTGGTTTCTCCATTCTTTAAACAAAAACAAAAAACAAAAACAAACAAACAAAAAAAAACTAAAAAAAAAAAAACAACAACGACAACAACAACAACAACAACAAAAACAACAACAACAAAAAACTGTTAATTCAACTCCCAGGCTTTTCATTATGAATTCGAAAAGTTTTATCGTAAAATGCTAATGTAGGTGCTGCTGGATGCCAAAAAAAAAAAAAAAAAAAAATGCATAACTGATGACATTTCAGCTGCATGCATAGGAAAGGAGGTTGGGGCAGAAGAAAACACTGACGACGCCAGGGGGGGAAAACCCAGAGATAACTTTTATGCGTCCTTTCTCTTGTTTAACTCTCCAAGCCCAAAACGAAAGTACACGTTGATAGGCGGGTATGTGCAGCGGAAAATGTTGAAACTGAATATGCCATGTTTGTGACAAGGGAAATTTATTTGCTGGAAACCTACTACACTACCGGTTAAAAGAATCATGTATAGATGTCAACAACAACGAGCCCCAGACCAGCATCCCCACTACTACATTCTCCTACTTTTCCTGTCACTTTGAGACAACATGTCACTATGAGACGCTACACATGACACTACATGTTGGTGACATATAATTAAAGTAGACACACTGCAATTAGGAAGATAGGCACTTAAGTGAGAGGTAAACTAGAAGTTTCAAGGAACTGGATGTACTTTCAGTTTAGAGCGAGTTTCCGGGAAGGAGAGCTTTTTGAAAGTAGAACAAACCGGGACGGATTGCAGGTACTTGTTTGCAGAGGGTTTTAGCAGATACCTTTTTTTCCTTATGATCTGTTTTGCAGTAAGTTATTTTTCCTTGTTCAATAAAAATGACAAGGAAAGCATTTAAAGAACTCGAGGCAAAGAGGTACAACTCAGATGCATTGTGAGGGACGCTTCGCGGAGCTCCGACTCACAGTCGAAGAGTCATTCAAACATCCTTCGTTTCGATAACTTTGTTAGCGTGACAGACTGCAATTAGTTGACGCTTTTGCTGCAGCTCTTAATATTTCTTGGGTTATTCCAAACAAAAACACAAGATCGAGAAAACATTTATGAACAGTACGCACAAGCACGCTGATTATGCACGCAAACGACAGGCAGCCCCGCGGGGCCCGAGGCAAAGGCATGTGCGGGGCCTCACGCCACGGCTGACTACACTTCATATGCCTAGTTACCATATCAATCAAAGCAGATACATATATGTACATACAAACATACATGCACATGCCCGCGCCTAGACAGATCCATTTCAACCGTGACTATACCACTGTATTTTTAGAATGAACCCTCCTTCTATCGGTTTCGACACACAGGAAACCCCCGGAATATCCTTGTTTACTTCTGTAACTCCCTCGAGAGTCGGTCATTCTTACTGTCTGGCTGTCTCGGTGCACAGCAGACCAGAAGGACACGACAATGTTTCTCTCTCGTGCTTTTGCAGTTTTCTTCTTGCTACATCTGATGATGACACTTTCATCGACAGAGTTTTGCTGGAGCTATGCTGTGCGTCCGTACTTAATCTTGTACAACTGCTCTTCCAGCGCACCTCTGTGTCGCTGCGACTTCAACTTCACCCTCGACTGCTCGTCCAACTTTGGCAATGTGACATATGTCCCAAAGGTTACTGAATTCCAAGTAAAAGTTTTAAATTTCTCCAACAACAGGCTGACGAGTATTTCTCGTGGTGGTTTCTTCAAAAACGTTTCAGAATGCCTGGTTAATAGACTTGTACAACAACGGACTGGAGTACATACATCCTCAAGCTTTTGAAGGTTTGAAATCTTTGCGAACGTTGTTGATAGGAGGAAACAATTTTGGTTACAAAGACCTGGCACCAGTTTTCGGTGTCCCAACCTTGGAGAATCTGGAAATGCTTTGCGATAACCTCGGGCCTGTACCGGAAGGTGTTTTCAGAAACGTCAGTATGAAAGGCCTTAGATATCTTAAATTTGGTTTCAGCGATATTAACGCTCTGGACCTCCACGAGATCCAGCCGCTCCGTCATCTGAAAAACTTCACCCTCTGGTCCAGCAAACTCTACAACCTCACCACCGCCAGTCTTCCGTATTTAAAACACTTGGACTTCAGACAAAATCGACTGTTCGATTTTCCCAAGACCTGTGGCAGTGAATCAGGCAACCAATCGCTCTTTCCTAGTCTGGATTCACTCGGCTTGGACTTTAATATGATCGAAGTTATTAGCGGCCCGATTTGTCTTCCGAAACTGAAACATCTATCCATTCAGTTCAATCGCATCTCGATTTTTGAGACCAACATGTTTAGTACGCAACGGTTCCCTTCCCTGGATGACCTGCAACTCACACAGATGGAAATAAAGGTGAAGGAGATTAGGGAGTTCGCCTTCAACAATTCTGTTGTGACACACATCTGGTTTAGTCGGAATGGGGTAGACATGTCATCACCGTCCGTGCACGAGAAGGCATTCGGAGGGTGCAGCCAAGTTCGTCTCTTGTACTGGGACTACAACAACTTTGGCCTGGCCGGCGATGCTAGATATCACGCGCTGTTTGAACCGTTGGAAAAGTCTATGAAAACACTTTTTCTTGGATACAACCAGATTAAGTCGATCACCCCGAATACCTTCGCCAGACTGAAACACTTGACTAAGCTGTACTTGTACGGAAACGACTTTACTTTTATTCGAGATGGAACATTTGATCAGATAAAGTATCTCCAAGTTCTCAGCATGAATAAAAACAGATTGTCTGTGGTCTCGCAAAACGCTTTCGGAAACAAAACGCGAAGTCGGTAAGTAAAAATATTTTCTATTTTTTTTTAAAAGGAAAGACTATTGCTATGATTACAAAACATTGTTAAACAGATTTCTATATATCTTAGTACAAACAGAACAATTATTTTACAAATTTAATGTTCTCGACAGATTAAAAACCATCGACCTCAGTGACAACCCATACATTTGCTCCTGCGAGCTTGCCTGGTTCCAGCAGTGGTTTATCTCGAACCCGAAGCAGTTTGGGGATTACAATCATGCTGGTTATCAGTGCTCGAATATGGTCAACACTAGCTTGTATACTTTCTACATCAATGAACAGGTAAGTCATGAGGTATTCTACATCAATGAAGAGATATGTCAAGAAGTATTATTACCAAAGAGCCAAAGTCTTTGAAAAATCGCGATGCTTTCTGTTGTTTTTTAAATAGTTTTTTCGTCTTCTATGCATACTAATTTCACACTGGAGGGATAAAGAAACTAGCAGTCAATCATGTTCTGAACATCTGATTTGCATAGGAGGATCCGACATTTTCTAGTTCATCGGTAACTGAGAACCCAAAGTCTCTCGGCTGCTCTTATTGCTATGAAACAGTGGAGTCTGGAAAACCCATGTACTAAAGTCACAGACAAACAATTTTGGTTGTTGGGGTTTAAGATGTTAAAGATTGCTCTTATCGTGAGACTAGCCTTTTATAAAGAGCGCAGTGCCCTTTCTCTTGTAGCTTTATAGGTCAGGTACCCGCTCGAAAGGGGGGCAACTCGGGGAGGTATGATGCGTCAAACAAAGTTAATTGCTTCCCTTTAGATTTATAGGCAGTTTCAACTGCCCCATTACCCCCAAATAAAAAGGGGGGAAAAATGGGGAAAAAAGTACTGCCCCATTTTCAATTTGTCGGTATAATTATGCTGTTTGGATTTTATTTAAGTATATATGTGTAAGAAACAATGTTTAGTTCATGTTTTCTTTAAGCAATATTGAGCAGATAAATCTGACTTTGAGTGTGTGTGTTTATTTCAGGCCTGTTTAATAGGTCACGATGCTGCAGCCTTCACCATGGCCACAATCATCATTGTCTTTTTTGTGCTAACCCTCATCGCTGTTTTTTTCCGCTTCCGGTGGCATTTGCGTCTGTACATGTACGAGTGGTTCCACCATCGAAGCAGTCAGGGAAGACAACTCCGGGACTTCACATACGACATCTTCGTAGGCTACGCTGCTGAAGACAAGAAATGGGTGATGCAGGAGTTACTGCCCGTCGTGGAGGGCCAGTGGAACCTTCGCGCATGCGTGCACGAGCGCGACTTCGTTCCCGGCAAGCACATCGTGGACAACATCGCTGACTGCGTGCAGGACAGTCGCAAGATTCTGATGGTTTTCTCTCCTGATTATGCTCGCAGCGAGTGGTGTCAGTTCGAGCTGAAGTACTGTCAGTGTTCGGTCATGGACCGTGACGAGGTGTTGGTGCTGGTGTTGCTGCACGAGATGGAGTCACGTGATATGACCAGCGCCATGTTTGCTGTACTCCAGACGACGACCTACATTGAGTGGGCCAACGGTGACGACGCTTGTAACTCCTTTTGGAATCGTTTAGGGCTCGCACTGAATGATGCCATTAGAGACAGAAATAGCTTTTAGACTGAACAGGATTTCACGAGCTGCGCTCTTCAATCTTGTTTAAACTGAGAAAGCTTTTATTTTTAATGTAGCTTATTACCAATATAAATATTCTGATAAACACAACTGTGACGATGATTTGCGATGTCTATCTGTAGGACGACTTTGTCACACTACAAAAGAGGTTATGGATGTGAGCATGAGAGAGATTCGGACAAAAAAAAAAATGAGAGAGAGAGCATGCCAAGTATTTTTACAGTTTAAGAAAGTAAGAAAGAAAAAATATTTTTCTACATTCCTTATATAATTTCTATGGTATTAATTAGCAGTGAAACAATAAGGCGTAAGATCTTACTTTATTAGTTTACTGTGGCCAAGATCTGAAATTTCTAAATGTATACATGTTGCTTATCTTTGTCTCTAACTTTTTGAGATCTGGTTATATTAAATTTCTTCATGTATCTGGACTTTGTAGTATGTATTTTTATGTATGTATATATCTAAGTAGGCTTGCTGTTCGTATAAGTGATTAATGCAGGCATAGTCATACATTGTCAGTGGTGTGGTCTTGCGGCATCATAGTTCATCATTTAATAACCGAAAAAATGTAAGAAGCAAGTTGATAGACAGTCCGTGCAATTCAAGAGCTGCACAGCCCCAGGAGCTTGCAAATGGACTCAGGAGATGCTCCCTTGGACAGAATATTCTCCCAAATCTGGGGGAAATATTCGTCCACAGCATTCAGGCACTAAAACAACAGAATATTACCCAATAAAATTTGACAAGGACAAAAAAGCGCTGTTAAAATAAAACAATAAATCTCAAACAAGTAAAAACATCAGCTTGCAAGATGCAGAATGAGCTGTCATAGTCTGAAGCAAAAGAGACTTGCAAAATTTATTTATGACAACTTCGAATGACATTAAGGTGAACCCTGACAATAACAAACAGCAGACGAAGCGAAAGAAAAACCAAGTGGAAGAGATAAAATGACTTTTCTACAAGAAAAATGAGGAGAAGAGAAGGAAAAGTAATGAGGAAGATAAATATGTAAAGAAGAAGTAGGGGAGAAAACAAAGTTTAGGACAGGGTTTGGAAAGGACCATAGATGCGGAAAGAAAGTAAGAAAGAATCAAACAATGAGATGTCTACGGGTCACTCACTGCCTGATCAGTAGGGGGAGGAAGACGATGACAGATGTCCTCCAACATCGTCTGAATTTTCCCCTGAAAGAGAGAGAGATCACATCATGTACTTACGAACAAACAAACAAATAAACGTCTGGAATTATTTCAGTCAGATGTTTTAGTCTGCCAATCATCCAAGCACAAACTTAAGCAGAAACAACACTTTTCTCTTACTTCGTCTTGGTAGAGGTCGTTGTCCACGATGCCCAGAGCGTTTTTGCACACGTCACACTTCACGTCTTGTAGACCTGCCTCAGATCGTCGAATATACGGGGCCTTCAACAGCAGCTCTCGCCCTGGGTTGAGACACCACACAAAGTGAGACAAACATTGAAAACTAACGAAATAAAAAAAAAAAGCACACAGCATCTAGCAATACTTCTTGTTGCAACTGGACAGACAAAAATAGGGGAAAAGGTTTCAAATCAGGGTTAATGTGTCTTATAAGATATTATCACATTGATATTAATTTATTTTAAATTAATTAAAATGTAATTTAGATATAATCTAATTTATTTACATTTCGAATTTCCTGTCTTTATTTATCAGACGTTGTGCTAGAGAGTTATTACCTGAGGTACACAGTTTCAAATAGGTGCAGGCTTGTTGTGGATCCAAACCTTGAGCGAGAGCAGCCACTACCTCTGGGGCAAATCCCAAACACTAAGCAAAAAAGTAAGAAGAGATGCCTAAATCCAGTAAACAATTTTGCGAGATGAAAAAGATGCTTGCCAGTATAAAGCGAATAAAAGATAAAGTGCTGCACTAAGTACATTAACAAAATGTTAATTTACGATTTTGCTGATAGATTGATGTCCATATGTTTTGATGTCTATATGTTTTGATGTCTATATATTTTGCACAATATATTGCTAACCGTGGACTTGATGGGGTCTGGAAGACTGTTGCAGACTTTGTAGACAGTGGCGTTGATGGCTGCCTCAGTCTTGTTGTCTTTCAGGTAAGTGTCGACAGTTTGTATTACGAGTTCACACAAATCACACAACGGACCTGCCTGTAAAAAGAATACAATAATAAATAGATCGATTCAAACATTTAGTTAGTTTCGTATGGATGTATATATGAAAGTCGCCAGTCTACAGACGCACATCTCTCTATAAAGACATTAGTTTGTACTCCCATCAACCCCATCTCTACTTTGTCTCACACAGTGGATCTGCATTCATAACACTAAACTCACATTCCTGATGCACAGTGCTTACACCCACCTATGAAATATTTACTATATCACCCAAACATCCATCCATTAAATATTCTACCTCTATTTCTTTCAGTAGTAGTTGGTAGTTGATGGTGGTAACTGAAAAAGAAGGAAGCAAAACAAAAGATTGAGAGAGAATACAAACAAACATATTAGAAGATTAGACGCTGTTCAAACTGAAAAAAATTTTTGGTAGGATACTTGATTTAAAAACAAACAAGAAATGATCCACAAGGTATTCCATAAACCATTGAATGAAGGATGGTAGTCGTCCACCTGTTGTTGCAAACTACTCTCTCGACTTCTCCACGCCGACAGGTATGTGTATGCAATACAATTACACTAGACTGTGAATACCCCAGGGTACTTCTCCAATCACAGTACAACGTAGTCTAGTATAAACGGGTTAATTGTTAATAAGGTCAAGACATTATATAGTTTCTCCCAAATCATGTACAAGAAGAATTTAAGGAAGGATGCACACACACACCCTGGCTAATTTGGCTATTATTTGTTCAAGGCGTTCAGTTGATATTTATTATGCTACAATTCTAAATAACAAGCGAGCCAACTCTTAACTAAAACACATTCATACGCCACTTTGACACAGAAATACCCACCGCACGTTTCATTCCTACCCTTTTATTTGTTTTAATGGAGGGTTGTATTTGTTCAATTACGAGCTTACGTGGACCCCAACTTCCGCCCCGCACAAACGCGATACCAATCTATTCTCTGCCCTTCTCTTATTTTGTGACAGAGGGATACACCTCACCTGAGGTACACACTTTCAGATACGTGCAGGCCTGTTTCGGATCCAAACCTTGTGAAATTGCAGTTATCAGTTGAGGAGCAAGACTCAGGCACTACAGAAACAAGGAAACAGAAGAAAGTAGACCCATCAATCATGTACCTGTTTTCAACAGCACATGATTACATTTTTCTTTAACAAAGTATATTCATAACAATTGTGAATATATATTTGTCATATTCATAACAATTGTGACTATGTATTTGTCTATATTAAAACGTTATGACAAACAAGAACAGATAAATCCCGTGTAACAAGCTCCTAACCATGGACTTGATGGCGTCTGGAAGACTGTTGCAGACTTTGTAGACAGTGGCGTTGATGGCTGCCTCGGTCTTGTTGTCTTTCAGGTAAGTGTCGATTGTCTGTACTAGAAGCTCACACATTTCGCACAGTGGACCGTCCTAATAAAAGAATTGACACTGTTACTTATAAAACATAGAAACAATCTTATAGACAAGCATTTTACCCTTGTACCACTTAGCAGGTAAATGATGATGATGAACTACACAAGACCCACCATCAAAATCCAACTATTCTTAAAAAAAAGATAACAAAGAAATGATTCATGTAAAACTTGTATACTTTGCTTTGCACTTGCAAAATGTTAGTATGATTAGTTAAAATATACTTGTTCTATCATTAGATATATCTTGAAATTTGCTAAAGAAATTTTGTTATTACTTTTATTGCCATCAATGTCGGCAATGTTTATGAATTCTGTTCATGATTCTGTAAAGTATTGATGCTGGAAACAGTCATCTTAACAAATTAAAAAGTGCGCATATTAAATAGTTTTAACTCTGTACATTACCTGTGGATCGCTAGGCAGAGTGACATCAACAGCAGCAGGTTCTGAAGAACGAAATGTTAACGATGTAAATGAATATGCACGAACAAAGAACACACAAAAAAAAAGAGTAGTAATTCAAATACAATACAAATACGAAACATTGTTATCAATCCTTTTGAGGAAATTATTGTGTCTGCCAAGAAGAAAATCTCAGTCTCTGTTGAAAACAAAAGTAGATAATAAAGATCTATCATGGATGTGTATAGGTGGACTGCTGTCTGTCTGCCGAGACCAACGCTTAGTCTCTTGCGAAAGTTCTCCGCTGTTAGTCTCGGCTAGCCTCAAACAATGAATGTGACTAAACCGGAAGCTTTGTACACACCAGGCTTCGTGTTAGTAGTTAACTGGAGTTAACAGCTGCTGTTGTTAATGATGATGAGAGTGGAGAGGAGAAGAAGGAAAGGGAAGGGAAAGAGGACGGAATGTTTTGACATCAAATAATAGTGAAAATAAAAAGTTTCTACGAAATACTTTCTGACTGATTTACTTAATTAAACTTTTACTTAAAACTTAAAACTAAACTGAACCAAAGTCGCAAACTAACCTTCAGAACAGATCTTAATGGAGGTGCAGGCTTGCAATGGATCCAATCCCTTAGCGATTACAGTTATTAACTGTGGTGCAAGTCCCAGACACTTCGTTAGAAGACAACAAAAAATACATAAATTTCAGCACGTGATAGAAGTTTGTGCATACAACTCCTTTAAAAGAATTTTATTCAACCTTATTAGATAGAAAGAATGATGAAATTGTCAAAAATGAATCATTGGAGAAAACAAGTAAATTTAATTTCCGATCAAATCCAGTTGCTAACCAAGATTTTGTAGGTGCCAGAAAGACTGTCGCAGACTTTGTAGATAGTGGCGTTGATGACTGCTTCCGACTTGTTGTCTTTGATATAAATGTCTATGATATTTATCAGCAGCTCACACAACTGACACTCTGGACCATCCTGAAAGAGAGAGAGAGGAAAATAGAAAATCTTTTAGACCAACCAACCGACCGATCGGTCAGGGTGAAAGGTTTTTGGTTTTAAAAACATATCTTAGAACACTTGTTATCATTCAGAATCACGTGGGATGGAATGGAACTATTAGCAAAGGACTGGAAGGAAAAAGACAAGATAAATACCAGTAAAATCCGTAAAGCAATTGAAAAAATTGTGACCTGTGATAACATGCGGTTACTGTTTAACCTACAGAGTTTTCTCTCAAGGAAACAAAAACAAAGAAAAAATAGATGTTTACCTGCAGAGACCGCAATGTCAACGTGTTATCTATACCACCTGCTGAAGACACGGGGAAAAAAATTTAGATTAGCTTGTAAAAACAATGACAAATATATACATGTATAAGGTCTAGTATACGAGACGAAAAGGTGGGTTGAAGAATAAATTCATAGTGCTTGCAGTAAACTACCTTGAAGCCTAACCCCAAACATGGGACACACACAATTTCCAAATAAACATAATTCATCAAACGCTTTAAAAAAAATCGCGAACAGAATTACAAGAACTCAAACCTGCATGCGACTGGAAATTTCAACAAGAAAACATGACAAAGTATACGCGTAAAAAGAAAGCATCTTATGAAATAAAAGCACGAAGATTCCTAGAAACAATCAATGGAAAAGATTCAGGATTTGATAACATTAATGGAACATTTTTCGAACGGGCTAATAGAAATTATTCATCAAGAACACGGTTACAAAAGAAACTTCCTATGACCACTGATCTTTAGAGAAAATTTATGGAATGTTCATGCTTGAAGTATGAAATATATTACCATTAAAATGCCATTAAATAAAGTAACGTAACAAATATCACTTCTCACCTGATGTACACAATTTCAGATAGGTGCAAGCTTTTTGTGGATCCATACCTTGAGAGACCACGGACACGAGTTCTGGGGCGAATCCAAGGCACTGAACAAGACAACGGGATTGCCTTTATCGTGAATACTATTAAATAGTTTACAACTGTTTAAAAGCATTTAATACTTTAAGAATTTTGATAATACTTTTACTAGTTAGGAATTATTATTTTTTATTCTTTAAAATATATGATCGCATCCTCACCGTGGACTTGATGGGCTCTGGAAGACTGTTGCAGACTTTGTAGACAGTGGCGTTGACGGCTGCCTCGGTCTTGTTGTCTTTCAGGTAAGTGTCGATTGTTTGTACTAGCAGCTCACACAACTCACACGCCGGACCGGCCTAAAAATAGCATCCACCCGTAAAATAATCATACATCGATATAGAGATATAGTAAACCATTCATCCGTTCATTTACCAATTATACCATCAACGTTATACACGTCCGTGGTTGGACAGATATTTATGTGTCTGTAGTATTTTGAAGTATTTGTCGAAGATTTGCAAAACATTTGGAAAGTTGAAAGAAGATTATTCATTTTCTTGTCCTCTTAAGGACCTGACATTAAAGAAGAGAAAATAATTTTGCATAGAAGTACCTGGATTTCGACCACGGCCTTCTTTTTGGGAATGGCCTTGCTCTTGTCCTTTTCTGGAAACGAGGTTTCAATGCAAAGGGACTTTAACTGAACAGACTTCACATAAACTTGCACATTTGCATCTGATTACTGATTCTTAAAATATACCGAAACGCAAAATATATTTGATAAATAAGTTTCGACGGAATATGATAGTAATGATACAAATATCATTCAGTATGTACAAATCTTTTTACAACCAAAGACAATTCTTACCTCAATTTGACAAAAAAAAAAAAAAAGGAATAAAAGATTTTAAGAGTATTTTTTTATCTCTGGTTTGTTTACCCGAGAGGCACAATCCAATGTTGGTGCAGGCACCGACTGGGTCAACTCCTTTCATTATGGCATCCACAATAAGAGGTGCAAAAGTGGTGCACTGTAGGAAATGAATCTTGTTTTTATTTTTTTACCTGTCTTTTGAAACATCTTTACATATATCACATCACATCACATCATGTCAAACATATTTTTGGAATCAGTATCGGGGAGTCTGTGCCTTTATGTATCATTGTTTAATGTAACTAAAAAATAAGTCCTGTTCTATGTGTGTCTAAAGTCAGAAACAAGCCCCCAACCTCCTGTCCTTCGTAAGCTAAGAGCATAGCGCGCATGCGCAGAGGGTGGAACTCACGAGATCTCGGGTGGGCTCCGACAACAGGTCGCACAGCTTGGCGACAGTGGCGTTGGCGGCGCTGGGGGTCGTGCGGTTCTGCAACCACGTGTCCACCATCCGCACGACCACCTGGCACAGCTCACAGGTGTCGCTGCTGACACGGAGTGTGGCGGATGGCTGTGAACGACAATGGAGACTTACGTGTCTTTGCACTCAGTTGCTTTGGCTACTTAGCTGTGAAACAGTGCTGGCTGTGGGAACATCTTTCTATTTAATGTGCTAAATCACGAATTAAATGTAAGACAAACACAAGAAGCGAAAGGAATACTTTATCATAACTCACCTCTAGGTTCAACCTGGTTCCTAACCTCTGTGCGAGGAGAGCAAGCGGTCATGGCCACACAAAGCTCAGATGGGTCCTTGAAAGGTAAGAGAAAACTGGTGGTAGATAGCCTATTTTTTATTCAGCACATTTCTAGTTTTGATTTGATTTTGCAAGGGTAAGAATAATTTAGTTCTTGGTAGCAGTATTAAAATAAAATTCTTCTTACAGTAATCTCCTCTTGCTTTGATTCTGCATTTAAAAAGGTTTCAGTTTGGCAAACATGTTTTGTGTTTCTGAAAAGTCTTTTTCTCAGTTTGCCATCTGCCAAGCATTGTGTTTTGCAAACCTGGTTTTGAAAAACAGATTTTTTTTTTTCGCATTTCGGGTTCTTACTCTATTTTAAAAAACTTTTGTTTTCAACAAAATTGAAAGATATTTAAATAAACTTTTGCAGAGTAACCAGGAGTTAATTCACAAAGACAAGATAAAACGTCTAATGAGCTTGCATTACTGACCATACTGGCCAGCAGGTGGTACAAGACTTCTGGGTAAGACCATCCACCACAGCCTTGCACACATCTCTGCGCTCTGAGGACACCAACTCGCACACCGTCTCCAGATGACTGAGCACTCTGACCTGATAATCAAAGGAAAGATAAGCCAGACTCAACAGATACCCACCCAAACTCCCAAACCCTTTACAGCTAAATTCTTTATGACAAGGACTTGAACTGTATGTTTGAGATGAGTAGAAAAAGACTTTTTTTACTAGTGTATATACTTATGTTTAACATATTTGATATGACCGTCATCTAGATGAGATGGTGATGGTCTACTCACGTGGACATTGAGGTCAGTGACTGCCGCGCGGATGTCCTGTGTCGTGGAGAGACACACCTGACACACCAGGTCACTAGGGGTGGCCACAGAGCTCCCTGCACACGGTGACATACAAAACAAATTTTTGAAACAACTACATCTTCACGAGGTCTTATCAGAATGACAGTACACTCGTGTGGAGGGGACTAACTATAGCAACTCTCGGCGAAACAAGCTTTAGACTTACACGACACCAAGCATGTAGAGGTTACTAGATAACTTGCATCACTGACCAAATAAGTTTTCGTCAAAGAGTCGTCACATATGAGGAAAAGTAGTAAAAAAAATAATAATCATAATAATATCTTTATCTTTATCCTCTCTTGACACAATGCCCTTGGATCCACCGTTTATCTAGAATCACGAGCCGCCTTCGGCATGTGCAAACTGTGCACCTGCACAGGGCCGCCAAATCCCAGGGGCCGCCACGCCAATATATATTGAATATAAGAAAAATAAAGTGAAAGAGAAAATAACAACACGCTGACGGCGATGTTCACGAGAATATCGGGGGCCGCCACTTGGTTTGACACTAGCGGGCCGCCAATTCTTTCTCTGCCCAGGGCCGCCATGAGACTAGAGCCGCCCCTGCTGGAATCGACTTAAACCGTGAAAAGTTCCACCAAAGAATGATTTTCTGCATTTTATGGACATCTGCAATATATCCCCCTACTATTTTCACTTCAGCAAACACCACAGCATGCTGTAACCTCCACTACTTTATTTTTTAATAATAAAGTCGGCACCAAATGATATTCCGTCTGGGTGCCTTTTTATATTGTAACAACATTGTAACCAAAGTTATTTGGATATTTATTTAAAAACAACTCACTTACCAAAGGTCACCGCAATTGCCAAGCACCAAAGTGTCATCAACCGAGCCATGCTGAGGCTGTTACGATGTCAACCTCTCAAAATCAGGTCTTGCACGAGGGACGACACATGGGGTGATGGCTGACTATAACAACCAGAGACCCAACCTTGACCGTGGCGCATTTAAAGGACTGGTGCTCTCCGAAGTGGCTCACCTGGTCCTCCTACAGTTTGTGTCGAGTTTTACCTGCTTGGTCTTGACCTCTTCTTGGTTGGCTAGTCTTCTGAACACGCTCCTCTGATATTCTGTCGTGTTATCTCCAGCCCACCAGCTTGTTCCCATACTGTAAGACGCCTGTATGGATCCCAATATATCTGTCCACACCCTTTTTTTCTCATGGAAAAACACTCCTCGTGCTCGAAGAATCAGGTTCTCTCCCCATTTATCATCAATGAGATGTTCAAGCAAGAGGTCTTCTTCAGCATTTGCAAGAAAACTGATTGTCTCTTTTTTTATGAGGCTAAGAGAATTCTTCTCTCATCTTTCAGCTGTAATTATAAAAAATTATCAAAAGATAATTTTGGGGATTTATTACTAGAGGTAGTCAAATAAAACGTAATAGAAGCTATTTCGGATATGGAGTCAGAAATAATATCACAGCATGCTGCTCCTCTCCGAACTTTTCCCTCTCGTTTCGTTCTCTTTCCAGAACTTCTAGTCCAGGTGTGGCAACTACTTCATCATGTCGGGATTCTATGAGCAGTGATTATTTGCCCGGTGTCCGGTACGTTTTATTTCACTGGCCTTAGTTTTTAAAAATTGAATTAATAAGTAATTAAGCACATGTACATTAAAGACTAATTTTCTATTTTAAATGGTTGACACAGATGCTTCAGAATAAGGAGGTTTATACATAAGCTTTTATTTCCATTCTGGTTTCATGAAAATTAATTTTTTTTTACCGTGAAGTCGATGTGTTTGCACAGGTATCGAACACAGAACGTGGTTTTAAAAATGACTGATCTCAAAAAAAAAAAAAAAAAAAAAAAAAAAAGGTAGACGAATTGTGAACCATTAAAATATCAGTAAGAAATAACACGATCCAGTAAGATACTGTTACATTTTCTGCCAGAGAATTTGTAACTACATTCACAACCTTTTGTTGATTTTCGTGTAAAAACTGTACCTTGTTCATGGACTCACAACTTGTTTATCTTGTGTAAAGGTGTGCGTGCAAAGGTAGAATGTGTATGTTTGTGTTACCTGACAGCTCCCCAGCTGCTGCACTGTAATGAAAACAAACAGAAAGCAAGAGCTCGGGAAGGTCTTACACAATATCAACCGACATTAAATATTAATACCTGCTTCGGCTCACCAAAAGAACTTTTTTTTTTAAACCCTAAAAAAATATTAATGCCTTCCTGTAAACGAAATAAAGATACCTCGAGATTAGTTAGCTTAACCATTGGTCTCCAAAACTAGTAGATATATATATTTATAGTGTAGATATTTATACAATGGGGCTTCTGTCAAAACCCATTAACACAATTATTGACAAGGATTAACTCTTGTATTAAATTAATAAAATCTAGAAACACATGAGGAATGACATCTACATCATCAGTAATACAGATAAAACGAGCGATACCCCCTCCCAACTCCTAAAAAAAAAAAAAAAATTCAGTTGAGAAAATAGGACGAACACAGCACCAGGATCTGACGACGAGTTTTCAAAGCCAACACCGCGGACTTGACAGCCTCCTTGACCCCGGGTACAAAGCAACCAATGGAAGGGGACACGACCGACACTCGGAGCATAACAACATACCCTTCCCGCAGCCCCCTCCTTTACCTGATACCCCTACCTGTGCCTACTCGCTTTACAGCAAAAGTAAACTCGACGATAAAAACAACCCCCTCACCAAAACACCCTTTCCCTTCTCTTTCTTTAGTTCACGCAGGCAATGGGAGTATCTGTTGTTTCCCGTTATGACGCAGAGAGAACAACGAGATGGGGGTGGAGAGGATGGGGAATGTTTAGTTGGGGGGAAAGGAGAGATTGATGGAAAGCTCAACGCTCCAATAAGATGTGCCGCACGTCACGTGCACGAAGTGCTGAGAAATGTTTACGTGCATTTACTCGCCAAGTTAACTGGGCCATGTGGTGTTACATGTTGCCTTCCTTCCTTCAGTGTTGATGGAAAAACTTCACTGCTCCCGGGCTCAGGAATGATAAAAAAGAAAATAGCTTTACCGAAAACATTTGTACCTCCGAGGAGTTCTTCATGAGTGGTAACTAGACTTTATCCAGCCACAGAACTTACTGATCTGATAATTTAATTTTATTAAACGACGCAAAATGTCTGTTACTTAGATTATCATAAGTTCTCGTTTTCTTCCAATTACCTCCGAGATCCACAGAAGATTAATTGACAGATAGTCTGAGATGGCCAGCGTGCAAGTGAACAAGCGCGTGTTATGGCTGGTAGGATTTCTCTTCGTGGCAATTCCCGTTGTTGTTGGAGTCCTGGTGTGGCATTTCACTAAGACAGACCAGCAGTCCTCGTTTGAGAACACCCTCGGCGGAAACGTCACGACACCCACAGATGCGTCCAGCACATCTTCACCCGCTTCCACAACCCCGACACCGGAAGAGGTGGCCAGCAAACCGTGGCTGGGACTGCGCCTGCCCACCTCGCAGACCCCTTTACATTACGACATCGTTCTCTACCCAGATTTTTACGACGAACCACAGCACGTTTTACGGCAACGAAACTGTGGACGTAGAAATCGCACGTGACACGCGCTACGTCCTGATCCACGTCTTCGAACAACTGCACGTGGAGACCGTGAGTCTCCGTGATGCCAACACCAATGCCACCCTGGACTTGGAGAGATTCTTCTACTTCCGGGACAACGAGTTCCTGGTCGTTGAAACCAAGGAGACGGTGGCGGCGGGAAGCGTGGTGCAACTGTACCTGCAGTTCCGAGGGCTGCTCAACGAGTCCATCGTTGGATTTTACAAAAGCAGTTATGTCAACTCATTGACAAACGAAACAAGGTCAGTGAGAAAGAAAGTGAGAGAAAGAGAGAAGGAATGAGAGCTTTTTTGAGGTCATAACCTCTATACATTAAATACACGAAATTATGGCACAGACTTTATGAGCAGTAAACAAATGGACACAAAAGAAAGGAAGGGAAACAACTATATTTGAAAATGCAACTAAATCTTGAGTCAGCAAAGACTGGTAATCACATGGATTCTACTCCTGTGAGAGACAAACATTCGCA
The DNA here is from genome assembly GCF_003073045.1 of Pomacea canaliculata. NCBI lineage: Eukaryota > Metazoa > Mollusca > Gastropoda > Architaenioglossa > Ampullariidae > Pomacea > Pomacea canaliculata. Next base: position 36,283,435 of record NC_037590.1, on the reverse strand, counting down.
TGAACACACAAATCTTCACTGAACCGTAACGTGCCATTAAAGATAGTGTAATGCTTTTTTAATACTATGTAAAAGACATACTAAAACACACCGCCTTCCGTTTTTGAGGTAGTCGCCTACAGTAATCCATGAATAGACTATAATGAAACTCGTGACACAGACACGCCTAATTAACAGATGATCCTTGCTTTCTTATTTACACATTCTTTACCTTTGTATAATAAAAGAAAACAACAGTGTTTTTAAGGATTTTTTTGGTGTGTGTGTCTGAATATTCACCCCTTTATCTTCCTCCTCTTTCCAAACAGTGCAATACAAGGACACAATATCTTTTTCTATGTTGTTGTCTTTGCACGTCGATGCTTTGAGTCGTGTATCTCGAGAACGGAAAGTGGTCTTCACGCAGACTACCGATAAAATAGTATCTCGAACAGGGCTTTATCCAGCCACTAGAAGCAAACTTGCATCCACTAGACCTTAGCACTAGAAAGAGGATGCGAATAAGTCAGAAAGATAGGTTAAAAGATCAGTAAAGTAACTTTTCCTTGTTTCGAGAGAAAGAAAAAAAAAAAAAACTTTCAAAGAAAATAGAGATAACACTTTGAACTTTGCTAATGAGCTCATATAAACTCAGGTTCTCTTCATGGCTACAGGTGTGTAGAGTATATCGCTGACATAATCAGACAGACCGACAGGTAGACTGAGTCAGCGATGAACTGAGTTAACAACCGCTGATAGTTCGCATCTTATGAAGAGCTTCATAAAGTTCAGAGCTTTTGTGTAGAGTCCACTATCTCTGAGAGCACCATCCTCAATATCTTCGTCTAAACCTTTATCTTTTTCCTGAAATAATCTTCTTGATTACCTTCAGTGATGTTTTTTAACTGAGAGATTTTGTGACCTTAATACATAAATCTTTTGCTACCTCGTGAACCAGTTTTCATGTGGGCTGTCTGTCTACACCCTGACCCTCTTCTACCACAAACGAAATGACAGACAAGACTTGTGGTCTGTTCCCGATAATATTTTACTTTTGGTGTCTAGCTAATTCCCAAATAAGTTACCCTTCTTCAAGAAAGAGAGACGTAGATAAACTCGTGGCCATAAACCAATGCCCGTAATTGTATCATTTTATTCAATTCAATACAAGGGTTCATGTATCTAATGCATTTAAAAAGGACCGAAAGTTCATCGAACTTTTGTGTGGATTTTGCTGACTAATGACCCCCACCTCTATCCCCAGTCCCTCAAACCCGAAGACCCACATCATTACTCCATTAGGCCTGAGAATATTACATCGCAAAGTTCAAATTTTATATTTTTCTCGCGTAATTCTTTGGTATTTGTTTTCCATGCATTTTTTATAAGAAAAAAGAAAATGAAAAAATATTACTGATCAAGGGCTGGACCCGTCCATAGCCTCAGGCCAGGGTATACACACCCTCCCTGACCCCGTTAGACCTGGAAGTGATTGCTTGATTTTGTATAAAAAAAAATCTAAAGACACAAGGCACCATGCTGGAGAAAATAAGTTACAGCTTCACTAATGTTTAATGCCAGAGGCCTCCTGCAAGCTGGTCGTATATTTTCGTGCCATTAAAAATACTCCTTCACAAACATACTTTTGACTTTCTTGTTTTTGTTCTTGTGGATGAAATGCAAGGAGTTTTTTTTATTTGGTATATAGGTTTATCATATCGAAATACCAAGTCAGCATATCAATTCTGAATTAGAAATTCTTTGAGCTTTTGAACTTTGAACTCCCTATGTATGTGCAGGCACTTGGCAACTTCCAAATTTGAGCCTGTGAGCGCCAGGCGAGCCTTCCCGTGCATGGACGAGCCTGCTCTCAAGGCTCAGTTCAGTGTCAAGTTAATACACCGACCGGATACATCGCCTTGTCCAACATGCCACCCCGGGGATCTGTGAGTACTGCCCCATGTGTCCCTAGAACGAGGTTTTAAAATGTGATTGAAGAGACAAGCAACAAGCATGGATATATTTGTGTTATGAGGGCTCAGATTTTATGTTAATGAGGCGTATGTCCGTGATACTCGTGACCATTTCTCTACAAGGTGATGCTTTAGGTTTGCATCTGTAAAAGTAATTCTTGGACTGAGCTAAAAGCAAGGGGTTAGTTTTTAAAACTATAAAAATCCACTCCCCAGCAAAAGAGTAATGCATCTTTAGGTAGACCATGAAATAGGGTTCTACATTTTCATTTGGTCTTTTAGCTATGCATTTTATTAGACTTTTATCATGTTTAATTTTATTTTTTTCTTTGTCTTCTCGTGATTTTATTTGTGTCATCTTTTTAGAATTGGTGTTCTTGGCGTTCAGTAGTTACAAAGCTCTCTTACACTGTCTTTATTTAACTGCCGCAGCCTGCCCCTGCCGTGGGCTACCCAGGGTTGGTAGCTACAAGTTTTCAGAAATCAGTGAAAATGAGTACCTACCTCGTCTGCTTCATCGTCTGCGATTTCCAGTACACCAAGAATACCACTAACAATGGCACTGAGGTATGCGAGCTGTAGTCTCGAGTGAGGTAGCCGAGAAAACATTACTTAACCAGTAAAATTCATTGAGCAGAGGTGGATGAAGAGTAAGAGATGAGAATTATTTTAAGATTATTTGAAATGTGAGCCAAGGTATGGATGAGTGTTTGTGTACTTACCTCCCTGTGCCTCAGAAACTGAAATAAGAAAAGGTGTTGACTGACTTCAGGTGAGTGTATATGCTACACCAGACAGGGTGAACCAGACTGTCTACGCACTGAGTGTGGCCGTACGCACGTTAGAAGAGTACCAACGACTGTTCAACATTTCCTACCCGCTACCTAAGCTAGGTAAGTGCTAAGCTGGCTACACAGTCTAACTAAAGCCAGCCTCACACGTAGACTAAAGCTGGCATCAGACGGTTAGACTTCAGCGAAATGACAAGATTAGACGAGTGAAATGAATTACAGAATAGTTTTTCAGAACTTTTCTTCACCAGCTAGGATAGGGTTGTGAAATCTTTGGCTGGTGAACTTGCAGATCTGATCGCCATCCCAGACTTTGTGTCCGGCGCCATGGAGCACTGGGGGCTGATCACATTCCGGGAGGTCAACCTGCTCTACGATCCGGCAAAGACTTCAGAGGCCGGCAAACAGCGAGTAGCGGTTGTAGTGGCTCATGAAGTGTCACACCAGGTCAGTCCCGATGTTTGTTAGTCACGTGTCATGTGTCCCGGTGTAAAATTTTGCCAGTATATATTATCTTCTTCACTCTTTCTCGTATGAACCCGATTTCAAAAGAAGTTTGTGAGGGGATCGACGTACATGTGGCCGATTTTCACGCGCTTTGCATTTTTACATCATTTCTTGGGATAAAAATTAACACTTACTTGCACACACTTAAGTTGCTGCTCACTGCAGGCATGATCATTCTCGTTGACTCCTGTTGATGCCATCTTAAGATCACACTAAAAAATTAGCCCACCTGGCGGGGATTGTAACTCAAATGGTCGTCTCGGAAGTGTGACGTCACGCTTCCGAAGGCTTCCGAAGTTGCTTCACTGTTCAAGAAAAAAAGATACGCGTCCCGGTGGTTGGTTCCACTTATAGTGACCTGCGCTACAGGGAGGAAGGTAGTAACTAGCCTCCTTCGTGCTTTTTCAGTGGTTTGGTAACTTGGTGACCATGGCATGGTGGAATGACCTCTGGCTCAACGAAGGCTTTGCCACTTTTATGGAGTACCTTGGTGCTGAATCTGTTGAAAAGGACTGGGAAATGGTATATCTTTTATTTAATTTGTTTTCAGACTTTGATGTGATGATAAAAGTGGGATAAATGATAAATGAGAAATCTTTCTTTACGAAGGGAACAGCAAGTTAACAGCATAAGCAAAGTTTTCCCATTTTTTTTTACTTCTACATAAATCCTCATTTATTATTATTGTTGCTATTATTATCATCATCATCTTCATTATTATAGTAAAAAGTGTAGATAAAAGGGAGACAATTTGTTAAGTATTTTATTGGCGAGCATACTTTTGGTCAGAATACTTAGTCTGCTCGTGAGACAGACAGACTTGACTATGGCAGCCTACATGTTGCAATGGTCCTCGTTGCTATAAGATGCAGCAGTTCATCACGGAGGAATCCCAGCCTGTGATGGTCACTGACGCTGGCGTCTCCTCACATCCCATAATAGTCAACGTCAACAAACCCGATGAAATTAACGAAGTGTTTGATGCCATTTCATATAGCAAGGTATGGGCTACCAGTATAATGATAACAAGCTCAAACTATATCATCTGTGCACATGCCTCTGTGTATGAACCTTTGTCTCCCATTCTTTTTTCCTTGCGTATACGAGTGTGTGCGTATGTTCGTATGTGTGATCATGCTATTTCAAGCGGTGGCTGTAACTCTTTTGCACGAAGAGGATACATTTAGGATAAGAAAATATGTCCACAATATTCGTTTATCAAATTTCTTTCTAAACGTGTTACATCATTTAATCAACCCTTGCTTCAGTCCAGTAATTGAAAATATGCTAATAAATAAAGTTACTGATAGGTCAGATTGAAAATTGCTAAATATAATTCTATGCTTATGTGTTCATCGCATCGTTCCAATCCAAAGGGAGCTGCAGTGATCAGGATGCTGGAAGCCATCATCGGGAAGGACAAGTTTTTCGAAGGCGTATCAGTGAGTCAGTGTTTAACTGATCTTCGTAACACTAGCCTGAAATTAGACCAATCGAAACTAAACATAGAACTTGATAAACATGTTTTTCTCTTTACCTTTTTTAAACCCAATTTTATGTTAAGAATTTATATTTGACTTTATGTTATTTTTCTTCTCATCTCTTATACATTCTGTTGGAAACTTTTCCCATGAGAATAAGAAGCCGTCATAAACAGATGGTTTTCTTAATTAGGACATTGTCATTATCATCAAAGTTAATTAATCATAACGGGGTTCTTATGTTCAGCATTATCTCAAGAAACATGAGTGGGGCAATGCGGTAACTGACGACCTATGGCAAGCCCTGAGTGAGGTATTAATTAGTATTTGTATTATTCTATGCCGAGTGCATGCATCCAGCACCACAAAAATGTAAAACTTAATTAAAACTTATAAGTAAAGTAAATAAGTGGAGTGTTTGAGTTTAAGGAAGTGTGTACAAGAGGTAATGGGTGTATGGACGGGAAAAATACCCGACTTCAAAGGTAGGACTATTGAGAAGCTTTGACAATTTGCCGACAGGTTGACGGAGCCCACAACGTGAAGCGCATCATGGACACGTGGACTTTGCAGATGGGCTTCCCGTATGTCAGCCTCTCGTTCTCCACCAGCGCCAACAACAACACCATCATCACTGCCACCCAGACTCGGTTCCTGGCTGACCCAGGACACCAGACAACCGACGGCGAGTCGCCTTTCAAGTAAGTGGGCACCAACCTGTCTGTGTCCACTTGAAGATCCACTGGAGTATTAATCTTCTAAAAACTATTGTGTTTTAATCATTATAAAATACTGTTTCCCCCAAACTGTGCACATGATGCCCACAAAGGAGCCACAAACCTTCGTAACCTTCCTTTATTTGGATAAATCAATCGGAAAAGATCAGGGCGGAAGTAAAATTTTTATTGCTCATTGAAACACATTAACCAAAATGATGCAAATGACGTACTGTTGATACAAATGATATATTTCAGATATATGTGGTATATTGTCCTTGACTGTCTCGCATCTTCTGGTGGTACAAACGGCAGCATCATGGAGTTAGGGAACGGTAAGTCAGTAGCTTAAAAGTAATGTTTTTTTTCGGCCAGCACTCTAAATGTAAACTAGTCAAGTTATATAAATAATGCTGTGTTGTCGCCAGCTGTTTCTTGCAAGAAAAAAAAATGTTGTCGCCAGCTCATTCTTGCTGTGATGTCATCATTTGCTTCTGCTTCTGCTTCTTCGTTGTGTGGTTAACTGTAGTGTGTGTGCGTGCGTGTGTGTTTTTCGGTGAGCAGCGCGGAGTTCGCCTCCACACGGCAAAATGAACTATACAGGTTCAATGATGGTTATAATAAAAGGAAATTACTTGTGGAACATACTTTTTTGATTTTATTTATTTCAGCTACTTTTCTAATGGACGGAGATATATCGGATAACAACAGCAGCTGGCTGAAATGTAACCTGAATCAGACGGGATTTTACCGAGTGAATTATCCCTCATTCATGTGGAAGAACTTGGCTGTGATGCTCAGAGACACGCCCGGAAAGGTAGGGGACATAATTTTTGCAGAGTATCTTCTGTATAAATAACCGTTGTTGTTGAGGATTCCCCAATTTTTTTCAGTTTATCTGCCGCGGATCCGAGGATTTTAAAGTGTATGCAACCAGCAGGCCATGGTTTCGTCGAAGTCTTGGTAGAAAAATAAAAAAACAAACAAACTTAATGGGAAGAAACCAGAGCAAACTGAATAAAACAAACTTTCAGTCAGCACGTTAGTCTTGACGTGGACACATAAAACCAAACCCTTATCACCTCAGGAAGACTCATTAAAAAAAAAATAACACCAGGATCAACTAAATCGTCAAGGAATACTTTCTTCAAGGATATCTGTTAAATACTTTATCTGAACAACTTTCACGCGCACATTAACTGACAGGAACTCCATAACTGAGCAGGTTCAAGGTTCAAGGTTCATCTTATCAGTTTTGCACAAGACCGTCCATGACACAAACCTGTGTTGCATTATGAATGTCGTTCTGTGTTATGTTTTATGTTATTTAACATTTGGTAAACATTTGTCGCAGCTGAGTGCAGCGGACCGTTCAGGTCTTCTCGATGACGCCATGAGCCTCGCACGAGCGGGTCTCCTTGACTACGACGTCGCCTTGGAAATGACCTCTTACCTTTCCAAAGAGGACAGTTACATACCTTGGCGCAGCACGTTCACCTCCTTGACCTACATCTCCTCTATGTTGAGCCTCGACACAAATTTCGCTCTTTGGAGGGTAAGTACGAAACTGGACATTGTATTTTAAGTTTATTATTATTATTATTAGAGTTTTCCTTCACTAAGTATAATATCAGTAAGAACATTTAATATCAACAAATAACATTTTCATTGTTGTGAGAGAAAGTGCTTTGATAATATTTCGAAGATGACACCACTTGAAAAATTGATAATTCGAGTTTTTTTTTATGTAAGTATTGAAGATTTGTATATGTGCATTTTTTAGCAGCGTAGCTACATGACATTATTTTAATTATGATATTCTTTATTACCATAACTTAAATCGTGCAGGCTTGTAGGTATCCTAATGATAGAGGTTAAGAAAGTTTTTATTCAGAATTTGTTAAAGAAAGCTAAACTTTTCAGAAATTTGTTTTGGGCATCGTGACTCCCTCACTACGCCGTCTCGGGTGGGCAGATGTCGGCAGTCATAACCAACGGTAAGTAGCGAAACTGTCATTTATTTGGGGTCAAAGGAAGGAAGTCAACAATAACATTTTTCTTTGTATTTGTTTTAAATGCTGCCCTGTAAGACCGATTCAAACAATTGGTAGATCTGATGTTCTAAACTGCAATGTCTGAGGTATTGTCTTTCAAGGTATTTCTCTGGCAATCAAGACAGAAGAAAACGAACACAAGCAAAACCGTATTTGCGACTGAAGAAAGATGATCTTTTCTTCACAGTTTAGCGATCTGTATTTCACATTGTTTTGCTGTTTTAATTAGTGGATCTTCTGCTGTGATGGCTGGCAGGGCTTCAAACCGTAGTCTGGGTGAATACGAAGTTGTCACCACCTCAATGTATGGGTCTAGATGGGTGCTGGACTATTTCCGTCCTCTGCCCATGTCGAAAACCTTTACAGCTAGGAAATTTTTGACTAAAATGTTGTCTATTCACTTTCCTGGTCGTGGAATAGATGGATTAAACATCTTCCTGTCTAATTAATCGGGAGGTATGAAGCCCTTGACCTTTGTTATTGCAGGTCGCTTCGTGGAGTGCTGATAGACCTGGCGTGTAGACATGAAGACCAGGCCTGCTTTGCTAACACTACTGCTCAGTTCCGGAACTGGCTGGACCACGGAATCGAGTATGTTGTAGTGTTATAGGTGTTACACAAAATAACGACAAGAAACAAGGCATTTGAATTTGTTTGTTTTGATTTAAAAATGCTAAAAGTTTGGTAACAGTGTATATCATTTGCTAGTCCGTAGACTGGAGATGAAACGGATGGATGTAGCGGTTGATGGCAGATGAACTGGCACATGTTACCGATTTAGTACACTTACATATGCATGCATACAGTATTCCCAAATGTAACACCCATGAATTATATCCAAACATTTTTGCCTTTTCGAATCAAAATCATTAAAAGATTAATTTTTATATTAGCAAGATCATTGAGGAGGCAGAGACAGACAATGAACAGGACTACCTAAAACCATCCAAGCAAGCAAATGTTTATGTTTATGTTCCTATACAGACCTGCTGTAAACCTAAAGAGCCTTGTGTACAAGTACGGTATATGGGCTGGGAGCAGCGCCGATGACTGGGAATCCTTGTGGGAACGCTACAAAGTTGAAGTAGTTCCACAAGAAAGGAGAAGTCTTCTCGGTGCTTTGGCCATGACCAGAACTCCATGGCTCCTTGAGAGGTAGGCTACTCTTCGGACATTGTTGTGAGCACCAGATACATGTGTTTTGGTTTTCCTTTTCCTGACAATTATTGCCCAGAAGAGACAGTGTGCGTTTGTTTGTGTGTGTGTGTGAGGGAGAGAGAAAGTTATTCATTGTGCATTGCAATAAAAAAATTACACGAATGGACAGGATAATAGGATTTTTTGATATCTTCTTATCTCCAGGCTTCTGGATTATGCTCAGGAAGGCGTCTTTATTCGGAGACAAGACTTCATCGTCGTTGTACAGCTTGTAGCCGCCAACCCCGCAGCTCGAGGTCTTCTGTGGAACTGGGTCAGGCGGAACTGGTCCCAATTTGTTGACAGGTTATTTTCCTAAATAAATGCCGTTTGTAATAGAGAGTAAAACAAATAACATTTGCACTCTATCTCTGATGACAAAGCATAGTTTATATTTAAGCGAGAAATATTGTATTTAGGTTACCTGCTTTGTTATTATTATTCAGGTATATATATAACCGCAGTGTGTCGATAGTTAACTCAGGCTACCCGTTATTTGTGCGGAGGTAACTCGCCCTCACTACAGGCTAGCGAGCTAAGACCGCAGTTTATACATCATACACCACTGAAGAGCTGCATATTTTTTTTTTCAGATTTACCTTGTTCGATCGCTACTTTGGCCAAGTGGTACCATACACTACTTCTAATTTTAACACTGATTTCGACAAGGGGCAGGTGAGTAATTGTCAGCTAACATAACATAGGGCATGCATCCTTGTTCACTAGGCGAACTGATATTTTTTCCTTTGTGCACGTGCTATGATAATTCTGATTAACTTGATTACTTTCTTGTTAGTGATAACAGCTGTCTCCACATTCTTTAAGTATTTATGCTGCTTATTTTTTCACCTTAGATTGTATTTTCTTTCCATGCTATGGTAAGTTTAGACAGTCTCACTTTTATTTTATCTCACAGGTAGAAGAGTTCTTCCGGAAGTATCCGGAGGCCGGCGCAGGCGCAAGAGGACGTAAACAAGCCTTGGACCGCATACAACAAAACATATACTGGATGACCAACTTCAAACCGGTCGTCACTAAGTGGTTACGACACAAGGGTTAGGAGACAGGAGACATAGGAGACATAGGAGCCAACTAAGCAGGAGAGGATGTGCACAAGGCAGCGAGCAGTGTAGCTGAAGCATTTTGTAACCAGGCTGAAACTATTTTACACGAACTCCTGCAACCTATGAGTGCTGTGAGATAAGAGACAATATGTCTGAAAATAATTATTATTATTATTATTATTATTATTATTATTTCAGGCAACTCAAAAAGCAGAGAACAATTGGGTTTTTTTTCTTTCACCTTGTGTAAAAAACGTGAATCTGTTTCTTTAAAAACAATTAAACTTTATAAAAGAAAAATCAGTCTCAGAAACTAACGCAATACTCTGTGAACATTAAAAGGAAAATGAACTTTAATAAAATAACAATACAAAATCAAAAGTAAGAGCGATTCCAGTCTAAAAATCTTTAAACGTTTCCATGGAAGATTGTATATATTTTGATGGCACTTTCACGCATTTCCTTCTACTGATATTTCGTTTTGAAGAATAATGAAAGGAGAAAATGTCAGCGTAATATGTAAATAGGGAACTGATTAAAATATAAACTATTTTCCTAGTGGGGAAGTTGCTGAATTTATTTGATAGTTAATTGTCATTTATATCAATCTCTACACAAAATGTTTAAAGAAAAACCCAGTGAAGTCACAAGTTTTTCTCCATACTGGACGCCTTCTGTTGATATAATTGGAAACAGTCTTTCTTCTTTATTACCGAGTTTATTAAGTATTTCTCGAACTATCACCTCTGACAGTAATACCTGTCCACCACCTCCGTGCACTCTTTGCACTTGACAGTACAGCACCAGTAGAACTTGCAGTTGCACCTGGCCATCACCTCCACCATGTACCTGCGCACCTTCAGCCCACACTCCGTGCACAGCGTCCTGCAGCTGCGCTTCTCCGCGCGACTGGCTTTGACCCGCGCCGTCTTGTGGGGTCGCGAGCACTCGCGCCCCTCCGTGCTGGCCGCGTGCCCTGACCCTACCCTGGGGGCACAGTAGTCCGGGGACGGCAGGAGGTAGACGAGGTCCTTGGAGGAAATAAGTGACGGGCCGTGACGTCGCGCCTCGTTGCCATGGCGAAGCTGCCCGTCCTGGAAGTCTGCGTGCACAGCACGGTCGTAGCGGCGCTTCAGGAAGTGGCCGACGCTGCGGAAGTCGGGAGGCGGTGCCAGCACGTGCGCAGCGAGCAGCTGCCGGAGACGCCATGACACTTGCAGCGTATCTCCATCGTGCGCCATATTGCCTGAGGAGAGAGGGAGAGGACAGCTTACTCGAGTGCAAAATTTTGTTTACAAATCATAGTGTTGAGTTTAACATGTTTTCTCCGTCAACAGCTTCCACACCCAGACATCTCTGTTCTCGAGATACAATTCACAGAAAAAAGCCCAACCCTTATCACCAATACCCGTAAATACCACCTGTTGCCTTGACGACGTAAACATTCCTGATGGCAGCTTTTTACACCTTTCTGTGCTCGGTGATTTTTGTAGGTATGGAGAAGAGGAGAAACATCTTTTAGGAGTTCGAGCAATGGTATCAAGTACTAAGTTTTATTTAATTCAACATGAATTCCTGCCTGCTTTCACTTACTGTCCTGCCGACCTGGTTGTTGTGCAAGTTGACCGCTGCGCGCGCGTCTGCTCCTCAACGGCCTCGTCGAAGAGAACTCTGGTCACGTGTTCACCGTGCGTGGCTCCTGCGTCCTTGCAGCCCTTCCAGTTCCACTGCTGACCTGCACGTCAACGCAGACAACAATATTCTGTTTGAAAGATTAAATAATCGATCAATCCTATAAATTAGTTACCTGTACGATTCCTATGACGTCAATGCCAGGTGCTATCGCAACTCACCTGTCTGTGTTTGCCCATGATCGGTGTCGCAGGTACAGGTGTCCAGAGCTCCGGTGCTGCAGTTTAGCGTGACCACGTGCATGACCCCCGATATGACTAGTGCTCGCACCACCGCTGTCTCGCGATTGGCTGTCACAGAGTTAAGATGGAAACAGACTTGAAGTCGACGTACACGAATTCCTCTCATGATATAAAAATAGTGGAATGTATTATAAGATCTCAGGTATCAAGACAGTTTAAATCTCACCTTCAGTTCTGCTGCTGTGCACTACCTGCATAATGTTTCGGTCAGTGCAATCCCAGCGGTCCCAGCGAAACTGATGCTGGCATTCTGAGAGTCCTTGCTCTATGCCTTTGGAGATGCTGTCTGCCATGAGCAGGTAACTCTGCATGCATAAAGAGAAGACAATCTGTACAAAATAAGTCGAAAAAAAAAAAATAAAATTTGATGATGTTACTAAATACACACACATTTGACATACCTGATTGTCACCTGCTTGACGGTTGACAACACTTAAACACGTTAGTGCATATTGTGACCAACTAGACTCACAAGCGCTTTTCATTATCAGAAATATTTTTATTGAAAATAAATTTTCACAGATATACTTAAGTTTTATTCTGTGGGTAAATCACATCGAAAGTTTGGATAGGAATTTTCTCAGTTGACATGTGTTTCGCGAGCATGAGACTTGAGTCCACCCAGACTGACTCGCTCAATCTCCAACTGTGGTCGTCCTACCCCGCCCCAGGATTTAAAACGACGAAACTTGCTGAGATTCTTTGTTGCGCGATCGACGGCCGGCGGAGGGAAGAGTATCATCTGGAGCGGGCAGGCAAGCGAGCTAATAACGTCATTAACGGACTGCTTCCGGCAAGGGGCGGTAACCGAGACTCTGCGTTCCCATTGTCCTCCGAGTGGGTGGTCGTTAGGAGGAACCGTCCAAGCGGTCAGACGAAAAACTCTGTCCCTTCGTCGCTCCCATCGTCCTCGACAGATAGGACTATAGTCAGTGTTCGTCTGATACAAACAGTATTTTGCAACAAACTGATGTTGGTGTGTGCGCGCGCGTGGATGAGTGGGTGGGTGGGCATACCTGTATATGAGTATGCATGTAAGGAGATATAAAAGTGTGAAAAAGAAAGAATGTTTTTTTTTTCGGCTATTTATATATAAAAGACTTTGTCAGTCTATTCGACTTCTATTGTTAAAGAGTTTTCAGAATTTTACTCATCCAAGTTTCAGTTATTATTATTATTATTACTACATTTTTATTGTGAAGCAACACAGCCAAAGAAGATTGTCGAGACCAACAATTGTAAAGAAATAACATAAAAACACCGGCCAACAATAACTGACAATAGCATGCTGTGATACAAAAGACACTCAGCCACTGGGCCATATGTTAAGCTTCACACGCAATGAAAGTTAAAATAAGAAATTAAATATAATCTTATATATATAGATAGAGATAGTTAACTCTGAACAGACTATCAACCATGATTCATTGGCTGTATGTTGAAAGGTACTATGACCATCTAAAACATTGTACATTCTATTATAAATAGATGCTTCTGTACAGTGTACAGTTACAATGTACACAGCAAATAATTATTCGCACAGTACATAAATATAAATAAATACAAAAGAAAATTTTTAGACCAAAGTGCAAAGTTAGAAATAAAAAGAAATTACCTGTTTGAAATATGAGAAAAGAGGCGACAGATCTTAACTATATTCGATCATTCACCAGAAGGGCGTTAAAATATATTTTCATCGACTGTGATTTCATTAATTAAAAGATGAAATAAATCGAGGCTACAGCTAGGATGCAACTTTTCACCACACTGGGGGAAATAAAGAAGTGAAAGGCATAAAGTTCAGGAGAAAAAAAAGGTTTTAGTCATTTATACCGGAAGAGTAGACTCTGGGCTGTGGGCGAAAGTTAAATTGTCGGCTGAATATCTGCTCACTATGATGTTGTTGACAGACCTAGAAAAGAATAAAAGAAGGTAAAGCATTTATCAACTGCTTGTGTTCTGTATAATTTTACACTTAATTGAAAAGTGGTCATTCTCATTTCTGTGAATATCATAGGAAAAGTCTGCAATCACTTTCCCCACTTTTTAAAGGAATATATTGTGTTTAGAATAGTTTATTTAAAGAGATGATAAAAATGTTTTAAAAACAGCTTTAACGATATAAAAAAAAATCACCGGAGAGTCAGAAATACGCACAATAAAAATAAATAAAAACATAAAAGAAGTAAGAGAAAAATATACAGATGGTAAGACTGATGGGCAGAAAGAGAGTGGCATCACAAAGAAGCATAATAAAAAAAACGTAAGAAAAAATGAATAAAAAAAGGAAAAAAAATGGAGGAACTATTCACAGGAAGCGTGAAACAGGGAGGAAAGAAGGAGATAATGAGAGTCATCAAGTGAGTCCAGTCTTACCATGCTGATTCCACTCTTGAAATCACCAAAGCGAAGAAGGCTACAAACCATTCCATGCTGCAGGCCTATCTGTTGTATGTCAGACCTTCCAACATTATGTCGTCCATCACGGGGAACTCATTAACAGGTCTGAGCACTGATTGAAAACTCTAACTGTAACCGTTTTTCCGACACAAAATGAAAGTCACAAATTACTATTATACAATTTGAACCTCAGTCATCAAATACTGAAGTTTTTCTTTTGTTTTGATGGACTAATTTTTTCCAAAACAGATTTGAAGACCAGATTTGATACTTTCATCTTGTTGTCTTGCTGTCTTTGGTTTCGTTTACATTTTATGAAGTAGTAACACCATCAAGATTTTTTTTGTGTGGTTTTTGGTAGCGTGGTAGATACATCAGTGAATAAAAACACTTGTCTGCTTAAACAGTATTTAAGCAAGGTACAGAGATGTCCAGCACTGTCAGGACCAAGTCTATCAATGCAGCAATCCTCAGTGAAGGGCAAGCACCATGTCCATCTCAGGAACGATGTTTCATGGAGTTTTCCTGGACGATCGACGAGCGTGTGTCGAGGGCGTCTCACTCCATTAGCAGCCTGCCACGTCTCAGACACCAGCCCCAGGCTCCTGGTCTTTTGCTCAACACCTCATGCAGGCTGTTTGATCATTTGTAAACTGGGCAATCTGAATACAAAAACGCCAGAGAGGCCATCTCAGCAATGATCAAGAAGGGGAAGAGAAGGAGAGTTGTTCTGTTCTTAGGACTTTCGTCGATAGACTTGGACTGTCGGATAGAAATAATTTATACCTAATATTATTTTATAGCTGATAAAACTTACTGCTTTCTCGAAATTCGTCACTCCGTTATCCACTTCCACAAATTCATTTTTGAATGATGCATTTCCAACAATCCTCAGTTTAACATTTTGCTAGGAATTAATCTTCAGAAAGTTTAAGAGGTCTAGCATATGTGGATCGCCATGGAAAATAATCACGCAGCGAGCAGACGACCACAGACTGAGAGCCACGCAGGTCACCAAGCGGTGATGAAGGTAAAAGTGGGGATACAGAGCGCAACCAAAGGCCAGTCCAGGTCACCAATCACAGGTTCAGTACCCGTCTTCGCCCATCACCTCCGCTGATGATCGGGTAGCTGCTAGGATCATTCAGGTGCAGCCAGGTGACAGTAATACGGGTAGCTTGCACGTCCTGCCGTGAGAACTACAGTATGTTCTGTCCACCCGGAGCTACAGCAACGAATGGGCTATGACTGAGAACGACGACAGTATTCTGATTTTATCCAATGCACAAAACAGAACATAGTAACACATAAAACTCTCCCGAATGATCGAAATCCATCCAAGTACCAACGTTTCCATTACGCGCGAGCGCGCGCGCACACACACAGAGTAGGCTCCTTATCGTGAAGGCGGGTACAGATTAAAGAGGGGGTGTGTATAAACTGCGGTACTGGCAAAAGAATAGGAGATGGGGGAGTGTACTCACTGAATAAAAGCGAGAGATGGAGCATGCGTAGCCCGAGGCGTATTTCGTGTAATTTAGTCGTCTTGGTCAGCCGGCGTGAAATATTAGGACTAGGAAAAAAACCTGGGCGTCTGGTACGAGGATACTTTCCCAACAAAATTCAAACCCAGTTTTCAGAGCATTCATGTGTATTACTTAGTCCTGCCCATAAAAAGAAGAAAAAATACAACGCCGCATGGGACAAATACCATGGCACCAGGGAAAAAAAAAACCACAATAAAACGATATCCTCCACCCACCCCATCCTACCTCCATCAAAAGCACAAAGAGTAAAATAGTGTTCCTGAAAGAACTGATGTATAAAGTAAGAAGTAAGCACAACTAGTAGAATAATTTAAGAACGATTGTAAAATTTCAAATTCAGTTGAATATGAATTTTGAAATACGGAATCCTGTATCTAAGTTTACATTTAGACATTTTCTATTGATATTTGTATAATTCTACATGACAGACTTATGAGGGACTATGTAGCAAACAAATATAAGAAAACATGCGGAAAACAGATGAAAAAAACAACAAGAAACAACTTAGAGTCTGGAAACTAAATGATAGTAACATTTTCCATTTAGGAAACAGGAATGTGTAGTTTTGAAAAGACATTGCGTGGATGGGCAAGGAGTGATCCCGCCCCCCTGCAGTTTCCAACAGCGCCGCTTGTCGCCTCGTCAAGCAGAAAATCGTCGAGACTAAAACGGCAATGACAGAATCTTCATTCTTTGACACCCGGCGGGGTCTGGGCAGGGAATAGCACAGGTTAATCATCTCTCAACACGAAACAGCTGGCGGGAAACCGAAACTCGCGGGTGAGCACGTGACATTCGCTCGTCGCTACTGCTTGCCCGAAAAGTGAAATCACAAACGTGTTTGCAAAGCGTTTGAAAACTTTCGAAAACGTCACTTGAAATGTGTGTTGGCAATAATAATACTAATAATATAAATAGAGGCATATGTGGTTTGCCTAATTCACCTAGCTGGCGGCCTCCGATATCAATGCCAACAATCATCTGTTGTTAAAAGACTGTTCTCACGGGATCACTTGTCCTTAGTCAACGAAAGCTTCAATAGTTCTTTCCTACATCTTGCTGTGTGTGAAACCCATCCAGAGCAAGGAAATATCCATCATTTATTCATTCCGGCTATTTAAAAAAAAAAAGCCGCTTGTCGATCTTTACACACTTAGTTCTCAACGTGTTGACAGCTTCAGTTTTATAATGAATTTAAGCAATATCTACGAGATATAGCCGGTTCCAAGGTTTAGGCGCTTTTTAATCGGGCAAATGTCGTCGAACGTTTGTCCAAGCATGGCAAAGTTGTGTTTGAGAGTCACAGGAAACCAATGGTTTCGGAGATGAATGTTCTGTACCTTGGAACTTCAGTCAACATGATGTGCCAATACATCTGCCAATGTGAGGTTTGACGCTTCGACACAGTGCCCAGTTAAGAATGGTCTTAACAAAAGAAAAAACAAAGTCAAATATCTTCTCAAGCATACAACAATGATTTATTCGCACTCACACATGATCATTCATGTCAGGGCTCTAGCTCTGTAAGATCTGGGAAAAACACATTAACACCACACACAAAAAAAATAACAAAACATGAACATACTCAAGATCGTACATAACACAGGTGTCGCCTTGCAAATGTTCATCATACCATTGTGATTCCCTCGCAAACGCCTCGGTCCATCAATTTCAACACAATATCTCATGAGTGAAATGTGTATAACAAGCGCACAGCACAATGAATTATACACCAGATGACGAAATAATTTGATATTAACATGTAAACAAGCATGCCCTTTTTACTCTCAGACTTGTCACTGATCTAATCATATGTAAGTATGGATACAAAGAGCAAACAAATGGCTGTAGAAATGCAAGCCATCTAAATAAAGAGGGCAACATAATGATCGATGGTTAGGCAGTTCTTCACATCAAACATCTCCACAACTATGTCACATCATCATATAAATGTCACACATATCAAACTGCAGTCTGAAAATTAAAAGATCCAGGTAATAAGCATTTCTTAGAAAATGTTCACACAACTTTCATATATTCACAAGCTAAAAATCTTTGTCTACATTTACCTTGTTAGTATAAAATAATACACATATTACTATATCAACCTATCAGAAGCCGTTTTCTTCTTATCTGTAAACTTGAAAATTCTAATTTACTTGTGGGTTGTTTTTTGTACTTGACCTTTTTCTTCACAAGTTTTTATACCACAAATCTCAACGACAAAAATGCCTTTCATTTGTTCTTTTAAATGAATTTGATTTACGCATTATTTCTTAATTATAAATAACCTTTTCAGCAACAGTCACAAATATTTAATTGTGAACTTTCTCCAAAATGAGTCATAAATAACTTGCACTTTCTTCTCCTCTGTGTATGATACTACCTCTTAGGCACACCATAAAATGCAACACCCGAGACACATCTAGAGCACAATGATGTTTCCTAATGCAATTATAAAAATGGTAAGGGAAGTTTTAAAAAAAGACTCTCTTTACTGACTACAATTCATTTAAGGTTGGAAAATATACAAAGATACCAGAAGAAAAGCTTTCATTGGCAAGATCCAAACCAATAATTCATCTTCTATGAAATTGCTTTTAAGCAAGTAACTTCTCAGTAATAACTGTTCACTGTAATGTTAAGAGCGCTTCCTTTATGCTACAATGCACATAAAATATGTACAAGTCTGAAAACTGCACATTGATACATTTTTAAAAATATGTTTACTGAAACACAGAGGATGTTTGGAGATCAAATGTATGCAAAATAAACATAACCACAGAAATCAAGGATTTAAAAAAAAAAAAAGAAGAAGACCCTGAGAACTCATCACCTTTTCTCTACTTCTGCTTACCAAATGAAAATGGTTGGCACTCTACAAGCAAGACTGCATAAAAATACTCTGAAATGAAGCAGACTGTTGAAAAACATGACAGGTTAGCCACACATAAGCAAAGATTAACTCTTTGTTCTGACAAGCATAGCTCATGAAACATCAGGTAAATCTGCTGTCTGACAAGTGCAGAGACCACTTTTCTGGTCAAAAACGCAGCCAATATACATTTTAATGTGATACCAAGTGTGTGCACTTACAGGTTACTGAATGAGTTCCGACACATGCATACACACAAACAAGTGCAGATTATGCGCACGCATGCACACACACACACATATCCACTAAAAAGAGAGAGCTAGACAATCAACCTTCTAACATTTTATCTGCACCTCATGATGATACAGCTGTTTTGTTTCACACAATGGACAGGACATATATAATAACTGAAAGCATCAAAGTGGGTTTGGGCTTAGAATAAATAATTACAAACTAACTTGCAGTTCTGTATCAACTCCACAATTGCCAGTAGAACCTTCTTTAATAGCTTACCAGTGCAGAAGAAAACACATTTTTTAAAACTGAGAGGTATCTATGAAGTCATCCATCAGTCTCCCTTGAAATACTCTTAAGTGCTCCAACTATATCTGGAAACAAAGATTATTACATTTTTCCTGCTGAGTGGTAACTCTTCTGGAACAGGCAGACAAAGTGCTCAAGATGTGCCGATGGTAACCCATATGAATGATCTCAGTGATGTGGATGACTAGACTCTATCATACTCAAAACCAACAAAAACACTCAGCACAGTATCAACCAGTTGGCTATTCTAACTGAAAGTTTGCCTGCACATTGTTGGTAAATGAGAAATGAAGGGATGAGTTTACAGTTCTACTGGAATTTTACTGCATGAAGTAAATTCTGTGGTTTTCCACACAAAGACAAAAACAGTATCAAATAACGTCCTTCAAATCACACATATCAGCAGTTTTGTTCCTGAAGTCCTACAGACCAAAATAATCACAGCAAGAGCAAGGGAAGGCCAAAGCGGTGGGATGAAAGAAAGAGAAGGAAAGGGCGGCTATGAACATGGCTCATGGACCCACAAGGATGCAAGATGCAGGGGTGCAGTGACTCAGCAGCAACCCACATCTACTTGCAAGGAAAAATGAAAAGTTTGAACAGGGAAACACAAAAAATGGCCAGAAAAAACAATAATGTAGCAATTCATTCTACATTAAACGTAACACAGTCTCTCACCTAAAAACATACACATGCAAACAAAAACCAAGCAAGCACTACAGGATACAGCAGGTGTGAAATTATTGTTTCAAACTGCAGCCCTCATTACAGGCTGACCTGTTTTCAGCAAATAACAGAAGTGTAAGCTTTGTCATGACAAGGCGGAATATCTCTCTAATCTGCTGATATCATTCATGATGTATTCAGTTTTAATTCTATTATCACACATACCTCCAGACAGTGATCAACATGACCATGATGATGACAGAGGTAAATGAAAAGATCATTTCATAATTTTTCAGTAAGTATAAATACAAGTGCCCTATTGAAACACATAATCAATGGCTTCTATGATCCACGTCACCTAGTAATAGAACAATCAGTTATGATTAAAGAAAAAAGAAAGCACCAATGATTAGGCCCAACCATTAGCTAACACATGCACCGACACAAGCATGCGTTTAAGCACACATGCCCACCACTCTGATTACTACTGATTCCTGATCATGATGACAAAACGGCTTTGCTGTAACATAGCAAGCGAAACACTTATGGAAACATCAGTACTGAATGCTAAAACTATAGTGTAGAATTATTACCATTAAACGTTAAAGATAAACCTAAAAGATGACATATCTAATCTTGTACTAAGATTATCATCTAAGCTTTTCTAAAGAAATTCAACAAAGCCTTGAAGAAATAATCAAGACACATGTCTGATAAAAATAATTTACTCAAGCAATAAAAGTTACTACTATCTGAAAAATTAAATGTGGCTAGCTCTATATCTCCTTTTATATCTTGCATGTTGAAAAACCTTCCATCATGATTTGAACAGCTATTTCAAAAATTTCATGAATTTTTGTACTGAAGCTTGGTCTCTTATTACTTAGTTTGGCTCTCCAAATCACTTTTCTATGCAAAAAAACTTGATGAGTAACAAGAGAAAATTACTCAACACAAGAGACCATAACTTACTGAGCACTCCACCCGACAGCTTCTACCCAATCAAAAAAAAAAATTCATCCAGGCAAAGGATTGTGCCTTTGTCTACCAAGTATCACATTTTTGTGCAAGTCTTAATACAGAGAAAATATGAAGCTTTAATTGTCATTTAATTAGGTCAAACTACACCCTTAAAATAGCATTGTGTAGCAGTCTCTTACGTTCATCACTTGGCAAATGAAGTATTCAGCAGAAAGTTTGCACAACACTTTCTAGTGCCTACCCTTTCTTCAAACAAGAGGACTGCTCTAAAATTTAGCTTTCATGGTGAACAAGCTTTCTAGAGTGCTCTTGAAAATCCTTTCTACTGTTCTCTGTTTTCATAGTACTATTCTATCAGGGTCTCCCAATCTCTACTACTATCACGAATGTGGGAACAACATTTTGATTTGTTCAATAAAGAAGCTGTCACAAGTAAACGATGTTCATTCACGCAGAAACAAAAACTGCACTGAGAATGAGTACAGGATGAGGAAGAGAAAGTAATGATGCACAAATTTAATGCTGATTACAAACCCATATCCTTCTGTTTGTGAAGATGTTGATTTGCAATTCATATTGAGCAATTTAACAGAGAGCATGCCAATTTGTTCCCTTCAGCTTCAGATCACATACTCTGTCAAAGGTGAAGAACACTGACACATAACCAAAAGACACCAGTAAATGCAGCAGCCTGCTATCATCCATCTTAGTGACAACAGGTCTGTAAAGACAATTGATCAGTGGATGTCTAGGAGGTTTGCCATGACTGATTGGCAAATTTGCAAACACACATTCTTTTCTCCTCCCACTTTCACTCGCAAGCCCCACCATGCATAACCATCTTTGCTTTCCCAGCAAAGCACCACAGGTTTTATATAAGTAGACTTAAATTACATCAACAGATTTTACCTCACAACTTTCAAAAATAAAACCATTTCATGAAAGTAAACACAGAGAGCTATTTACAATGAATGAAAAACAGTTTCTACAAAGAATTATGTATGAATCAGGTACTGAACCAAGTTGTTTGAAACTTTTACCAGCTCCCCTGCCTTTAGGCAAATATGCAAACCAAATTCTCATTCCCCTCCCCCTAAAAACAACACAAACCCTCACACAAGGACAACTGTAACTTTCTTTTCCAGAATGTCTTCTTTTGCTGTGGTGATGTGGTCTAAGCAGTAATGAGGTCCCGCAAAGAGGAGGTATATATCATCATCTGTTGGATTGTCTCTGCCAAGTATTATGTATACTCTAGTAGTTGTTTGTGGTAGAACAGCAAATAACTGAAAAAAAAGGGAAATAATAAGCTTCACACTTTTTAAAAGTTTGAGTTTTTTTTTCTTTGCCATGACTATGAAAATATTTTAATGATACAGTGAGTGCATCTCTCTCTCTCACACCCCCCCCCCCACTTCATTCTTACAAAAAAAAAAAAAAATACATGGTTGCATTATAGTTCATTCTTAATGTAACGGAACACAGTCTGAGTTTCATTTCCTTTAAAATTCACTGCTACTTCTAATGGTCCTCAAGCTATTGCTTTTGATCACAATCTCTCTCAACTGTAATAACATGCACTGGGGAAAGATGAATGAATAGATTTCACTTTTACTGCCTGAGTATCTCTCCTTTGTCAGCTTGCATACATTCAGCTTATTTTACCTTTAAATAAGAAGGGTAACTGAAGATTCCACAAATCTCCATCTCTCTACTCAGTGCAGTAAGCAAAGTTGTTTATACATAATTACTAAAAGATTGATGCATTGGCCCAAAGCAGGGGAAATAATCACTAATGTCCCAAATGACTTAAGGCATATTAAGGAATAATTTCTCACAACTTATATTAAGTCTCACCAAAATTCCCTAGAATACCACAGTAAATAATAATAAAAAAAATCTTTGTAAATGATGACAATTTAGATCACTACAACCCATTTCATGATTAATAGTCAAAACCCACTTGAAGATGAAGCAAAAAAAGGGAGTGGGGAGGGGAATGAACAAAAAAGGCTTTTTTTTAGAAATATTACTAAAAAGCTAGATCATGTCATCACAGAAAGAAATGGTGCAGGCATCAAAGCCATACCCTTCACTATTGAGCACCTCGCCAGCTGTTGCTCGGGTGATGATGTGATCCTCGCACTTGAACCACTGGTTTTTGTGTGAGCGAATGAAGCAGGTGTAGTGACCTGATTCTATTGTGCCACTGTGGTTCACAACGGCAAATAGGGAGTACCTCCAAAAAAGAAAAGGCAATCACCTTTAGGCAGAATAGATGGCAGAGAAAATGTATGCAGAAAATTTTATACAAATAAAATAATATTATGTCATTATGGACTCCTATTTAAAAACCAGTGTGGCAGGAAAAAATAGATATCTTAAAAATTAAGTAACATTAAAAATAATTATTTTTATAAAGAAAGCATGATGTAAGCAGCATTTGACAAACATCCAACTTTGTTGTTGGCATGCTTATTTGGCATTTGGCATTGCAATGAAGCGCCTCATTTCATGATGATCACTGACCAACAGGCAGATTCCTTTATGCTAAAATATCAATCTGTAATAAAACTATCTCTCTAAAGACTGCTTTTACTTCTTGAAAGCTTTACTTTTAAGAGATAATATTTAAAGGGCAAAAAAGTATTTACTCAACACTTAATTCCTGAAAGCTTTTGCAAGATCTTGCTTTCTTCCCACTCTACTAACCAAAATATAAACATTTTTGTTTGTAAAAACTTAAATCTAAAAGTCAAGGAAATAAAAAATTGCCTTACTTGTTATCACAGGAAAGGCCGATGGCTGACTCACGTACAATTTGGTTAGTGTAACCGTTACTGTTGTTTCGAGAGGAGGACATGAAGGGAGTCATGTCCAGCTCCTCAGGGAATGATACATAGGTTGAGATCTTTTTGTGATAGCCTGTGGAATGCTCAAACCTCTGAAATAATAATTAAAAAAATAAATTACAAACATGCAATAAACCCAATCCTTGAAACAAATCTCTAAAATTACTTGATTTATTTCTCTGACTTTTTTGGATGAACATTTAAGCTACATAATTAAATATTCAACTAGGGTAGTTTAAAACATACACTTTAACAAATTCATTTGTGGTCGTTGTATTTTAAATTCGTGCTTCAGTCAAGGTCAGCTTGTGAGTCACCAACTATTCAGCCCAATGACATGTGACATATCCAATGTGCACGTACTATAAAGCTTAAAAAACAAGGGGGTGAGGAGTAAAGAGTCCTGTAACCTGCTTGTTAACCGTAAGTAGTTCACTGTGGTTAGGGCGTGGTACATTGTAGAACTCTTTCTACAACCTTTTATTTTTAGGGATCGGCAAAAAATCTAGAATGTGAACAGTAGGACCTTTCCATCACAACCTAGGCAAGTCTCAAACTGGTCGACCTCACAAACCATCAGGTTATGGTGCTTCCTTCACAATAATCAGAGTACTAGTAATAATAATGATGATGATGCTAGAAACATGGCTGATAAGCTTGTCTGTGCACACCAACCTTGAGATGGAAACACGCCACTATGGGTGACTTCTTCAAGGTCAGCTGCTTTGTGGACTCTTGGTAACTGTGGCAGTTGCTGCACTTGATTTTGGCCGAATTGCCCAAGTGCTCTGGACGTGTAAATCTGATGATAAAACAAAACAAAATAAATCACGAAAGAAAGAAACAAAGCTTGTGCTGGCATCGCCAACAGTATAAAGTTACTATTTATGCAAGATACTTTAAACAAATGTAGACCTTAAAGAATCGCACTAACTTGTAGCACGTCTTCTCCAACAACTCCTCCCCCCCACTCCATCCTTGACATGCACATACATGGATCTAACCTACCTCTTTAAGCATTCAGTGAGTGAGGTAGGTTCATAGTTGCTTGGGCTATTTGTAAAACCTGTGGGAAAAAAATCCACTTTAGTTGTTATATATGAAGATGGTACATCACCAATTAATCTGCATTGCCCAAGGGGGTCAAGTAACTAACAAACACTTTATGCTATTGAATTTTAAAAATCTGGCAGTTAACATCATTGTATGATCAGAATCTGACTGCTACACACAATACACATAAACATAACATTTGGTAATGACATAGCTTACAATGTTACATTCATCTTGAAATCCCTCCTAAGACACATGCTTATAGGAAATAACCTATCATTCTAAGATGGATTAAAATTATATAGATATCAGATTGCCACGTGCATGGAAAGCTGCCTACAAGAGGTCCTTCGTGCCAGCAGTAATCATATACATATTATTTATATATATACAAACACAGTACGTTATGTTCACATGTATAATTTATTTTGTGAGCAAATGAAAAATTTCTGTCCTGGATTAAGACTGATACAGACAATAAAGAATGACTGATTGATCAAACTACCCCCACCCAGCTTCCCATTACCTAGAGAGCAAACAATCTTTAACGTTAAGACTTTTTGTGCCCTTCATGACGGAGGTCAGTAAACCCAGTCAGGTAAGAATTTGGCAAATTTGTAATTCACCAATAGCCCACCTGAGGCAGGCGAGAGATTAGCAGTTGTGGTACTGTCAGAGACAGCAGATGCTGTATTGCCAACAGACACACCACCAGCTTCCACTCCAGCTGTGGCAGTTGCAGTGGCAGCAGTTGATGTGGCACTGTTGGCTGCAGCAGCAGCAGCAGCGGCGGCAGCAGCACATGATGGGGATGGCCCAGGTCCTGGCCCAAGGTCCAGTGAAATGTCCCATATAGGGTCAATCGTTGTTGAAACATTACTGAGACAGATAAGAAATAAAAATTATCAGCCATTGATTTGTTTCTTGTACTAAATGCATAAGTTAACACTGCTAATCAATATAATTTTAGAAATGTACAAACAAGTTCTACAATTCTTAATGCTATAGACCCTGTCAAGGAGGATTACAATTTCCCACTTGACAACTTCCCACCCCCACCTTGACCCTATTCCCCATCATCAGAATTGGTCAAATGAGCCATTCAATCTGAAGTAACATTTTTTAAAAATTAAACAATGGAATTTTACCTTGAGTTTGACCTGCCATTGGTGTCAAATAATAAATTACATTGCAATTTCTTTAATTAGTGGAGAAAATTCAAACTACCAGCTAATCAAGTAAACAACACGTAGTGATGTATGTAAACAATATAATCTCATGCACACTAAAGTGATACACTTTCCTGCTTTAACTTGTGTCAGAACAGCATCAGCATTTATTAGGCACTGGCACACTAAATTAAGTTTAAAAACATTAATATTTTATAAATTGTCACATGATGTTTATTCTTTGTTACTCCTCGAGGAGCATAGGGCCACAAAAACACCTCGACAGTGGACCTGGTTTTGTGCATCCCCCCTCAGTTGGACCCATGTGGTTCAAACATCTTTTGCTTCACTCTCTACTGCTCTTTTCCACTTCTGCTTTTGTCTGCCAACTCTCCTCTTCCCCTGAGGGTTTGAGTCAAGTGCCTGCCTACCAATGGTGTCAGCTGGTTTCACAGGGTGTCCTATCCAGCCCCATTTATCTTCATAAAATATGCATAAATAATCTCATATAAAGTATGGATATTCTGCTGTTTTTTTACAGTGATTCAAAAATGATTTTTCTATTCCTGATGGGAAACATAGTGTGCCAGTACCTATATTTATTCTTGCTGAACAGCACGTCTATTCATGCACTTTTTTTTTCCCCAGAAGTCACTTCAAGTACAACATAATTTTAAAAATATTAAGGACCGACACAGACAAGCTACAGTTCTTCACTTACTTGCACTGTTTACAGGTAACATCAGACTGTAAACCACCCGTAAATATTTGGTCAATGATGCAGTTGCAGTGGTGTGGGTTACCATAGCTCACTCCATTTGTCCCTGGAAATAATAATGCTATAATCAAAAAGATCTCTGTTAAACTATTAGATGTAGGTCTTAAAATTAACCCTTTTGCAGCATCTAGTCTACCAACTTCATACATTAGATGGATACTGAAGATTAGCTAACAAAAGAGATCTTTCAACTTTAAAGAATTTTAGTAGTTAATGTCTTTCAAAATATTCAAGGTCCTCTGCATGAGATATAGCCCTGATATATGTTAAAGAAACAAAACCGCTGGATATCAAGCTTCAATCACATACTACAATATTTATGCTTTGATTTTTAGTAGATTTAAAATACTTTTTGGATTTGTAAGCCCTAATGTAAAGTTCTCTTCAACTACAAATTTTTCCTTTAGGTATAGTGTCTCTCTCAATGCTTTCTCTCCTTCATCAAAACGGACACAATTAGGCTAAGTGCTTGCTTTTTAAAGTCAATTGATTACAGAAGTGTTAATTGATGTACATGTAATTTTGTATTTTGTAATATGTGTATGTATTATTATTTATACTTCAAAGACTGAAAAGACAAACTTAAAAAAAGCATGGTAAATACAAATATTTCTATAGCTTTGGTAAATGCTGACCCTGACAGTGGCGATGCAACACATCCAATGCTGCTATGAGGAACTCATGAGCATCCTGCTGCTCATAGCCAGCTAAGTGTCGAGCATTAGTCCACACCAGATGCAGGAGCTTGTAGGGGATATATGGTGTTCTTACACCCGAGTAGAACTGTGAAAACCGTATCTTAGTTTGTATCCTGACCAAAGTTCTCTTTAAACTTGCATTACTTGCAAAATCATAAGTTATTAATTACATTTTTCAAGTAAGTGAAAAGAGTCATACCTATGTTATTCTGAAACATAGTCTTGCATGAGAACAACCTTTACTATTTCTAACATATCACGATGCTTTTAGAGGCATTGTTTTGGCTAAGAATATATTAGAAAGATGTTCTGAATTTATCATGACTGCTTATACCTCTTGAAAGAGGCGCCCCATCTCACAGACCAAGCACTGCTGTGGGTCTTCAGTCATGTGGCAGCGATGTTGGTCAGAAAGAAAGTAGTCCCTCAATATGGGAGTATGTGTCAGTGACTGGAGTATACAGTTCATAAAACAGGTGTTGCCTAGGTTGATAAGACCCCGCAAACCTGAAACAAAGCAGAAAATCTTATCAAAGCCATCTTCTCCAGATTCTCTTTCAAATATGGAATAAAATCCTTAAAAACGATAAATAAAACAAACAAAAGCAGTGCTTAAAATGAGGTATGCATTGTAAGCAGGTTTTATAAAAATCATCATGGAACTTTGCTGCATAAAAAAGTCCATGGTAGAAAAAGTCCTCCCTCATCACCTCTCTAGCAGTTAGTTATGTTTCAGTGTTTGGAACATTTTACAAAAGCTGAATGTTCAAGATAATCAAGTGTAAAAACTGAAATAAAAAAATTTAATCATCAGTTTAAAGAGAATTACCTATATGAGAATTTTCTGACACCCTTCTTCTCTTTGGGTTTCTCCGCAGGATTTCAATTTCATCCTGGTCGGGTTCCCAAGGAGCAAACTGTCGCTTGATTCCTGCTCAAAGATTGAAGTAATAAAAGACCATAAAAGATGGTGGTCATTGTGGCCAGTAAAACATTTCTGTCCAGCTGTTTAAAAAAACTCAGCTGCCACAACGAGAACATCAGGCATCTGAACCTTAACATCTAAATTTAAACTATAAGTAAAAAGATTGGGAAGGGAGAAGAGGCAACCTTTTACTCAATGTATAAATGTGTTCCTGCAACAATTTCAAATAAATGAGTTGTCCCTCAATCTTCTCACAATTATCACCATACACCATATCTATTTACAATACCAATATCACCATCAGATATTGTAAGTACTTTTCTCAAATGCAGAAAACAGAGAGTGTTGTTTTTTTGTGATAAAATGTTTGAATTTAAAAAAATTTAAAATTAGGGTGCTGGTATTTTCTAGAATACTTCTTCAGGATGAAGAATGTCATCTTCTGAAAAAGCTGGAAATGAAAGCATTGAGTTCCCTTCCCAAAACATCCACAAGTTACCATCTGGGTCACTAGAGTCCGTTATGAATAATCTGAATATGACCTCCGATATTAAATACTTAAAGACTGAAATACATGTGAAAACAGGAGACTGGGGGGAAGGGGACGCATGGGGGATAATTAGTGTTTTACACGTAGACAACAACTAACGCTATATCATGGGAAGGCAGCCAGCCCTGTAAACAGATGCCACATACAGAGAAAGAACAGCATGCCTGAGACGAGAGCTGAACCCAGGACTGCCAACCTTCACTGTATTGGTGACAGGCGCTAACTGTTGCGCCACTGGGCTGCAAAACGGGAGACTAGTCTGAAAAAGAGTAAGCAGCACACAAAGACGACAGAATCTGACAAAATGGTTAAATGCCTCATATCTTTTAATTTCATATGACCGTTTCTGGATGTAATGGTGCAACAAAAATTTTGTATTCTATTCATCCTTGCACTATCCTGGTTTAAAGACATAAAAGCAATGCACATAATGACAACAATCAGGAGTAGGATTTCCTACATTTGTTTTCTCTCTTTTCCAAAAAGCATTTCTAAGAGCATTTATCCAGTTCTGAAAAGGATGTAAAATGTAGTTAGCATCTGTGAAGCCTTACAATCAGGCAAACCACAGCCATTTTACATCTTAAGAGTCTTGTAAAAGATACGAATGTACATGACAGTTTTGCCAAAGTACACAAAAGTATAAAGACATGAGACTAAGCTTATTATATGACAGCAGGACAAATTACCCAATGACAATGCTGCAGCCTGATTTTGTTTTTTTGCAATTCGTTCCAACTCTTCATCATAGACGAAGTCATTGCAGATAACACAAAACACTGTCCCACATTTCAGGTCAACAGCTGAAACAAACAGATCATCTGCTTGTTTGATGAAAAGCAAAATCAGTGAGATAACTTTTTAGAACTTGATATGTTGATGTTTAAACAGTTGTAAGAAAGGTTGCTTTCAAAATAAAGCTGTAAAAAGTTATACTGAAAATGTGAATAAATGAAAAAAAAATTAATACAATATATCTGGTCATTATCTGCTGTCTTATACTCATAGCAAGCCAATCTTGTAAAATACATGCTTATAAATTTCTATGAATTCTATGACTTTTTAATTGATTTGATAACTGCAAAGTTATAAATGATAATTTAAATTTTAGTCCAAAGGTTGGTTTATATTATATAACAAAATGCCCGTGAAGGTAAAATATAATGTATGACTGCTTTCTGTATTGACTTAAAAATAAATGACAAATTTTGTATTTTTTCAGTGTTTTCCATCACGCAAAAATGTGTTTAATCTCGTACGACTAAGAGAGAGATCCAAATCATATAAATTTCCCTATGAGCTCTGAAAATGTAAAGGATTTCTCACTGTGTATGACATTATGTTAGAAACTAGACAAAAAAGTGTTATTTCATTATTACACTTTACCAGATGTCAGTGACACTTTCACAGGCATAAAAACATGACATCACAGTTAAAGGTAATGATAATAGTAATAAATGCTGTGGGTCTTTTTTTTTTGTTCTGGTGGACAAGACTCACAATACTTTTAACTGAGATTTGTGGGTGATAGGGGTAGTGGGAAGCCTAAAATCAAGAACAGTTTTGATCAAGCCTTTTAAAACCACATTGCACTGTATGGATGACCCTGATTGTTTTGCATGAGTATGTATTACCAGTTAATTTAAGTACATATTTTCCCAGGAGTTTTGATTTGGTAGGTACATATTATGTGTATGTACACGTTAGCAAGTGAACATGTACATACAAATGCAGCTCACATCCTTTCCTGTTCTATGCTAGTTTCTCACCCCGTACTCTGAATCTTTTGCAAGCAGAGGCATTCTGTAAGGCTGCCACACTTCTACAAGCTATTCAGTAATCTATGTCTATACAACTGTAGAGTCAAGAAACATGATTTATACCAATCCAAATAAAAGACCTTTTAAATAACTGAATACTTTTATATTCATAAAATGTTTTCATGATTTACTTGTAATATATGCATGTGAAAGAGAGTATAGAAAAGTGCAGGTCAAGAAAGGCAAACAACGTCATGATGCATATGATTTAAACTACTGATCTATAAAAACTAATGGACAGAACACGGCTGGATTTGCTTGAAACTGACCAATTATTTTTTTTTAAAGGCAAAAGTTGTCTCATGACTTTATTGTCATTGGGAAATGAAGTGTTCGGGACACATACCTCTCTTGGGCCAAGTTTTTTGTCAGGGTGGTGAGATTTTGCTTTTTGTGAGGGTGGTGCTCATCTTATCTACTTTGCTGTCCTACCTTCCCTAAACCTCTAAGAAGTCAGGTACCTATCCCACAGATGGGTCAATTACAAGGGAAGCATGTTGCCTTATATGGGTATATGGGCTAGTGTGCAGACTTTAGGTTTGGTAAACATTGCTGTAACCACCAGACTATTCACCTCTTGCAATACTGCCACTTGTAAGATTATACTGTACTTTGAATGCTACTATATTTTCTTATTTTTATATATTGTCAACATTGCATGCATTTTATTTTCATGAATGGCCTTGTTTTTAAATTTCAAAGCGGGGAGATCGGTGTCAGTCTTTTACTGTTCCGTACAGGTTTACATGGAATTATGAGTAGTATGGTGGCTGTGTAGTGACTTCAGCAAGCTCAATTACAACATGTCCAGAGTTAATCCACTAGTTTTAAATCAGTTAATTAAACAAAAAGAACTCAATTATTAAGTGTAAGATAAAAGTATCACATTTAAATTGTAATTACTTCCATTCTTAATTTTATTCTTAAGCTCACTTGATTTTACGAATCTATAATGTAATTGATAACCCGCACAACACCAAAAATGAGGCCACATCATGTGGAATTCACAGTTGGTTTTCAAAGTTAAAACCTTTATTATGCTAATTAGAAGTAAAGGGCCAGTACTCTAAAAGAATGATCCCTGAATTATCTGATAAGTTTTATCCCTTTAACCTCTGTCTTATTTATTTTTTCTTTTGTTTCAGAACAGAGGCACTGTGATTGCTGCATGTCCATCAGAATCCACTGCTAAAGAGATTTTATGGGCTGATACAAATAAGTGGTGAAGCTCAGGGAATGAATAAATACTTAATATCAAGTAAACTGGTATATGATATACCCATAAAATGAATGCAAAATCAAGTAATCAAAAATCTCGCATAGTAATTTCATAGTGATAACTTACCACCCGCAAATCAAATGTGTATAATACGTACAATGATACATAAAACCAGTTCTAAATACTCTGCTTACACAGGCTATGCTTTTTAGTCTTGGCATGGTTTTGGATATGCATGTCACTGTAGCATCCAAAGTAGACACAGGACAAGCAGGCATGGATACGAAGACACTGCTGACGACAAGTGTGGCAGAAACATGACCTTGCCTGGAAGAAACACTGACAGTAAATGTTTCTTTACTGATACTATGGTATATTTTAAAAATAAACTTATTATGTAGGACTGTAGATATAGTATATGTGGTGTGATTTTGATCTCTGTAAGATTGTATGTAAAAATATTTGCAATATCAGTGGCGTAGGAAACAAGGGGGCAGCCGCCCCCTCATAAAAGATACTGAAGAGCCAAGAATGTGACTGTCAGTTTGCCCTCTCCCCCCAACCAAAAAAAGAAAAAAAAAGCTAAGCATCTTCCCTTCCTACGCCACTGAATACTAATAAATTCGATGTTGAAGTCTATCATATTTACTGTGTTTTGCACGTTACTTAAGCTTGTTGATGTTCTTGAAATTCTACCTTACTGGATAATGTTCTGTACCAGCTGCAGAGCTGGAGGTAGGGAATTTTTAACACATGCATCCGAAGTTAGCTCCCAATTAGAAGTGACTATAAATGCACACACATATGTGTTGTGCAAATACTATATACCCAGGTTAAATGCAGTATTACTCGATACCACATTATCTTTTATCTTCACTTTTTTATTTGAATATTCGTGGTATCGTTTCCTTACCTTCACTCGGCGTGCCTCGGCAGAGGAACACGCTATGAAGTAAGAGTAGATTATATGGAATGATCGGGTACCGTTGACTGCTTTAAAGCTATTTAAATGTTCGCAGCCATGAAAACTCATCTTCTGCCCCTCACTCTTTTCCTAAACGAAAACTTCATGCCGACACTTTCTTAGTTCAGTTGCGAGGAATGGAGCAACAATGGTTATGCGCAGTGACCAAGAAAAAACATTCCCGTCTGCGCACATGCGGTATTGTTGACTTCGGCGTTCCGCTTCCGGTTTATCAGACTGTTCATTGAGGCTAGCAAGAAATTTCTTATTCTGCTACACTGAATACCGCATTAATGTATGCGACATAATTTCTGCCCACCTATTGATTAGGATATTCATCTTCGACATGAACACGACACTTAAAAAAACATTGGTGGATTTAACAATAATATTGGTCAGACATCACCTCAAGCGTTGACTGAATTCGAGAGAATGCGATGGGGTTGGGGAAAAACATGTAACTGCGTATCTCACAGATGGAAAGAAAACCATACAGTCAGCCATATGTTTACAGTGCCACACGAGTAGAAACATGAATAATCTCCTATATATATTTAGGGCTAGACGAAACATTCCTATCATGCTTATGCCACATGCCAAGCAAATTTATCATGACATGGTAGTAGTGGGGAGTGGCTATCATTGCCTAGGCTTCGCGGCCTATTTAATGACCCCTCTTGAAAGTCATTTTAATAATATCTGGGTCTTGAAATTTCCCATACATATTTTACTATCAATCAAAACAATCAAACAGTTATACATTTTACAATGTTAGTTGTTACCTAGAGAGTGCCAAAAGGTATTCTGATCTTGTGCATATTTAATATAAGCTGATTTAGACTAGGGTGTTACTGACAGTGGGTTCCATGTTAGCAGTCACTTCTTTTTAGCTGATAATTTCTTTTACAGACTACACGTTTCAAGATGACAGCTCTGAGCCCAGCTTTGATCTTTCCAATAGCCCTCCTTGGTCTTGTTGCCTATTTCTTGATGCACAAGAAAAAGT
Organism: Pomacea canaliculata; assembly: GCF_003073045.1. Classification (NCBI taxonomy): domain Eukaryota; kingdom Metazoa; phylum Mollusca; class Gastropoda; order Architaenioglossa; family Ampullariidae; genus Pomacea; species Pomacea canaliculata. The sequence goes on along the minus strand of NC_037590.1, from coordinate 36,249,693 downwards.
TGGATGTTAGAGGGAAAGTGGTGCTTATCACTGGTTCTTCTTCTGGGCTTGGTGAAGGTTGTTACTGCTTGGCATCTTAGAGTTTTGAAGCTGAAAAGCATGTTTACATTAACTTTGTTGTTATATGAAAATTGTACTGATATCAGACAGAGTAGTGCATATAAGTTATTTAGAAATTTATATAAAGGAAAGTGTATTATATGAACAAATTCAGTAATCTGCTTTTCTTTGTAATATTTTCAGTTTTACATCTTCAAGGACATTTATATTGTTCAAAATGCATTATAGATTGTTCTGTATCATTCTTTTTCTTCTTTGATGAAAAGTGAGACTCATGGTGGAATGGTATTGCTACAGCTAAGTACATTTCACAAATACAGTAAGGATTAACTGTTCTGGGTTCTGTTGTATAGCTTCAATTGTTGGCTCATTGTAAAGCACAAATCCAATCTCCATTTATCTGTATAATGTACCTCTCTTTATGTCCTGTCTTGCAATGAAAACAAAATTAATACTTTAGTGTAGACAGCTGATGCTGATAAAGATTATGTGATGCATATTTTACAGCTTGTGCTAAGGCATTTTTCAAGTGTGGCTGCCGTGTCATTTTGGCTGGCAGAAGTGAGGAAAAACTACAGATGGTGAAACAGTCCTTGATCTCAATAAAGGTGAAGATACAGTGATATTTTACATGAAATAATAGCAGTTCAGAAAAAAATTAAAAATTGACCTGTCTGACATGGCAGCGAGATTGTTTTGCTCTGTGTTTACTTCTAAGCAGAATTGTTTTTGTTTTGAAACACTTTTTAAAATAGAACAAAAAATTCTTTAATTTGTAGTCAGCTGAATTCTGTCTTTACTTATAGTTATTTACATATTTTCACCTCTATAAACCATAAACACTGGGAAGACATTTGATGGATCTCATTACAGTTGAAAGCAACTCATGACTATCATGAACCTGCAATCCTTGTTTGGGATCTGGAAGATTTAAATTCTGTTCAACAAAAAGCCCAGCAAGCCCTGGCTATATATGGTGGTGTAGACATCATCATTAACAATGCTGGCATCAGCTATCGTGGCTTGCATTAAAGACACAACTCTTAGTGTGGACCAGAAACTAATGACTGTCAACTACTTTGGCCACGTGGCACTTATAAAAGGTATACAGTGATACCTCGGTTCTCGAACGCCTTGACTTTCGACCAAATCGGTATTCGAACAGGAAATTCGAGAAAATTTTGTCTTGGAATCCGAACAAATATTTGGAACTCGAACATCCGAACGTCCGAGATGAGCCGAGTTGAGCCGAATGGCGTTCATTCTGCCCAGCGCGCCTTGCTTGCGTCATCAGTGTGAGTGCAGAGAGAGAGAGAGTCACGTTTTTGTGGAGAGAGTCATGAAATGTGTGCAAAATGGGCAGAAATCGCAAATTTTGTTGAATAACATCACCCTGATAAAGTGGTAGCAAATAGAGTAGTTAACATTTTTAATGACAATGTTATGTCCACTTTCCGCAAAATTTTGCAAAGGAGAAAAAAACAGCAAACTGACAAATTCTTCCGTAAAGAAATCAGACAAGCAACTGAAGAGCAAGATTCTGATTCTCCTCAGCAAAAGATACAGAGAACAGAAACACCCGAAGAGCAGTTACCCTCTGTTTTTATTGAAGAGGACTCCCCTTCAAAACAATAACCATCCCCCTTCCCTCCTCCTTCCACATTCATTCCCTCCTGCCATAAAGTTTGGTACAGGTACAGTAAATGAAACACAATTTACTGTACTGTACTGTACATTTTATTTTTTTGTTTTGTTTTAATAAATACACTTTTATTTCTTATTTCTTGTTGAGACTCATGTTTTCTACATATTATATACAAATTAGGCCAGTAAATAGGCATTTTCTGGGCTTGAACGAATTAATCCAGTTTCCATTATTTCCTATGGGTTTCATTGCTTCGGTTCTCGAACAATTTGGTTCTCGACCGTCCTCCCGGAACGAATTATGTTCGAGAACCGAGGTATCACTGTACATTACTTTAGTATAGAAAGATAAATATGCACATGAAAAAAAATTTGCCTATAAGCATAATTGTTTTCTTTTGTATTTAGGTAGCAATTAGCTCAACGTCAATTTTTAATGATTATCAAAACAAATAGACATATTAAATGCCATACAATCGCTTTGCTTTAGAAGCTGAGAAAAAAATGTTAAGAACCATTTTTTAATGTTATTTTAAACACAATTAATTTCAGCCTTGTTGCCAGCTCTTCTGTCTCAAAACAGTGGTCATATTGTGGGCATTAGTAGCATCCAGGGCAAGATCTCCATTCCCTACAGATCCGCTTGTGAGTACTGAAGTACTGAGTACCCCCATACCTTTTGGTACTCAATTTATGTCAACTTAGTTCAAGATTAACAGTACAGAAATCTTTACTACAGAATAACAAAATGCTGTCTTGTCACCAACTTAATCACAATATATATATATGTTGAGATCTGAGTAGGCCAGTATTGTTACATTTTATCTAGTTGTTAGTTCCACAGCAGGTTATTCTAATTTTGTGGAATTTTAAAGACTGATGATAAAAAGACTAATCTTTTATAAAATGCTGGATAATTACAACTGACTTTGATTTGAAAACATGCAACAGGAGTTATTTTGGCAGTAAAGTCTAGTCTTCAAAAGATAATTGATACTGATATTATATTTTGTGTAATGTAATTTTTGATTAGATTCAGCATCCAAGCATGCACTGCAAGCTTTCTTTGACTGTCTGAGAGCAGAACTGGCAGACAGCAATGTGAGAGTGTCACTTGTGAGCCCTGGCTATATTAACACAAGCCTTTCTACCAATGCTGTTACAGGAGATGGCAGCAAATATGGAAGTGAGCAGCTAAAATATCAACTTTATTTGGGGATTACTTCCCTTACATTACAAGGAGTAAAGCAAACTGAAAAAAAAAAATTCTCATGTGTGTCCATTTTTTATTTTGTTTTGCTTTTATTAAAGTTAGTTTTCGGAGTATAGGACAAATACAAACTTAGTGGTTGAGTGGAGAAGTATTTTGTCACTAAAATGTTTTGGTGTTTTTCCTCCTCAGTTTTAGACAAAACAACAGAGTCTGGAATGTCTGCAGACTTTGTTGCGGAGAAGGTTGTAAATGCTGTCATCCAAGTCCAGGAGGAGGTAGTACTGGCACCATCTGTTCACAAAGCAGCCATCCTTCTCCGTTCTGTTCTGCCAGGTGTTTATTTTTGGATCATGGCATCCAGGGCACGGAAGCAGCGCAAAGACTATGTAAAGACAGAATAACGTGTAACGAGCTGAGAACATGGGAATCATTGTGATTATCTCCCCATAGACCTTAGGCTAGCACAGCATTTTGTTCAACTATAATTTTTATTGGTGTGTGCACATGGGTGATTTTGTATGCACCCATTCTCTACACTCTTATGCAATGACATATTTCCATAAATTTTATATGTTTTTATAAAATGAGCTTATGTATAATTTATATAAATCTTTAAATCTCAGATGTGATTTCAGTGGATGATCACAGCGAAAGTTACTTCTTTTGATTGTCGTCCCAAGTATCTGAGAAATAAAGAGCAAATGTGAAAACCAGCTATGTGATACAGATTCAAGAACTAGGGATTGCTACTGCACTAGCTGAGGTGCATGAGCACTCTTATTTTGATTTATAAAACTTCCCTATTCTCTTTTTCTGTCTCACATACCTGCATACCCACACAAACCATGATTTCATGTTATTTACCTCAGGTTTGTGTCTATGCAGCTCCCTCTCCTCACCCTGCAAAATAGACACTTTTTGGCAGCTTTGTTGATGATTTTGATGGAAGAACGACAAATATGTGGCTTTTAGTAAAGAAACTTCTGTATCCAATGCAACGCTTTCTTTTTTTTCAACGATGGAAAACTGGCCCCAGGTAACAGTGTGAAATTAGAGAAAAAGCACGGCTAAACACAAAAAGCAAGCAGCATTATGTTGTACCTGTTGCTGCTGAAGTCAGATAATTGAGAAAGCATGATGATACTAGCTTCTTTCCATACAGTTTTCTGTCGGTTCAGTATGCTGTCCCAGACCTCTTTCATTGTCCCATATTACACATTGTCCGTATTACACAGTGGTACATTAGCACTCAAATTGTTCTGTGCTTGAAATGCCACACTTACCCGTGAAACTTCTGGGTGAAACAAAGGAAAAAGGCGTCACTTTGTGTATTGATTCCAAGTAGTAAAGACCTGTCCTGGTGCTGTGTTTATAATCTGCTTTTTTAATTCTTACATGCACATGTATATATATATACACATACCACAAGGCATCCAAAAAACTTTCTAGTACTAATGGTGAAGGAAAGAGGAAAACAAAACAACAATTAATTAAAACTTGTCGAATTAGCCATTTATGGCATAGTCAAGTCAATATATTGACAGTGCTAAAACACAGAGAAGCCAAGGCCATTGCAGCAACTGATGTAGTGAAAGGAGTAAAAGCGGCAGCAAAGCAAATAATGGAGGAGATAGTAAAGTTATTGCTGGTGTGGATAGATGAATACTACTACTACTAATAAATGCAAAATTTGTAAAGCGCATACTCACACTCCTAAGGAGTATGCTCTTAGCGCTTAAGAATAAGAATGAAACATGGACAGCAGACGAGGGACAGGAAAACAAATAACAAGAACATGAGCTGAGAGTAACATGATATTGCAAAAGGAAGGCTGTGAAAAAATAATAACGGAATTGCGGGAAATAAACCCTTCAGTTTACATATGTTGTCATGTAAAATATTAAGAATAATACAAGGCAGCTATTGGTGGGTCCCAAGATAAATTCAATATATTTACATCATTTATTATGAGAAAAAAAACCTGCTCAGCACTTGACTAGCCACTAGAATGCAGTATGGACCTTAAGTGTGCCAGTGCACGCACACACCTTTAATATTCTAAAGCTAAAAAGTCATCCTTTAGTTTCTAGTGTACGTGAGACTGGAACACAAACTGTCATAGAAAAATGAGCATTCGGATATAATTATGTCTTAAGCTTATTTCACAAAAGCACTTGCAAGAAAATGAATTGTCCCAAGTCAAGATAACTTTAGCGGTAAGAAAACAAAGTATGAAGCAGATGAAATCATTCTTTAACCGTTGGTCGCATACTAAACTTCTAGTGAACGCTCTGAAAGTCCTGTGTGTAAACTCAGTACCCTAGTAGACTGGTTGGTAGAAAAGGGGCAAGAAGATTACTTTGAACGAGCGTGTAAAGTGTGAGAAATAATCCTGCTTGCTGCGCTACACCCCATGATGCTGACAGTTTTCAGTTGTAGGCAACAAGTTAGGCCAGCCTGCAAGAAGTCATGCCTTTCATATTTCCTCACCCCTATTATCACTTTTTTTTTGTCTGTAGAGTTAAGAAGCACGCACATTTTGCACGTGCATCGCAGTTCATGCGCTACGCGTGAAGCCATAATATTATAACTTCCGACAGCGAAGTGCACAGAGCGACATTTCCAGATTCTTAAGATACCATAGCGCGCGCACAGACGTCAATTTTAATCGCAGAGGCAATTATACTGGCAATTAAAGAAGCCTGCCCCTCTCTTCCCCACCCCCCCCCAACATCCCCACACCTTCCAAAAATTAAAAAAAGGTGCGAAGCCCAAAATTGAAATCGGGAGCTCCATTGTTTGGCAGTGCCAGGTGTGGGACAAGCGCTCGCGCCACGCCATATGGCTGGTGAGCACGTGCTGCGTGACCCGCCGCCGTCTCCTTTGTCCTCTGACATGCAAATGAGCAGCGTGCGAGACTTGCTGCTGCGGCGGAGTGGAGACGCCATGGGCGGTGATGCGATAACCGTTTTGGCGGTATTGCTTCTAGTTTAGACACGAAAATCCCCTGCATTACCTGCTCCCATGCTGGCAGGAAGAGGAAGGTAGTTTTCACCGAAGTAAAATTCAATTTTTGAGAGAAGGGGAAAAAAAAAGTCCAGATTGTTTTGTGAGAGAGGTGGGAGGAAACATTTTGGAAGAAAGAGAGAGATTAACTAAACTGTCGAAACTGTTTCAAAGGAGCACACGCTAGCTTCGAGGATATAGTCACTAAACATAGTGTTAAAACTCCTGATATTATTTAAAAATAAACAAAACAACAATGCCACTTTTCAAGGAAGGAGCACACACTAGCTTTGCGGAAAGCACAACAAACTGTTCAAACTCTTGATTGTTATTTACATCACGAATAACAAAATAACAATGCCTGTCATTTTTTCCACTCCACCGCAGTAGAACATACAGTGGTGGTGGAGAACGGGGATGGGGGAGATTAAGAGGAAGTACAGGGGGAGGGTGTGTACCGTTTTTGCACTCACGTGAAACATAGAGAGTAGTTATCTACAAGGAAGTCGGTCGATGGGCGGATGACGAAAAGATCATGTTTAGCTTCCTGGACCACATCATAAAAGCTCTGAGTTTTTTTTTTTTTATTATTATAACAAAGGTAGAAAGGAAAATAAGGAGACAGACGGAAGAAGGAACAAAAGTAGACAATTATTTGGATGATAGTATCGAATGGACAACCTGCTTGATGTGTGCAACAATCTTTGGCGGCATCCCTTGGATGCAGCAATGGTGTCACTGGTCGCTCGCTAACAGGATATAAAAGCCGGATTGGAGTCTTGCAGACGATGATATCGCACCCACCCGCAAACACATTGATGCAAAGAGGTAAATTACCTGGGTAGACAGGTACCTGTTTCAGGTGTTCCACTGAAAGGGGGCGGTCTAAAAATTACAGTAGAAAATAGTTATCCCACCTTAAAGCTTGTTCCAGGAATATTCCACATCACGCTTCAAGCGATGCTGTTGCATCAGACTTGTTCATAGAAGTCTTTAAGCAACACTTCGCCACACGACACGTGGATTAAAAAAAAAAATGTTCCTTGGTGATGTTTTTCCATGTATACTGAAACTGTATAGTCTTCAGGGGAAAATGAAGCACTTCTTAACGTTTTGCATGAAAGAAAACAATCCACATTTTCTAAAAGGGGTGTCTTGTCCTCCTACTCAAATACCTTATAAGGTAAATGTCTTAAGGCCATGTCTTAGGTGGTATGTAAATTCAAAAAAGTAAAGAAAAACGAATAAAGAAGATATATAATGAAAGAGAAGAAACTGTAAGGGAAGAATCTATAAATACCGAATTTTCTTTTACAGTATGAGACATGATGCATCTAATTGTAACAGGTTTAGAGCTATATATAAAAAAAATATTGTGTAAATAATAATATGAGGGGACTTGTATAGCGCATCCCCCCTCCCCACACACAAGGGAGCTCAACGCAGTGACCACGGTACACTGAAACTAGTTATGTCCCGATTCTTCACAATGCACGAGAATATTTATTTTTAAAAAAGTATGAAGGTATATTACAGTTGTCTGTCCAGCTGTGGGTGCGGCCAATGAACACCACTCCTCAGTTCCAAGTACAGGTTTATCACATGGAGCTAACTTGTGGGCAAAGGACCTTAGAAATACTGGCACATACAGCATCTTTACATACAGTGTACTTCATTGAACCCCTGGAAATGTCTGACTGTTGTCTACAAGAGATGTGTTGAAAGCAATACCTACATCTTCATTGCTGCCATGTTTACTGCCATATATTGCAGCTATTAGAAATGGCTGTCTGATGGGGCTGACTGAATGCATTTTGCAGGTTAAGGCCAAAGATTTAAAAATCGTCATCATCAACATGCTGTTAAGGATATCATTAAGCTGGCGTCTCGCCCACGGTTGTCGAGGAAGAAGGATACGAGTAGGCTTGTAAACATTGATGCTATCACACGTGTATTTTGAGAATCCACCGTCTGTCCTTGAAGATCATAGCTATTGGAGTGGACAGGCTGAAAAAGATACATAAAAGGTTTGGGTAATTCTTCTTTTTATGGATGCTTTTTTGTCTTCAGGTTTGCAATCGAGGCGGACAGATGAGAGGCGAGCTGTCTGGCTTCAAAGGGCTTCAAAGCCAGGGGAATGACAAGAATCAGTAGAAATGATGTGTCCTTGTATGGGGTCTGCTACTTGTGCGATGCTTTGAGATACATAAAGAAAAACATTGTACAAAATATGTTTCAAGACAGATGATAATTCATGTAACCGTAGTTGCTAAACGAGTTGAAAAACTGGTCGCGAATACATCTCTCGGAGAAAATAAAATTGAAGGTTACTTTCAATCTGATAAACAACGAAATGACTCGTAAAGCTTATATATATATCACTATGTAGAATTAACTGGTTCGGTCTCGAGTACCATTGGCACCATTACACGTCAGTCTAAAAAGAAAATGTTTTCTCGATTTTTCTCTTCCAGTGCGAGACATCTTTAAAGTCTACCTCTGACATATCTTGTAATAAATATCAAGCGAGTCGCTTCCGATTTGATATATCTAAAATACTATTATATATATTACATTCGTAAATGAAGTTACTGACAGTCGTAAGGTAACAGATATTTGTTAAATACAAACAACAACAACAACAACAACAACAAAAAAACACGCCATTCTCCTCAGGGCTGCCTGATGAAATCGCTGTCTAAAAGTGCGCAAAACTGAGAACTTTCCGGAACATGTCGGCAAACAGTCTGCGATGATGTTTATTGTCCGGGCGAGGGTCACGGACGAGGGAGGGCCCGCTTTGAACTCTTACCACGTGGACGGTACGGCCGGTGACTCAAAGCTGGCGTCTGGTCATGATGAGTTTCGCCCTGACGTCACGCACGGAAAGGGGCAGGGGTGTGTAGAGGGGTGGTGGGGAGGCGATGGTCAGTGACTCACAGGCTGAGTCTGTGCTCGCACTCACTGACCGCACGATAAAAACACTCCTTGTGAGCCTTTGTACCCGACTCTTGTCTGGCAGTAACTGTCCTGTCGGCGAATGGGAAAAAGGAAGAGAAAGTGTTGCTGAGTGACAGAAAAACGGATAACATCGCTTTTTTTTTTTCTTGAGGGTGATAATGAGTCATGGGTAGAATAACTTTTGCAAGTGCGGAAAGCAAGTTTATTGGCACTTTAATGACTGGAAATGAAATACAAACACTTCTTTACTCTCTCGAATAACTTTACTTGCGGTTCTGTGGCGCCATACGAGAGCATGACAACTACAATTAAATGTTCGTCAGCGAAAGATACGGAGGATCGAGGGTTGTGCGTTCGGATCCCGCCTCCGGCACACGAAATTGCTCTCTGCTCCTGACACATATTTACAGCTGGATTCCCGCCTTGTAATGAGTCCTTACCGAGGGACGAGAAAGAGGAAGAGAAACTGATATTTTACACGGAGCCAGCAACTAAGGCTATATCACATCAAGACAGTCTTAGTTATTCACTAGTTTTAAAGTACCCATTTATTCAGCACTGCTTCTTAATTACTTTTACCTTGTTACACGGATAGCAGCTGCTGCTTTTAATGGAATATTAAGATAGCTATTTCATTATTGATATAATGTCTACTGTTTGCTAGCATAATAATTATTATTATTTGTGTGAAAATGCTCCGTTCTCGCTGGAAAGAACATTTGCTTCTGGGGTTCCCTGACCCCCAACCCGTATCACGTTTAGAATTGTGTGACCGAGCTCACCGATGTGGGGGCCTCTTCCCGTTCCCCCACCCGCGGTGGATGACAATGACATCACTCATCATGCGGCGGCAAGACGTGGGGGTAGTCGGGGTGGGTGGTGGGGCAATCGTCTTTCTTCACGTGTCCTCGGTCCTCTGCTGCTGTCGCCTGGCGGTCAGCCTCGACTTCTTGGCATCCCTATATGGCCACCCACTTGGATTTCGTTAGATGGCGCTGTCAGAACAGAGAGAAAGTACATCACGAAAAGTTAGACAGTCTGTAGCTGTACTTTATGTTTACATTGTACACAGCAGGGTCATACTTCAAAATCATCTTTATCAGTTCTCTGATCAGTCTGGTTTGGTGTGACGCATTTAAAAAAATGGTATGTTAAGTATAATAATAGTTTGGAACAGTGTGTGTTGCAGTTGTCTTTTTCCATTTATTATCTATGTATTTCCCTTATCTATATATATGTATACACGGGCATATGTAAATATATATACGCACGAACAAATATTATATATACATACGCCCATGCATACTTACGTAGGGACTTGCAAAGAACGGAAGACAGAAAGAGGAGTAGCCCCTGTCTAGCGCCTTGTCTTACAGCTTTTCGTACATCCGGGTGGCGCCGTCAGTTATCAGGGAGCTGAAGTGCTACAGTTGCTGGGAGGGTAACTGCAATATCCTGTCTGCTGAGCAGTTTACTTTTAAAAGCAAGTGCAGAGAAGTTCCGGGTCATCCAACCTGTGACATTATTTGTCTTGGACGTCCATTGTGTTTTGGTGTGTGTGTGACTCTTGTGTTCGTGTGTTATGCTATGTGTGTGTCTGTATGTGTGTGTGGCACTGTGTGTGTGTGTAAACATGTTGTATTGTTCAGTCACACGCCATTTCTCGTGCACGAGAAGACTACTCACGAAGATTCAATTCAGTCAACTTGTGGATGTTAGAATTAAAATCCACTTCAAGCTTCATCTGTTGTCATCTTGTACACATCATCTCCAGTCATGCTTTCCTGTATATCTGCCGATGTTTCCACTCAGCTTTACTATATACATTAAATTATGAGATAATGTAAACCTGACCTTTTCCACGGTTTTCTTAACTGGAAGGAAGCTGCTCCTCAGAAGGTGGATTTGACCTTTTTGGAATGTTAATAGGCGGAGGGATTCGGAGGTGTAGGGATGGGTTCAACGTGCATCGCGTTAGAAAAGGCAATCAATAACCAGCTTCACACTTTTTTAGTCTGTCCTCAAGTGCTTTTTCTTTGCCATTGCTGTGAAAATATGTTAATGGTGCATTGAGTGCATCACACACACAGCGCCGTTCAGTTACAGTTTCCAGATAGACACAAAAACTGAAGTTTGTGTGAGAGAGAGACAGAAGAAGTGTTTGTGCTCACTCTGTCACGTGTCTTCGATGTTATCGCCTGTACCATCGATACATTTAGTATCGTACATCAGTTAACTACACAGCTGGCGAAAATTATTGAGAAACACCCACGACTTCTTCACTTTCAAATGTGAGCAAATGAAAATCGCTATTCCCATCCTCTTCAACCCTGCCAAAAATAAAACCTATTCAACTGATAGATTGAAAACAAATATACATATAAATAAAACCTATCGTAGGCTTTGCTTAGACACTTTATCTGGAGGGCCGTCGGCCCGATTCAGCTGGGTTTTAATCGTCAATTGAATATCCAAGACGAAACAAATCATTAATGTTATAATCAGAAACCTTAAAGACAGAAAGAGTGTGTGGGAAAGGCGTTAAAGATTTCAGAAGCATTTATTCCGAACTGTTGTCACCTGACAGGTAAAATAAAGCAAATGCTCATGTCTCAGTTATGTCCCTGAAAATAAAGGACTTTTTGTGAACTCTTGATTGGTTTCACTTGACTGGTAACAGGAAACAATCTTCTAGGCATTTTCCAAATTTGGTGACAAACGGCGGTCAGTCCTGGCGTGTCGGTGAAGAAAAAGCTGTCGGCACCGACGGACTACTGCCCAAGTTTTCCTGTTTTTCCAAGTTTCCTCATAAACGACGACAACGACGAAGAAGAAGAAAAAAAAAGAAGGAGGAGAATGAAAAGAAGGAGAAGAGGGAAGAAAAAGGAGGAGAAGAGAAGGAGGAGAAAAGAAGGAGGAGAAAGAGAAGAAGAAGGAGAAGAAGAAAAGATATTAAAAAAGGACCTTCAAAATGCCGGATAACAGTAACATACTATTACACCAAACATACTGAGCCACTGAACCACAAGTCGACAAAGGTAATAAAAGTTAAAATAAGACATCAGGTGTTACAGAACACATTTAGCTAATCAAATACTGTGTACAGCTGAAGAAATCACCAAACTGTGTCGATTATCTGTCCGTTGTGCTACTTCCGAGCGAAGGAGGGTTACATCCATGAGACAATTTCTTACTCACGATGCCACCAAACCCTCGTCATCTCCGATATACTGACTAGAGAAGACAAACAATGCACTGCACTTTCAGCAGGCTGTCATGAGGCTAATCTTTATCTTCTTCAGAGAGTTCAATGTTCTGCTGCCAGCCTTTTTTTCAAAGCACATCGTCGTCTACTTTAAATTCTTTTTATGATGAATCTGTATAGACAGGTGCCTGTCTCTGAGCACATCAGCTATAACTGCTTTTACCTGCTTTAACATTTTCACTGGCGCAGATCCTACCTACCTGTCTTACCTGGTCTCTCTCTCTCTAAACACTTCTCCTCGTTCTCTCCGTTCTTCCAAAGACAGAAGTCTTCTGTGTCAGGGCCGCTCCAAGCGTAAATCAAATGGATTTGATTCTTTTTCGTAATACGAACCTAACCTCTGGAATTCTTTGCCTAGAATGCTAGTCATTCTATACCTCAGACTTTACATCTAGTTGAAAAAAAACACCAGTACTACTTGTAAATGTAAGACAGTCTGATACAGTTTTCTTGGATTATGTATGATGTCTCATGACTGGAAAGTAGGATGAGTCTAGTACCTGTTGAATATGCGCCTTATAAATGCTGGTTATTTTTATAAAAGATGTCACAACTCTCTTTTTCTCTCTCTCTCTCTCACACACACGAGAGAAAGCTTCCCACTCCACACAGCATAGTGACAGCAGCACGAGCAGCTGAGTATCATTAACACGTGACGGCGCATTTTTGTTTTAATAAGATCGTCGTCAGCCCTCGTCAGCCGGCAACTAGGCCAAGGATGCGACACCTGAGAGTTTAAAGCCGAGTTGCCGCCTCTCACCTTTCTTGCTGGGCCATAATCTAGCATTTAAACATTTTTGTTTTTATATCTCGCACTCAGCGCCAGTGTTTTATAACCTACAGAGCCTCGTTGTCACGATGAGCCACACACCACACAGCGCCTTGAGAAGTTCGATGAACCTTACAGTGGACAGACTTTTTTTATCATTAGCTGTTCGCGAAGCTGCGATATATCTGTCATATCACACAGGCCATATGTTTATAATACAAAATACAGCTAAGCTTTCTCTACATCCGCACATGTTTCATTAAAATATTGAAAATCTTACAAATGATGATCAGCTCTTTAATTAATTAAACCTTCACCGCCTTCAGTAGAATGCCGAAAATATTTGTGTCCTTATAGAAAGGATATGAAACCACGAGTTTTCAGTATTCTGTGCTGGCAGTATTAAAGCAGAGGTGAGGCAATAAATCTTCGTTTATAATGAAAAAGGGTTAATAAAACTACATTCTCCGTAGTCTGGGAATCAAACACGTGAAGACTTCAAGTGAGATTTAGTTTGTCCCTGTGGGTAGTTCTGCCACATTTAAATCATCAACGAAGAAAGTCCGCCAGAAATCTTATTTTTGAGTAGGAGTATTATAGTGTAGATATCTTGTGTCAAGACGGTTAAATAAGTTGAATAACGAGAAAAAAAATCATACCTGGTATAGTGCAGAAAAGTCAACCTATTTAACCAAATATCCTGATATCCCGGTCGCTAAATATATTGGGTCACAATTCGTGTCTTCCGGGTATTTTTTTTTTTTCTCCCCCCGCCTCCAACTCCTCCCTACCTTATCTCTCACGTAGTATCGCCATTGGTAGTTCCACCCGTTCGGTTCATGACCTGTCATGCGTGTATGACATGGTGGAGCGAGGTAAATGGCGCAGTTTCGTCCAACCGCAATAAATCCTGTTTCTTTTTCTGTACCAGCTGTTGGGTATTGTGCAGCAGTTTGATGGCGTGAGAGAGAGAGAGCGTGGTGACAGATTTTTTTTTTTATATTTGATTGTAGGTCATTGTCACGGATGAGAGAGAGAGAGAACAAACCACGCAGAAGGGGGAGGAGGAGACTGGGGTTTCACCCTGGGCCAGCGACTATGTCACAATAAGGTAGTCAGCCCTGTAAACTGATGCCACATGCAGTGAAAGAATAGCACGCCCGAGACGAGAGCTGAACCCAGGACAGTCAACTTTCACTGGTGACAGGCGCCAACCGCTGCCCCACCGGGCCACCCTAAAGCACGCACAAGGAATACTAGAACTATTATCAGAATAACAAAAATGTAAACTGAAAAGTGTGTGTCCATGTGGACATTTAGATATAGATATTACACCTGCATGAATTATGTGACCATCAATGTTTTAAAATAAAAACTTATGACTGCATTGTTGTAAGGCACAAAATATGCGACTACAATGATTTCAAACACAAAATGTATGACTACAATGATTTCAAACACAAAATATATGACTACAATGATTTCAAACACAAAATGTATGACTACAATGATTTCAAACACAAAATGTATGACTACAATGATTTCAAACACAAAATATATGACTACAATGATTTCAAACACAAAATATACGACTACAAATTTTATAAGCACAAGATAGAAGCTTCTCTAGAGCTACTGCTGGACAAAACAGACGCCAGTGAACTCTGGCATTTGTAAGGTGGTAGGTAAATATGTTGATGACTTGCTTATAGAACTCTGTCTATAAATCTCTTCTCGTTCATCTGTTTTTACAGCAGCTTACCAGTTTAAAAGACAAAGCATTTTGAATCTTGCTAAAATATTACCAGGACATTCTAGAGCACAGATTCTCAATTTTTTTCGCAAACTGCACCCCCAAAAGGGTGAAAATATGTCCGCGGGTACCCCTCGCACGTGCCATGTAGTAACACAATAACTAAACTCACTCACCCTGGTGTATAACAGACAAAAACACCAGAGATGCGTGCTCGCACACAATACAATCAAAATATCATTAAAGGACTGACCAAATTCATTAAAGTCTCTTTAACTTTACTTTGTTCCAAAGCTTTGAAACTGTCTGAGCTAAAAATAGCTTCTTCTATTTCGGGGCCAATGTAGTGGTAAGAGTACACAATGTCGACAGCCACATCAATTACATCAGGTAACAAAACAAATTTAGACAAGCTCGAACAACAATCACACAAAAAAATGTAAATTAGGTAGTTAAAAAAACCCAACGGAAAATGGGCGCTGCTTTCTCTTCTATTTATACTCTAACTGAAAAGGTAAAGAAAGGAAAAATAAAAATAGTTTAAAAAAATAGCTCGGATTTTGTGAAAGTTTTGATGCAATTTTTTTTAAGAGTCGGCTTTCAATCTTTATTTGCAGATGGCAAGGAACCTGAGGGGCAAGGGGGCAGCTCCTCCTTTTAAAAAAAGAGGAGCCAAGAATGTGAGTGTTGTTTACTGTCAGCAAGTAGTTTATTTACTCCAAGCATCTTTCTACACCACTGAAGTGTTCTGTCGGCGTCTCATTAATACAAAAAGCACCCAAAATTCCAGAAAGAAGAAGAAGAAGAAGAAGAAGAAGAAGAAGAAGAAGAAGAAGAAGAAGAAGAAGAAGAAGAAAAAAGAACCTGAAACTACCCATGACCCCAAATGCCTACACTCACCCCAGACTAGAGTGAGGTCTTTGTAACTGTGACACTGTCTATAATGATCCTCTCGACACACCAGTGATGAAGCAGACATTAACAAACAGAAGTCGGAGGATCAATACTTGATTCCACCTGTCGCCGATAACTACCGTCTGTGATACCTGAAAGGTTTTGCTTTGTCGGCGCCGCACCTGCCGACAGTCCGAAGCATGCAGACCTCGGTGCCGCGCCTTCCCTGTATTTCTGGAATCTTCGTCAGGCGCCCATCGAGCGAGTGCGAGCGCACGATGCAATTTTTTTTTATTTATTTCTCGGAACACAAGAGTTTGAGCCCGTCGGCAAGGTTATATCGGGGTATAACATTAATAAGCCGCCATGCAAGGCAATGTTTGAAAATCATCTGCCTTCCTTTAGGAAGCTTTTGTCCACATCATTAATTTCAAAAGTAATAGAATACAGCCATCTACCATTTCTTAGTTAATATTTTTTATTTTGTTAAGATATTCGTCAGACATTATCTGTCTAGAAAGAAAAGGCAAGAATGAAAGCTAAGAGCTAACTTTACTGCACATACAACTAAAAGAAGGGAAATTTCTTTTTTTTTAAATAAAAAACGTGGTAACATAAAATAACCTGTTTAATTTCTCCACCATAACTAACTACTAATTTATAATTTATATTTGTTAAGATTTCTGTAATGATAGAGTACAATTTAAACACGAATCCCAGCAGGTGACTGGTCGTTTTTTAAAATAAATCGCACGGCAAGGTGATCAACATCAACAGTTTTGTACAGGTGAAAATCTCACCACAGGAAGTCATTGCAACTGATTCCTAAATCCACATACTTTGCACATATCTCACCTTCGTTACATTCGTTCAGCTGGAGATGCTCACTGCAAGCAGCTGAGTGTGATTCACCACCTCCGAGTACCGACACGCCTAACGGGAAGTTTGTTCTCAGATTTTCTGAAAACATCAGACGGGAAATGTTTAAAGTGCTGCATGAGGAATGAGGATTAGTAATCCCACACACCGACTGTAACGGGGATTCTTAAAACAAAAACTTGTACAACTGACCAATTTGGCATATTCACGTGCTTGATGAAACAAATTTCTTTCTGACCTCATGACCTTTTGAAGACATCTAAAGCTGAATGAATGATCGCAGAGTATCGTTTCACCTTTGACCTTATGTTTACCGTGAGTAATTACTGCGCATGGCGGAACTGTTTACGTGAAGTGTAAAGGACATGAACTGAGACTCACATACTTCTGGTATTTTCTTTCAAAAACTTAGACGACTTAATGTCGATGAAAAGTCTTTGCTGGGTCTTTAATGTGCCTGCGATAGACCTTGGGCTTGCCATGGATCACACACATCTTCAATTTTTTTGTGGGTGGAATTGATTCTCCTGCCGCTCCTGGAAAAACACGGGTGTGGCTTGAAATAGTTTACAGCAAAGGACAAAAAAAATCCTCAAAACATATTGCTTGTGATCAACACAGGATGAAAATGGACTTTGAGTGGGAAATAGTCGGGAAATGGTCACAAATGGTCAGAGGAGTTGTAAATTGAAGGGAGATAGTCTGACACGGGCATGTTAGGATGAAGACTGACTGTCTTGCATGCACAGTCCAATAAGGGTTTTCAGTTTTAGATGTCGACAAGTATAAACTAAAGCTTTGTAGCAGCATCATATTTATATATTGTAGGCTTGTCGAAGTCTCTGGAATACAAAACTGAAAAATGTCTGTTGAAACAGAACTGACTGCTAGACATTAAGCACATGGAGCTATTTCCTCCAAAACGCGGTTATACTATTTCGTTTCTATTTACGGTTTTGTTGTCTCGTTAACGGCAGTGACAAATACCACGTGACAGGTTTCAAGAAGCCTTTCATCATTATCTAGCGAAGTCCATGCTAGTTTGTTATTTTTAAAATCCGTTTCGGTTTCACTTATTGTTTTTCCGAGAAATGCAGAAAGGAATAGTGGAATTTTGCTACAAAAATAGCAGGGATCGTTATTTTACGATTTATGACCATCGGATATATAGAAGTCCTTTTCTCCAACAGCAACCAAACCATGATGTCATGTAAAATCTCTACTGTCGCACTATCTTACAGGGCACGAGCAGCATCATTCTTTAAACATCTGTTTGGTTTCCTCTCAGGATGCTGCGGGAACAAGGAGATTAAAAAAAGCCACATTCAGCATCAGCTATTTTTGAAGGTGAATAATTACATTGCTATAAAAAAACTAAGTTAATGCTAAAAGATTTCTTTTATTAAATTATGTTCCACCTACCTTCCTACCAACGAAAAAAGACCAACATTTTCACAAAGGATGTAGCGTTCTTCGTCGAGCAGGTATTTTGCTTTTGTTTCTTTTCCTGTCTTTTTTTAAACTCCCTAAGTGCAGCCAAGATGCAACACAGAACATAAAGAAAGATAAAGGGTCAGAGGTCTCGAGCATCGTGAATATATACACGCGGTACCAGGGGAAAAGCCGCCAGTTAGCTCCCTTGCAAAGAGTGACAGCCACTCACCAGCCTCGACTGCTGCGCAAAAAAGCGACAATCTTCCTCGCACGCGGATAGTGAAATCCGAACTTTACAAAAAAAAAAAAAAAAAGACAAAGAAAACAAAGAAAGAAACAAATAAAAAAAAACAAAACAAAACACAACAAAACAATAAAACTCGAGCGCTGTAGATAAGAACGCGAGCACACAGCGCTAGGTGAATTGAAGAAGCCTGGGCCCAGGTGCACAGCACGTCCATAGGCGCTACAGCTGGTGGCTAGTGGCAAGCTCATAAAGTATCATCAGCTGAACTGATTGCTGCGACAACCATCCGTCTAACGTCTGGTGAAGTTCTGTGCACCTGGGCCCTGGATTATTACCTAGTTACAACACTTTTCTGTCGATGTTCTCTCTCTCCTCCTCCTCCTCCTCCTCCTCCTCATACACACCTCTCCTTTCCTCCCTTCCCCACCTTTCAAATGTCAACTAGGGTTAACAATGCAAAGGCATCTCGATCTAAACAAGGCGAACAGCATCTGAAACACTAGACCCACCAAGGTGCCTCGCTCCCTCTCTTTCGTTATTCATCAATGCGGACGCGCATATAAAAGGCGGTGCACAATGTCAGCACGAATAATGACCGGCTGATAATAAAAAGTATTATTTGTAAAGCGCATTTCCCCGTGAACAGGAGAGCTCCAAGCGCTGAACACAAAATATTACAACACGAGCTGACAGGCAGCCATACAAGAAACATGAACGTCAGCAAAGGGATGACACCATAAACGAAATATATGGATGGAGAAGAACAACTAAGCAATGAGCGGAGGAGTTTGCTTTTTATTTCTTAAAGAGGTGGTTTGTGAGGCCGGAGTTGACAGTTTAAAACGTTGACACATTCCGAACAGAAAAGAGAACGACAACTCCAAACGGTGGAGTCCAAAGAAGGAGAAGGAGCTTTTTCCGAATTTCTCATGTCTGATGACAAAAGGTTAACAGAGGAAAAAGTATAAACGAGAAAAGGATAACACCAGCAGGCTGAAACCACCTACCCGGGTAGGTTGGGGCAAGGCCATGTAGCCAAGGGTGGAGCAGGAGGACGATCTTGCAATCAGTGCCAGGTCCAACTGGTTGCCAGAGAATGGCGAAGAAGGATTGTAACATGGTCCACTTGTCGCCCACCAGCGAAAGACAAACTCGGAGAAAGACAATGCCTGTGGCATTATTCTGAACCCTTTGAAGTTTGTTCTGTGGGTGGTTGGAGAGATCTACGAGCAACCTGCGAAGCTTATTAAGATGAATTTGTAGACTGCATCGATATGAAACTCAGGAGACAATGATGCGTCGACGAGGACACCAAGGTTCCTGGCGGTCTGGGAAGGAGACTAATGACCATACTTCCAGAATTATCTGGCAGGATTCCATCTCCGCGTAAAGGGTTAACACAAAAGAACAAATCCAGAACAAAAGAATTAATGCCCGAAACAACAAGACCAACAACAAAAAAACCCAAACAAAAAACAACTTTACTGATAAACGTAAAAGCTTTGCGGGAAACAATAAACTCGTTTACATTCAGCATTACTTGTCCAATATCAGACACATCAAGAATTCCTTCATTCTTTCCGCAGTTAGCGTTGATGTTATGGTCGGCTTTATTTGATAAATAAAAAAAGAAATGCATGCAAGTATATTTTAAAAATACAAAATCTTTTCAAGCAAGTTCTGGACTTTCGTAATGCTTTACTGGGGTTCATCGGGTACGAAAAATGATTTCAGTATCGTTTCTGCTTACAAGACAGTTGTCTATACTCTGTCCTGACCCTTGTGATTTCCAGTAGTGGGCTGTCACAAAATCGAAGCTTGTCAGGTAGTACAAACATTCCCAGAAGTCCGATACGATCATCTATCGTCATCGGCAGGTGAGTCGACCTTAATCCGCGAACTCTCCGCCCACACAGTAAGACATGAAGACTTGGAGTGCGTGTCCTACATCTCCATGCCCTGTAGTCTGCATCCCGTGTCGAGGTCTGGTACCCTTTGTGCCCGCTGACTAGGACACTCGCCACGTTTTCTATAATCGACAATAAATATTTACATACTTTTCAATAATCTAGACAACAACGGGTCCTACAGAAGGTCAAGGAGTCCAGAAGGTTCATGAAGGTAGCTCTTCATATGTGAGTCGGATGTCAGACGAATGTGTGACGGGGAGTGGGTGACGAAGAGGTGAGACAAGAAGGTCTTTGTTTGCAGGACAACACGACAGACGAGCATCAAACGAGCTTTCTTGATGGCGACAGACACCAGTGGGGGGCAAGAGGTGACGTGTCAGTGGAGGACCCTGCACTAAAAGCTCGACCTCTTTGTATGGAAAAAGTGCCGAAAGACTTGAAACTTATTAACAACCTCTTGAACATCTCTCAGCTCCTCCGCCCTCTTCCCGCGGTAGCCGCGTGCTGCGCAGATTGTCGCCACGTGGTCCCGACACCACTGGGTCAGGTCTTTGGGTCAGTGTCCCGTCTCGTGAGTAACGATCATGGAGTCGAAACAGGTTGTGCGCCACAGGGAGCATCTAATCAACGCACCATTGTGACGTAATGCGTAAACCGGCGACGCGCGCACGTGGCCTCTCTCTCTCGCGCCATCTTTCACGGTCTAGTGCTCGTCAACCCTTCATGTCATGTCACCTAGTTTTTAACCGATTTGACCCTTAGACCAATGATATTGCCAGCAACAACCGCGATATAAATTGTTTCGATATGTGTGTTAGTGTGTATGTGTGTGTGCACGCTTGAGTGGTCATAAAAAAAAAGTCTGTCTCGCACTGTCCCGTTATGGAAATGAATTCAAAGTGATTGAAGGATACGTGAATGGTTCTCACATGTTGAACTTGGCATGGAAACGGCGGAGGGAACGCCATCGGCGTGCAGACAGTGCGCCAAGGTCGCATCCTTTGTTATTCTAGGTCACGGGGACACGGCAGGCTGCGCGCGCGCTCGTCACGCAGGGCGACCACCTGACCTTCACCCCCGACTTGTTGACGACAAAATGGAATCTATTCGCAGACCGTCTCCTCCTCACGACAAGCCACCAGCTGTGCCAGGTCGTTAGCTCCCGCGCTGATAAGAAAGAACTAATCGCTGAGAAAATATTTTTCGCAGTTAATGGAGTCGCGCCATTGGCGTCGGAAGCTCACGTGGCGAGGCACATGCTTTCAGTCTGTCGCTCACCTCACATTTTTTTTTCTTTCTCACGTAACATGCGCAGGTGAGCAGAAGCCAATTTCGCAACGGGACTTTTTTTTTTTTCCTACACGCATTAATTTTTTTTCCTCTTATTTCTTCCCGTGCGGGAAAGCCCCGGCTACTAATAAGCGTGAAATAAAAAGTGAAACTGTTCCTAACGTCTACACCTTAAAATAGTTGGGGTTTGACGCTAAATAAGGACGAGACAGAGAGAGGGAAGAGAAAACGAAAACTAAACAAAAATAATTAATCGAAATATGCAATTAAGGAAACAATTCCCCCTCCAAAAAAAAAAAAAGGCAACAAAACCAAAACAAAACAGAAATAAAAAAACGACTCAATGCAAAAATAAAAGCTGTGTAGGAAAATTTCTAAAATGAAACATTCTCCAAAACAGGAAGCATGAGAATTTTTGAAATCACAAATAAAGACAAATTTCTCATGTTAAAGGAAAACGAATAGCAAGAGCAGGTGCAAAAAAGATTTAACCTGATGATAGCTTGTAGATATTCTGTGACAATAACTTTTTAGCGGTTACAATGTTGAAAAGGATACCAGAAAAATACAGATTTACAATGTTTCCCACTTCTATTTTCGAAACAAGTATGGAATAGGCAATAAAACAGTCATGTACCCAGTGTTGTCTGTACCAGATGACGACCATCCTTTAATATCACATTATAAGTAATGGCATGGCAACGACTAGACTGCAAACCAGACAAAATTAACTTCTCGGTTCAGTACTTGACAAACAACTGCGGAGAAAAAAATTATAAGGTCTGGTATTTGACAAACGATTTGCGAAGGAAATTTTGGCGACATAATCATGTCCCTTGCATACGGAGCCTCCAGAGTTACCCTTCCTACACCCACCCTCTACTCTTACCCCCGAAGCTAAGGACTGTCCTAAACTTTACGGCTTCCAGAAATAACATTTTGAGACGAGTACTTTATTTGTCCTTCTCTTCTGTCCATTCGGCTCCTATACTTGCCAAAGGGACAAGTGAAAGTGTGACCTCGGGCATTGTGCCCCCGTACTACAGACAACCTTTTGTGGTAAACTGATTCCATGTTGTTGATGCCACAGACAGGAGTTCGGACTTTCATGCTCCCCCTTCAGGTCGCCCTTGTCTAGAAGCTTCTTACAGCCTGAGGATGTTTGAGGACAACAATGTTAGTTTGTGGTCTCGTGGTACACTAATGTTTGTCCAGTAGTCAAGTGTGCCAACACCAACACCAACACCAACTATAGGTCTGTTGTTTTCCCGTATCACGATCAACTGAGGGCCTGGGGTCAGGCAGTGAAGGAGGGAAGAATAATTACAGTTGAGCACAGTTTCATTTTGTGGCAGATCGTAACTACTCGTTAGCTTTGTTCAGCTAAAGGTCAACGCCAAGAAAATTAAATTTTGACATCGATTTATTCTTCATTTTTCTAACTATTCTTGCATTCATTAGTAAGATGCTCTACTAACATTATTTTTCCTGTTCTAATCACAGATAAAGGAGAGCATTCGCCATTCTCATAGAAACTGTAGAAGCGAAAAGAGCAAAGGTACCTTTAAAGGTTAACAAGAGCTAAACGGAGATGAAGCTTATTAACAAAATAACAGAACTGTTACCTTTTTTCCTACGAAAATGGAAAGGTAATATTTTTGTTTATGTGTGTGGAAAAGTACAGTGGGATTAAAATTAATTAGTACTGTGCCACTGAAAGCTGCAGTCAATGTGAAGGTGTCCACAAATGCTGTGGCCAGCATCTTTAAGAACTGAGTACAAACTGACTTCATCTGGCTGTATCAGCGAACACTCAGCAACAGCACCTTGTGTCCATGTTTGTTTTCTTTTGCCGAGGGTTGCTTTGCTTACCTCTTCCAAGTCAGCTCATGCACACGACGCTACTTTTTAGATATATCGCCCTTGCGTCACTTCCTGTTCTTTTGGCAAATCCAGGTGTGATTAAGAGAACAAATTAGTATAATATTTCTCGTGACTCTTCGTCATAAAATTCCAGCGGAAATTTTTTTTTATCATATTTTATGCTCTATTTCCAGAGGTTTCTCCTAAATACTAGGCTGAACCTTTAAAGAATAAATCATTTCCCTTCCGTGTCTGCCTCAGTTTTCATCGCTGTTCTCTTCTTTATTTGTGTCTCCTTTCTCGGCACCATTGCAAACTTTTGTCCAATACAAGTTTAACTTTCATCTACGCTCCTCGTTGACGTGTTCGCCTCATGCTTGTTTTTCTAACTGTTATCGAAGCGAGTGAAACAACCAGCATGTCTTTGATTTTTCAAAAAGGAGCCGCTCGCAATCACACCTGTAAGGTTCTCACCAGAGGCACACGTGTCGGACACTCCCTGAGCTTAACGGTAAACGGCGCCGAGTTGTTTATGCCAGGTAATACGAAAGCAGCTTTGATCTTGATCTTTGATCTCACATGTTTTCAAAAAGGTGAGCAGATTTCCACTCATGCAGAAAAAATCACATAAACTAAAAAAATTGTTTGTTATTTCCGTAAATATCGGAGCGGGTATATATATATATTTTTTGTCAGTGATGTGAAGCTATGGACAAACAGTTCGCTCAGGTGTGCAGTCTGTTTTCCAGATCAAACTACTCTACATGTTCTACCTGCAAACCTCACAGACAGATGCTACGGAAAGTAGAAAACGAAAGTACAGACGTTTGACCTTTGACATCCTAGAAGGTCCAGTCACAGGTTTCAAGAGCCGCACACTTAGCTGAGTGTAAAGTAGAACCCAGGGGGAAAAAGACTAGGACAAGGAAAATGGAAAGAGGAGAAGCGAATTAGAGAAGTAAACAGGAAGAAATGAATAAGAAGAAAAAAAAGGAGAAATGGACTAGAGAAGGAAAAGAAAGAAAACACGGTATTCTCGTCTGTAGCGACAAAAAGTCACAAGGGAAGTTCTGCTCCTCGAAGACAGAGATAAACAAACAGCATCGGAGAAAAGTGGAATGGATCGACAGAGTGGAAAATTGGCCACACGATCCTCCGGCGGCACACAAGTGACTTCTCATGTAACGGCTCGTAAATGCAGAAGGCAGAGAAAAGCACTCATCCACTCATCCACTCATCATACACTCATACACTCATGCAAAATGTTTTTCTTTTTAACTCCGTCTGTGTAAACCTGAGTAAAGCATGGATTAAGTGTGTGCTTTGTTCACGGTCGCAGACAAACTCTCGAAGTTCTGCCCATTTCAAAAACATTTTTGTACATGAAAGTCTCCCATTGCTTACCTATGAGGGTAGATTAATAAGTTTTAAATTAATCATTAAAATTTTTAATTAATAACAATTCAATTAAAATTATCACTGGCTCTCTCTGGTTACTAACTTTAAGCAATACGGTACTGAAATAAGGGTAGGAGTGGTGGGAGGAACAGGCTGCTGACCATGGAGCTATTAAAAGGATGTTCCCCCAAAAATCTTTTGTGTTTTTTTTTTAAAATTACTTTTAGTGGCTTCTTGTAAATACATTTTACCTCATAGTGAAGTGTGCGCATTTTACTTCATTCACTCTGTCTTGCCACTGGTTGGAGAAGTCCCTGTGGCCACACAGTAATGACCCATGATTTATTAGACTTTTATCTGGACTCTGCCGTCGGCATGCGGCTTGACACGATTAGCCAC
Organism: Pomacea canaliculata; assembly: GCF_003073045.1. Classification (NCBI taxonomy): domain Eukaryota; kingdom Metazoa; phylum Mollusca; class Gastropoda; order Architaenioglossa; family Ampullariidae; genus Pomacea; species Pomacea canaliculata. Next base: position 36,224,708 of record NC_037590.1, on the reverse strand, counting down.
TTCCCTCATGTGTCTGCTAGACTGTGGGCGTTTGACGGTCTGACTTAATTATCTATCCTTTTTACTAAATTATAATGTTAATGAATTAAAGTTTGTCTGAATTCCAGATCAGGACACATAATTAGTGGCAGGTAAAGGAGTCAATATTTTTTCTAAAATCCGGAAGGTATCATCGACACTTGTATTTGAACTGGATTACAGGAGCGCTGAGCTCGGCGAGACACGACATGACATGACAGTTCTCTTTATCATGCAGGTCCGAGAATGATATTCATTAACTCCTTATTTTTCTTTTTTCGCCATAGTTTAAAAGCACAGCTGAGTTCGCCATATTTTCGTGACCTACACAACAAATAATGTAAAGTTGCAGGTGCTTACTTGACCACCCGGGGTAGAAGAAGTAAGAGAGCGGATGTGCTTTTGCAGCTACCCACTGGTCAGCCAGGAGAGTTGATAATTGCATTGATGGAGTAATGTTGATGTCGAATAATAAACAGTAGGTGGGTGCTTTGTGGGTTTGAGAGTACAGTCCCCTTCTTCCTACGTGCAGTTCAACGTCCGCACTACATCCGGTTGCGCGCTGTCCTGTTCTGGGTACCCACCCACGCGATCTGATACTCAACACGATTCTGGGTAAGGTTCACATCCGGAACTGCGTGCTGACTAAATTTAGTTCATTTCTGTTCCGCACTGATGGCAATCAGCGTTCGTGATACCACGACATGATCGAGAGAGGCAGCAATTCAGAGAAGAGTGACTTTTTTTTTCAAGTTACTCTTCAGGGAAAACTGCAATGTTTGTTTAATTAAATTTTGATCAGAGGTTAGGGGCAGTATTCTAATTTGTTTTGCGAAAGAAAGAAACAACGCAATAAGAAGAGATGAGTAAGGAGAGGATAGAATCAGCGATGAAGACAGCGAGGTTAACGATGTAACACGTTTGGAAGCCCTCTTCACGTAGCGCTTCGGCGATGGGTGGAAAGACAAACTGGCAAACGGCCAAGTATGTCTTGTAACTAGGGAGTGGAGAGGATCCTACCCCTCCCCAGCTTTCCCCCCAAAGCCTCACACGTTGAGAACCATGCTGAGCTCTGCTCACTACGTCCCGTAACGTCTTTTCCTGTTGTCGTGGGCGAGCCTATCGCTCCCATAGTCGCAAGGACAAGCTCGGTGCTGCTGCAATCAATCAATCAATCAATCAATCAATCAATCAATCAATCAATCAATCAATCAAAAGGTACAGAAAACACTTAGCAAATCTTCTTAATTTCCTTCTTAACCAGACACATTGTGACTATATTTGGAATTATTTTTTCACATAGCGGGTACACAAAAACTATTAGAGAAATCCTTTTTTTTAAAACGTTTATTGCTTGTTTGTGAAAGTGCTGATACATGACTTGGACGCTGTAACTCGATCCAGTGATGTAAACAACCAATTGGCAAGAAGCGATGATTAGATCCTTCACATAAAACTGCGAGGGGAGAGAGAGAAAGAAAGAGAAAGTAAACAAAGTCACGTATTTTACAGTGTGTCCAGTTAAGAAGGTCGATCTTTAGGTACACTTTGTGAGATTCCCAAAAAAGAGTTGAAAGTGTCTGTTTTTGTGAAAGCAGTCTAGTAAGAATCTGAGTTTTTTTTTTTTTTGTTTTTGTATCTCATCCTTTCCTCTCTCCTTTGTTTTCGTACTGTGCAAACTATGCTACTATTTTTATTTATCATGTTTCTTTTTCGTTCAAGAATACTGAACTCACTGCCAAGTCGGAATTCGCCATGTAAGTCTTTTTTTTCTTCTATGATGATGATGACGATGACGACGACGTGTAAGTGTAGAAAATGGAATCATCCTGGATTACACGCTCGTGAAAGAAGGAAGAGGTAAAAATGAGTTGGTGAAAAGGTATGTAGCTCTCAGATTTGGGGAAATACTGTCTTGTGCTGAGTTTTCTCTGAAAAAACAAAACAAAAACAAAAACAAAAAACAAACAAAACAAACAAACAAAAAAAAACAAAACAAAACAAAAAAAAACAAAACAACAACAAACAAAAAACAAAAGCGTTGTAGTAGATCAGCTGGCTGTCGGATACCTTTCAAGTGTAAGAGCTGTTGTGTTGTTTTCTAAAGTAAAAGCAAAAGGAAACTATTTTCGAAAGGTTCAGTTTAGAGGACTGTTGACAAGCTTGCACAGACCGACAATACGCACGTTAATGACTACAGACAGGCGAGCCAGACAAACACACTAGCACGATGTTTTTCAGCCTCCAGACACAGAAGGCTTCAGGTAGTTGAGGTTGTGGCTGGTGTGCATGTGACATCTTGACAACGAGTCTTAAGTCGCCTGTCTCGACAACAAGTTGATCTTACTGTTTGGTTTGACTAGTCAACTTGTGACTTGAGACCAGAGAATTAAGTTCCTTTTCATGCACACCAGCCACTACCGAGTTTAAGAGTTGGATCGAAAACTTTGGGTTTAATTAAAGTTCGACTTAACACTGTGCATGCACACCTACACAGGAATGTGCAACGGGGTCTTAAATTACCGCATTGGCCTTACTGCACTCGGTGAAATAAAAAAAAAATGAAAGAGAGAAAGAGAGAAAGTACACAAGAAAGATAGAGAGGTAGAGCTAGGACGAGAATCCATCCATCTGTATAATATTCGTCTGCCTTTTTACTTGAAAAGAGACAATATAATGGCTTTTAGCCATGCCAGTCTGGTAGTCGTGCCTGATTAATTTAACTGTAACGACGGGTGAAAATATCTTCAGAACTTAAGCAGCACCAGTTCGCTAAGTGCAGCCACAGACAAATGTCACTCTGTCATCAAGAGGTTACCCTCCTCAGACAACGAACCTGAATAGTCGTGATGGGGGAGATGAGACAGTAGAGGAGAGAAGCTGAGAGAGAGAGAGAAAGAGTCTCAAAAAAAAGTCAGTCGTTATATTAAGGAAAAAAAAATTTATAAGTTAGACTTAATAAAATAAGATTAGATCCATGCAGCCTGGCGAAACAACAATCAACAATCAAGGAAGTAAACAACATGTCTTAAAAATAAGACGAAATTTCTTGTTTTTCCATTAAAACTTCAAAAAGCTACTTGGCTCGGCGCGGCTACAAACAAGCAAAACAAGCAGCAAACAAATACCGCCAGGTAAACACTCTTGTGTACAAGAGATGGACTTGTCAAGGCTACCCTGGGTAGCGACCGGACGTGACCGATATGCACGGAAACCGAGAACATTACTTGTCGACCCTAGCGAAGCTTCTCCGTTGATTCCATAGAAGTTTCTAGAGACTTTTTCCTGCTTTTCTGCTGGTAGATATACCTTACTCCCAGAAAGCAATAAAAAGAACAAAGGTAACAACAATACAATGAAGTCTGCAGGTGGAAGTTAAAGACACATTAAAGAAAATTCGCGCGAGACTGGATGTTTTTCTGATGACTGACATGCGTGATGGATCAATCTTTGGAAAAAAATTAGGTGACTGCATCCTTGACCCCTATTCTGTTGTTTTTTTTTAAATTCAGAGAAATGTCTGGTGTACTAAAATGGAGACAAGTCTTTTTCAATCCTGAAACTTAAGTCTAATCTGTATTAACCTGCTCCCACCTTTCTCTCTCATTCCTTGCTCATCTTTCTGTGTTTTTTCGTTTAATTATTTTTCTAGTTCAAGTAGTTTGTTTTCCAAAGTTAGTTCCGTTTGTAGTAAATATTTATTTTTTTCTGCCTGTGGTAACACTTGACGAGCATCGCCGACTATTTTTTCTGTCATCACTGGTAGAAATGATTCTTCTTGTATCTACTTGAATAAACTCGTGAGAATCACTACACACGTGAAGCTACTTTAGAAATAAAATCCCTTTTGTCGCAGGACAGACTCACAGGTTCAAGGGTCCACAAGGACAGAAGGGGCATGAAGTAGGGTTACCCTCACTTGTGGTTTGAAACATTTTCTCTCAGTTGCTGTTAGTGAAGAAAAGGGTAGCCACACATTTTCCAAGTGCACGTGCTTTTATTTTGAAAAAAAAAAAAAAAAGCTAAGTTTTGCTATGAAAACAATGTTTTGGAAGAGCTTTCTATGATGAGAGGTCGAAGATTCTGGATGAAAAGTGTTTGTTTGACAGATTTGATCCCATCCACATTTAGAATATTCTGACCTTAACGGCAAAGCGAAGGACAAGACGTTCTTGAAGAAATTCTTTTCAAAGGTTTTTGCTTGGATGTGAAAGTGCTGATACATGAGTTGGACCTGGTAACTCGATCCACTGAGGCAAACAAACTATTGGCAAGCGGCGATGATTAGATCCTCCACATAAAATTGCGAGAGAAAAAGAAAAAAATAAGAATGGCAAAAGTTTATGTTATTTCTATTACCGTATGTTTGCTTGTTCTTTCTCTCTCTCTCTATCACTCACGCGCGCATGCACGCATGCACACACAGAGTAGTCTTAATATTAGGTTTATTTACTTTCTGTCATTCTTAATTTCTCCTTCAAATGTCTCCCCAGAATTCAGTGCATATTGCGTACAACAACAAACTTTACTGTACTTGTATTTGATTGGTCAACAACGATTCTTTCAATAAAAAGAGAAAAGAGAAGCAGACACGAACAATATCCATGCAACAAAACATCTGTTTACACTTTATGTTCGTTGGCAATAGAAGACTATATATGTTAAAACAGATGTTTTCTTGCACGGATATTGTTCGAGTCTGCTTCTCTTTTTCTCTCTCCTAATTGAAAGGATCTTTGACCATAAAATAAAAGTACAGTCAAGTCCTTTCATAATTTCACGGAATTAACTCATACCCTGACTTAATTAATTCGCATAAGTAACAGGCATCCTAGGGGTTTGTTCGTGAGTCTGGACCATACCCGAGGCAACTTTCTTCCAGCTGAGTATCAGGAGTTTAAGAAATGTGTTCGTGACAAGTTTCCAGAAGAATTTCTTCCAGTTATGATCAATGTCCAGGCCAACAGAACCCCGTATTGTTAACTGTTGGCCGTGTAGGTACAGTTCATGTCATTAGGGCGGCAAGAAGGATGCGCATTGTGAGCATTTCTGACGTCTGCGCAAGATCCGGTCGCCAAGATGAAAGATTGCGGGCGAGCGGGAACACGATGGGGCGATAGGGCGTAAAATTACTGCTGCTTTTAAAAAATGGAAACATTGTATGCACTGTACAGATTATTTTAGCACCCCAGTGGAGGATAAACAAAATGAAAAATCTTTTACGTCAATGGCCAAAGACATCGTGATTGTCCTCCTTCTCTCTGATGGATGTGTGTGTGCGTGCGTGCGTGTAGAGAGTGTGTATGTGGCGTGAGAGAGAGAATAGACACTCTGTGTGTCTTTCTGTACTTATTTACCCAGGGAATAAAGAGAATCGCAGTTTTTATTACTTCAGATAAAATCCGGATGCTTCCATTGACACTAACTCATTGCCTTCGTGGCTCCGCGCCGTGTGTGGAAAAAGAAACAAAAAAAGGTGTATGAAATGTTTGTTATGTTTAACTCATCTTATCAATGTTCGTGCTTGTATTCGGTCTCTCGGGGAAAGCCCGAAGAAAAACCTCTGTTATATCTCAAAAACATATCAAAGGCCAAAAGAAAGTTAAGAAAATAAACGTCAGCTTTATGACCCAGAATGATGACCCGGCTGATGACCTCAGGATTTTAAGACTTGCACTTTTACCTATTCTAAAATCTTTGCTAAAGTCACACAAAAAAACTTTTTAAAAACTTTTTTAACATCTGTGTGGCATTAATAAGTATAACAATCATTGTGCTCCAGCATCTGTAATCAGGCAATAATATAGTATAATATATATATAAATTATTATCTGTAAGACGCCCCTTAATGGCCTGGTACACAGCTAATCGTTCTCGCTAAGTAAAGTGTTATTAATTAAACCGCCACAACAGGTGTTCACATGTTCCACTTAACCTTTTTCTTTACAGAATGATAAAGTGTGAACTGAAGGGGCCCGACAAAGAATATCTCTAAATGCGCTAAAGTTCTTCAAATTGAGTGTTTCGGTGCATATTTCTCTTCTTCATTTATAAGCAATGTCTATATCTATATATACACACACACGCACGTGATATGCACCTGCCTGCTTGTGAGTGCTGCGGGGAGTCGAGGGAGATCCACGCTCATACCTCCCCCTCTCTCCTTCATCCTTTCTGCTCCCTCCAGAATTCTACACACACGCTCGCGCTCTGCATCTTAACAAGTTAAAGGAGAGTCAAGCCTCTCTCACCTTTCTTTCTTTACCTGTTGATTAGTCTTCTAGTTTGACATTTATTCCTTTACTGCGCGGGACAGGTAGTGAAAATTATACGTTGACTCCTTAATAAAGAATCATCATCGTCGAAGTATTTGTCTGTGTTCAATGTGAGTTGTGCTCAGGATTATCTGGCATCTTGTTTTTCTTCCTTCTTGATTATCCTCCGTCATAGGTATTTAGGCAATAAGTTTGCACTCGTACGCGAACACACACAAACAAACAAACAAACAAACAAACAAACAAACAAACACACACACAAACAAACAAACACACATATCTCTGTGATAGCTTCACTCAGGAGAGTAGACCGAGCTTCCTGTCTACAACTGCCTACTAGTACCTGGAGCTACGTGGCTCAATCCATCATCACGACCTCTGCTGTCTACAGACCCGCTGGCGTGGTGCCCACATTTCTTTGATCAGAAACAACACACACCGACCGATTTCTGGTTCTGCATCAGGCTTGTGCAAATGTCAACATGTGGGATCTGTCCACTACGGAGCATAACTGTAACCCTGTGGGTATTTCCTGTGGGATACTACTGCCCCCGAGGTCACTCAGTATGGAGGAAGAGAGGAGTTTTCTTCCTTCTGGAAATTTCGTGCACATTTCTTTCTTGCACTTCATATACACATGTTTTCTCACCTTTTCCGAGATTTTTGTTCTCATCACAGGTTCTGACTTACATACCGAAAAAAAAACCAAAAACCCAAAAATACAAAAAACCAAAAACAAAACAAAACAAAAAAACAAAAGCAAAAAAAAAAAAACAATATAAGAAAACAAAATGAAAAGATTTTTTCGGAATTAAAAAAAAAAACACATTAAGGGTGGGGGAGGATTTTAAATTACCGGTGTGACAAGAAGAAATAATTGGAGGAAAAGAAACGGAGGAGAATGGAGATATGTAGGGTACTGGTTGTTGAATATAACCTGGCTATGCTCTGAGTCAGGTTCTTTATTAGTTCTGTTCCTTCTTATTTTTCTGACCTGCCAACTCAGTATACATCAAGTAGGTAGCTATGTTCTTCTCCAGACAATCGCTTCTTTTCATTCCACGAATCAAGACAAAAATAGTTGATTAACGCGTTCCCCCATTCAGCATAGAACTCCCTCCCTGATGTCACACACACCAGCAGACGACAAAAGTCAGTCAATTGATTTGAAGGTCCATTTCTTCCAGAAACATATAGACAATTAGTTTTGAAACTTTTATTGTCTTCTTCTTATTAATATTATTATTGTTACTACTATTATTATTGCTGTTGTCATCGAAATAAAATTATGCGTAAAGTACAATGTCTACAAGCAAAGCACAGCCCAGAGTTACACACAAGGTCTGGAACAGGGAGAGGATTCTCGCCATTGTCAAATCGTAATTTGCTGCAAGATTGTTTTTGTGTTTTTGTAAAAATCTGATTTAAACAACCCTACCGCAACATTTTATGGCTAAATCTTCAGCTATTATTATCCTCCTATTAATCATCATCATCATCGTCGTCATAACTCCGCTACTCCGTGTTCTCCTTCGCTTCCCCAATGTGCGCACGTGCTGCTCGCGTCCAACGAGCAGGCCAAGGTACGAGGGATTTTTTGAAGCGATTAGCTCCATATACCCTCCACAGCGTCTGCAGAGATTGCGATCAACCTCTTATATTAAAACCATTTGCTGCTTCACGATTTCCATACTAACAAAAAAGTAAAGCATGATACAAGCACAGGAAGGAGGTGGGTGGGGAGAGATTTTTTTAGAATTCTGCTGGAAAACTAAACCTGCATGAGGCTTCCCTGCCTCTCCCTGCTCCGGAACAGACCAATATATCCTCGACAACCTAAGATACCTTGGAGAAGAAGAATAAAAAAAGACTAAACATGAACAATTTATGGATATTAGTTGCCTAAGCAGGTGCTGAAACGGTATTGCAAAAATAAATTCTCTGCAGGGTGCGTTTTTTTTTTTCTCCCGACTATCATCCTCTGGCAATCTTCCCCTCAACTAGAGACAAAGTTTGAAGGGAAGAAGGGTGAATCCTGAGAAGTATCGAGGACAAGTGTGACGCGCTGGCTGTCTGCACGCGTGGGACGTGTGCACGTGAAGTCCGGGCACGTGTCGCACGTGCCGAGTTCTCCTCAAATGAACCTTTCGCATCGTCCTGGGAGAAAACTCTCGAGAAATGTCGGGTGTGACAAGGAGGCAGAAAAAATAAGAATGCGTGCTACAGAGAGCAAGGGTGGAAATATGGGTTAAGTGTTATAAAGTACTATTGGTGTCCCCTCGTGGTCGTCAAAATGAGGCTAACCCCACCCAGCAATGCCGATAGATGACTTATCAAAGGAGGTTAAGGAGGGCGATAGCAGATGGGTGGTCTCCACCTTCAAGGCATGTCCTTGACACGGTGAACCATTTATAGTGGACTTGCCTACAGCAAATGCGCCGTTAGAGCCTTTTATCCAGTATTTTACATGTATTCAATATATTTTTCATGAATAATTTATGTTTAAAATATTTCTTCATTAAAAAATGGTTTTCAAAAAGAATACTTTGACTTAACTGATGCTGTATAGCAACAGAGATACCAATGATGATCGCTGATTCTGCCAATTTTAGCTTGTGGACACCACACAGTTTCATTCTGGACTGCAGCTGACACTTCTCAATCTTGATTCGGAACTGGATGGAAAGAAATAAAGAAAATGAATAAATGAAACAACGAGAGAGATGAAAGAAAGAAGACAGGAAAAGAAGAAAAGAAAGGAAACATTACAGAAAGAAAACACAGAAGTAGAAAAGAGAAAAGAAAGAGAAAGGAAACGAAAACAAGCGTCAGCAGCGAAAGGAGCATAGAAGAATAAATATTTTAACAGCCTAATCATGTGGGTTTTATCTACTTTTAACGGGGGTTAAAAAGCAAATGCAGATGCGACAACGAAATATTTTATTTCCATCTGCCAGCCAATACGCGCCATGCAGTCGGATGTTGTTGATAGAAAGAAGAAAAAGAAACAATTTTCTTCAGATTGGTTTCGGACAGCTCAAGGCTACGGAATAAACAAATGTAACAACAAATCACACACCCACCTTCCCCAAGGAAGAAAGCAATATACTGGAGAAGTAAGAATGGGTTTGATTAAACCGTCGTTTATACTTCCTTCTCACTTTACTTGTGACAGGTCATGAAAACGAAAGCAAAGTTAACTTGTTTATCGCCTTTTCTTCGGAAAATGAAAAAGGAAGATAAGTGCCAAAGGTCTTTTAGTTTCCTTGGTCTTCATCTTTTCCAGTTGTCTGACTCAGCTCGTGTTCTACCATCTTACTCTCTGTTTTTAGCCTCATGTTCTGTGCCATGTTCTTGTTATGATGGACGTCTTGTACAGTCAGTGTGTATACTTAGAACTCTGTCTCACTTTGTTGTCTTCATTCTCATCATTTCATCTCTTCCTTCAACTTATTTGTTGCTGCTTTTGTTTTCAAAGAAAGGTATTGTTAGGAACAAACTGGGAGGTCAGGTGTAGGCTGGAGGGTCATCTGCACAGGTTCGTGTCTTGTAAGACGACTAAGTTTACCATTTCTCGATTTTATTCTGTGGGCAGCGATAAACCATCTCGTTGCAAACTTTTCCATCATCTCAGACAAGACACAAGACACAAGACACACATGACACATAAAGAAGTATTGCGTGTACGTCTTCTGTCTATGAAAGCACCTGGAGTTCAAAGGTCGACTTTAAAGATAGAAGACGGAGAGGCTCATCTGGAATAAAAGGTCAGATAATTTTAACCATAATTTCTTCACTAATCATCTTTGTCAAGAAGTCTTGAAAATACACACAGAGCATGTTAACTTTAATGATGTTAAGGTATACTTAAAACATTTGACACAAACTAAACCAGCGGGGTGTGACCATCAACTGTAGCCATGGTGCTGTCAGAAAACACCCAGAGTGTGCTGAAGTGGGTGTGTACAAGCACTCTGTAAGTATATACACTTGTTCAACCAATTGTTGACATTGTTTACTCCAGAAGTTTGTCCTGCTGACACCGGTGCAGCGAATCAATGGAAGTGAAGCCAGTGGTGCACCTAGTGCTCTCTGTCTCAGCCTTTCTGTTTGAATTTTGCCCTGTACATATTTGTCCTGTACATAGTTTGAAGTCTTTGCCTGGAGGAGTGCATCACACACAATCTGTGTCTGTAGTGGACTACACCACACCCATGTGTTTGTGTAGGGGGGGGGGATAAGGGGTAGGTGGAGGGGAGGACCACGTTGTCCAGTGTCGGTGCTGTGTCAGGGTGTAGTGACCGGCTCCCTGCAGCAGCTTTGGTGCGATTCTTGTCGACCTATTTGCACTTTCATGTACGGAAAACCCCGATTTTTAGACCTTGTTCCTTTCCCCTCATCTCCCCCGACCCTCTCGCACCTCTGATGTTGTTGCTGGGTTAGAAAAATGTCGGGCTTTTCCAGCCTTGCACTGTACACGCACTTTAATTGTGTCTGTGTGTGGGGGGAGAGGGAGAGAGAGAGAAGGAGGTTACAGAGAAGGGAAGAGAGTTACGAGAGAAAGAGAAATGAGAGAGTGAGATAGTTTACTTTTGTCGTCCCGGAGCAAGCGTGGAACACTTGGATGGAGATTATGTAATAGCTACAACACCACTCACCCCATCAAGCACTTACTTAGCCTTCTCATAGAAATAGGGCGAGAGAGAGAGAGCAAGAGAGAAAGGAGAAGAGTAAGACTGGGCAAGAGAATAAAAGTGACTAGTTTCCAGTTTCAGTTTCTTTATTCTTTGTCACTCTTCAACTAAAATTTTTGACATTATGAGTTCACCAATACATTCTCTCTGAGCTCTCAAAATTAGTTCCCCAAAACATTAACCCCTCACTGTCCAAATTATTGATGACAAATCGTGAGCGAGAACCAGTGGGGCAGGTACGAGAAAAGGCAGGTTTCATTTCATTCATGTATTCGTCACATGACTAGTATCTGTCATTTGGTGGAGTACAGATGACAATTAATGCCCTCCACTCACACGGGTCGACCTGTCCACTCCCTCAGTCTGCAATCCAGCTCGTCCTCTGGCCACAATGGCGTCCATCTTGGAGGACAGTGTCTTCCACAAACTGTCGTGTGTCGGGTCACTGTGGTGTCCTTCGAGTGTGGCAATGAAAAGTTATTAGTTTGCGTTTGGACATTTAAAAAGACGAAGGAGGAATGGAACAAAAAAATCTTGCTCTCTGTCAAACCGCTTTATTCTCAAGTCCCAGAATTGTTCGAAAGAAAAGAAGAGACATTTATCTCCGTTTAAGCAATAGACCAACGGTTCCTCCAAGAAGGTTAAAGGTCAAAGTACTCGTTTCGGTCTGGGGGAGTAAGGGAGGGGTGGAGCTTAGGCGGCTCGTGTCTCGGGGGCAGCTTTTCCTCCCTTTACGCCCCTTTCCTTCCTCCAGTCTTCTAAGAGGTCAGGTGCCCCCATAGTTCAAGTGAGGTGGTCAGGGGTTTAGGATGCGGGAGGAAAGTAAACTGCACTACTCGGGTATCGAACAGTCTATAAAAACGCACTTTAAGTCTAGGGTCAAAAATACAGTCAACCATTGCCCAAAATACTCACAAGACTCAATAATTTCATTCTTGGACAACACTTCACTCGATAATAACAACTCTAACCTCCCCAAAGAATATGTTTTTTTTTTTGTAAAAATAAAACATGATGCTTTTTAAGGTTGCTTACTTCGGAACATCTTGACTTCAAAACAAAATCTTTTCTGCTATAAAGGGAAGACAGAAAAGAGCTGAGACAGGAGCGACCGTTGCTTGGCCTTGGCCTGTGGGTTGTTTCTGGCTGGTGGTTGGCGATCAACACATCCTTATAACCTAGTGGCGCCTGAACTACAGCTCGCAAATAGCTGAAGGACGCGGCGGCAAATGTCACTCAATATGTTCTGTACCAGAGGACTGGAAATAGCAGCTAAACATGTGCACTGTCGCGCCCATACTCCACCCTGGCCTGGAGAGCACCCAGAAACCCTGCCCGACACCGGCTGCTGCATCGATTGCAGACTCCCCAACGACTGTCATCTCCCTTCTACTCCCATCCTTCCTTCCATTCCGTCACGTTTTCTTCCTTCGCTTGCAGTGATAGTTTCAGACTGAGTGATGGGACAGGGAAGTGTATAGTTTGTTTTTTTTTCCTAAAAAAAAGCCAGATCATCATCTTTTCAGTTCGAATCATTCGTTGTTTTTGTCGTTAGATAATTTCTGTTGTGATGTGGATGAGGTATTGTGTGTCATGTCAGCCTCTTCCGTCCGGATTCTTTCTCACTTCTCTTCTTCCTCCAACCTTCACCCCTTCATAACCTCCCCAGTTCCGTGGTTAAGAACTTGTCAACAACAGTACAGTAACGGTTGATTGTCCTGGGTTCAGGTCTCGTCTCGCCGTCGCTAATCTTTGTGATGCTGGGTAAAAGTTGAGGTCGGCTGCTTGGCTGTCATCTACCCAATATCATTCTCTCCATCCTCTCTATCGTAACTCCACTCCCACGGCCCAATGTCCGACTTCACTTCTGCATTTTTCACCGTCGCCAGGAGACGCCCCCGGCGAGCTCAGTCATCTGATGTTCAGTTATTCACTCTGATGTCCTGGATTTTTTGTTCCCGTAGTTCAATGTCCACAAACACTCCATATGTCAGGGTTTACCCATGATGCACATGCGCTCAGCTACCACAAACATGCAATGATATACGACGAACACGTGTGCTGAAAAAAGATAAACCTGTAATTGCTCTCTCTCTCTCTGTGCACAAACACATGTTTACGATCAGCAGGTTCGTACACAAACAGCTGATGACGTCAGATGTAGGGCGAACTGCGAACCTCTAACCCTTCTTTTTTGACCTGGGTCGACCAGACCAACTAGCAGATTACATTTCAAGCAAATATTTTCCAAACACTCCCTGTTTGTTTTGCTGATTTCGAAAATGCCAAATTGGATACTTTGGGTTCCGAGTAAGTGTTTTAGGGTTTTTTTTGCCAAGTCTTCCGCATTAGTCTGGGAATCAACTATTTGACAAGATAGCATCAGTGAGATAACCGCAGCTTTAGAAGATTCGTGATTGATAGTTTGGTTTTTCTCGTGTTCTTCCTGCTTCCGTCTAATTTGTCTTCATGTGTTGTCAACCAACATCGCCGCGTTATCGCCATCTGATAAATGCGTTGACAACGGGGCTTCTTCCTGATGAAAAAAAGTTTTATTCTTAAATATCCAAATTAAGATGCTTCAGTAGGACACATTTAGACAGATTGGTGACATCGTGAGATGCCATTTCAGTATTCCTGTTGCTTAAAATGGGTAACATGTCATTCGAGTTTGTTTATGCTTGGTCTTTAAAGTTATCCAAGTTTCTTCTCCATAACATCTGTTGAGTACAACGAGGACAATGCGACCATAGAATGGATAAAATAATATCGGCTGCCGGCACCAAAAGGATGTCTCTTGGCATCTTGGCTACAGTATAAGTGTACTCCTTACAAAGTGGAGCCCTCTATACAGTTTCAGTCTTGGTTTGTAGTCTTATACAATGCCAGTCTTAGTAAACCATCTTCATGCATGCTAGTCTTGGTAAGTAGCAGTCATGCAATCTCACTCGTGATAAACCCTTTCCCCGCCTGTAACTTTTGATAAACCAGTAAACACCTCGCCTCACGATTGTGTAGAATAAGTATGTATATCTAATTTTCTTCGATGTTAAGGACCTAGACAGACAGTAAGCTTTGGAAGGATGTACCGAGCGACAGGCAGGAAAAAGAGAAGACTTCAAACTCGAATTAGAAGAAGGTCAAAATACTGTAGTAAATAATTCCAACCCTCAAGGGACTTTGTGAGAGAGTGGGTCGCCTCCATGCTACTGCACTTGTTGGGTTCATTTCACAAACATACCTTGCCGTACTGTGTTACCTTAAAAACAGATTACACCTTGCACAGTTTTTTTTGGTCTTTCTTAGTATCTTTCTTTTTTTCTGGAGAACATCAGTTTGGGCAAGTCAGAATGAATGAAGACAGCTGGTCGGGGCCAGAACTCCAAGGAAGCCTTCCGGACATTTACACAGAAAAGTTCGGATTACAATTCCTTAGTTCTTACTCCCTTTCTATGTATGCGCACGCGCGTGTATACTGGGTTGAGTGTGCTGAGTGTACGTGTGTTCGTGCACGTGTGTGTGTGTGAATGTGTGTGTGATGAAGGTATGTGTGTGTGCAGCAGTGGATTTTGTTTTGCACAAATTCCTTCCCTATTTAACTTTGCTCTCTGAACTTATTCTCACCTCCTTTAGACCTAAAGCTATCCCCATTCCCTCCATTCCTTGTAAACCACGTGATGACCCGTGACGTACTCACCCACGCACACAACGGCCGCTAATCAGGACACTGACCCTGTTTTCCCTTCTTCCCCCCTACCTCCCTCGTTTCTCTTGCTAGCGAAAACTGAGAAACGCAAAAACCCCAGAGAGGGAGTTCAAAAACTGAGAACAGTTCTCTCACCACTCCCTCCTTCATATTTCTCTTTCTCTCTCTCTCCGGCCTCCTCCCCTCTATCTCTTCTTCCTATATCTCTTCTCATCTCCCCCCTCGCCCTCTCTCGTTCTCCTGATGACGTGTTTACTGTCGGAAAGCGAGAACGTTTAAACGGTCTTTTAAACGAATTTCGTTAAAGTGCACGAGTCCACGACTAAGTTCCGCGACATTTGCACAGAAGCGTCTGCTGCCTGCAACGTGCAGCACGCATGGGATCGGCCCTGTACGTGTCATAAAACTTGCTGCCATAATGTTTTCCCCCCTTTTTTATTTTGTACCTATCGTCTCATAAACCTTTCCCAGGCTACTCCAGCGACAGACTCTAGCCAGTACGGTACACCGACACGGTCATAATTTCAAAAAATGAGTGAAGTCATATAAAAGTATATATACCTGTGTGCACAATTTAATATATGTATTCTCAGCGCAGCACGGGATATTACCACATATGAGAAGACTGCAGTGTTATGAGCTCGTGTGTATGTGTGTGTGTGGATTGCACGCGCGTTTTAAGTAAAATTTAAACTAACGCTTTTTTCCAACCAGTCACTTCACACAGGAGTGGAGAAGAGTTGTTATATCATCTATAATCACATCAAAGTGAGTGGTGTGAAATATCGGATGGTTTAATTCTTAGAGGTAAATGTCTACCAGCAGACTTTATTTTTGGGGGTTATGACTGCCTCTGTTCGCCATACCAGAGGTCTGAGCAAGCCGTCAGTGCCGCCACTTATCAGCCGATGACTTTGCACTAAACCTCGCCGCCCATGTTGCATGGTCACGTGGTAGCGGTTTAGCAGTTTGTGGAGCTGAAGTTTGGTGGATGTCAGCTGGTTGGGTTGCAGAAATTTGGCGATGAGACAAATAAAATGGCGTTGGGTCCTCCGATCTGACTGTAAACTGTGTGGAATGTTGAAGTAGTCGCAGCGTCAGGTGTTGTGAGATGTTTGTTGTCTCTAACCGGAATATGTTAAATGCGCCATTAACTTGGGAAATAAAACAACAGGGATCAAGTCGCTCTCCTTCTCTCTCTCTGATCTCGCTCTCCACTCTTATAACTCTTTCTCATTCTTCTGTTTTTACGTGTATGAGTTTATTTATTTATTTATTTTTTTTTTGCACGTGTGCCTACACATCTGTGCCCGCACATGTGACATACGCCCCTGCATGTGCAACCATGTGTAAACTGTGTCAGTGTGTGTGTGTAGGCGTGTATTGATATATGTACAATTGTGTGTGCTTTATGGAATTGATTTATACGCAAATATTGCGTGCGTGCACATTAGATTTTATAGTTGTTATGTTTATGTAATTTTCAATTTGTCCTTTTTGTAAACCTCAGGTTAAGACATTTAACAAGCCTCATTATGATTCTAATACAAGACTGAAATCAGCGCCATGTTTCCATGACGTCATTAGTGAACACTTGCTGACATAACACTGCCTCGTTAATTAACAGTTGGTTTGAACCTCCGCCACCGGCGCACACGTCAACTGCATGGAGTCCCTACCTGCGCCATTTTGAATAGGAGTAAATAATGTCTGCTTTGTTGAATGAATTTATAATCGCATTCTCGTAGCAGCCTCATGCCACTGGCCACCATCTTTGAGCTTGGTTCCCTTTGAGTTTTGAATCCACTGTTTTAGTTTATTTTTCCTTCATGGATGATATGGAGGAGTCTGACAAATAGATGGGCTGGTCGTCAGGGTTCGCTGGTTAAAGGGAAAAGCAAGTTAAATGTTAAGTTTGGCTTCAATGATAGAACCTGACTTTTTAACTAATTTCTAATAAAATTGAATGTTGCAACTGAAACGATTATTTACAGTCGCCTCTAATAAAGTGCTACTTCTGCCTGAGAGTGTTCGGTCAATGCACTAAAGATTGTGAGTTGAGCCTCCATCCAAACATCAGAGAAAGTGTCAGCTACTTTAGAAAGCTGAACTTTATTGACATCGAAGATTTCATGCAATGACAAGGCTGAAGTTATTGACCTTTGTGTGTGTGTGCTTTGTCTAGATGATTGTTTATTTCAAAACGCATTGAGCAAGCTGCCGACATGGAAACGAGGATAAAAATTGTAATATTACTATTATTAACACACAGCTTCAGGCCTCGATTTTCACTATAATTACAGAATGTAATTCTTAACCTAAAGATTGGACAAGAAAAGTGTGGAGCGATGTTGGAGTATTGTTAGCGGCCAACCCATTTGGCTAGAAAGTGGAGCAATGGTGCGATGTTTACAGTTTTGCCGTTTGGCCAGCGACCCTGATTTATAGCCTGCAATCTGCGGAAAGACATGGCGATGTAAACAAACGTCTGCTTGCGTCCTACCTTTTGACAAGCAGGTGCGCACAGAACACTGGCTTTGTGTGCGAGGATCTGCACAGGTTCTACTGTTAGAACAACCGGTGTCTGCGCAAGTGACGTGCAAAATGGTTTATTCTTCTATTTTCACACACAAGGGTTGTTGGTTCGGTAACGTCTTCCACAATGATGACCATGTCGAATCATGTAGAAGATAGGCTGATGCTCTATGGTTGTAACATGATCGTTGTCAAGCTCAGCTTTCATCGCTGTTTTCCGGTTCAAAGTTTCACCATCTCCAAATCGTGGATACGAACGTTTTGACGACGTCACCGAGGAGACTGACCGTTCTCGCGCGTGACGTCATTCGAGAACACAACATGGCAACCTCTTGAACCGCTCCAACCCTGATAGACACGATTGTAAGTAAACGATCGTTTTGCAACCCGAACCTTTGATCGGATGCCATTCAAAACACCATCTCTGTCGTTAAAGCTTAACTTACCGGTTCCCTTGATTTTCCCTTTAAGAACGGCCTCTAGCAATGTCAGGGTTTGTAAATGAGAGAATAACTGCTAGTGTCTCCGATTTCCTCGAGAGGAAAGTCCTCTGAAGCTCACTCACACGACCGTATCACACGTCATCTTCACGACACAAAACTTCACCTGTTTCCTGGAAAAAAGGACGCTCGCTGTTGACGATGCGGAATTTGAACCTGAAACTCCAAAAAATAATCAGGTAAAAAACAAAGAAACAAAGGTTGAGTGAATACTTTTCTAGAAAACTATCTTGAAAGACAATTTCTGGTTTATTATGCAGCCTCGATTATAATTCATTTGTTTGTGTAAATGTCCACTTTATCCTATCTCTGCAAGGCATTCGAAATTTGTTATAAAAACTGAAGCAATTTGAAGCTCTGAGTACTTTCTCCAGCGAGTGTTTTAATAGGAGTCTTGGAATTAACGATCGCCTCGGTGAATCCCGTAAAGAGAGGAGGGAAGAAGGATAAACAGGACGTGAAGACCTAGAATGTTTGCTGTCGATGGACCAGCCCGTGATGCAGGACGTGGAGACGATGCTGTCCAGGAAGCCGTGCGGCTAATGTCAAGGAAAGATTCTAGACAGAAGCCATGGAAGAAACAAGAGATCTTCAGGGTCGAGAGCGAAATAGCAAACAAGTCCAAGGTTGCCAAGCTGCTAGCCATTCATGGTTTATTTTGGCCTAAAATATTCTTTTAGAACGTGTCTACCTCATCATCAGAGAGAAAAAGGTGAGAGGGGCAAGGATGAGAGTGAGGGAGGGTGGAAATAAAACAGGTGTTTCAGAGCGAAGGGAAAGGAGGAGTGAAGGGAGACGGGTGGAGTGGGTGGTGTGAAGAGAATGATGGTCAAGTGACTATGAGTCATATTCCGGGTGGGCTGCAAGGCGAAAAGGGAATGAGGAACAACACTTGCCACCCGAGCACGAGTCAGAAGCGCCTGACCCGGTTACGTGGGAGTGCTGACGTCACAGGTGACTGACAAGGAAGACGGCGACGAGGAGAGTGAGTGGTACACCGAGGGTGTGTGTGTGATCACGTGAGCTGTGTCGAAACACTTGCCTCGGGTTACTCATTCGCCGTTACGATCTGTGCATATGTAGGTTGGGGTTGTTTGTGGGTTGGGGGGAAAAACTTGACTACAGTCGTCGATCGTCACATAGCAACCGCAATCACACGGAAGTAAAACATAGACAAAAAGGAGGAAATGTTCCGGAACTATTTTTTGTTGGTGAAAATCTTATTAGTTTTTGCGTGTGGTTGGAGGGATTTAACGAACACTGTTGTGCAGAATTAAGAAGGATTGGGGAAGGGAGGAAGTAATAATCAGTTGGAGTTTGACGAAATGACATGTCAGATGACGGAAGAAGAGTACTAAAGGTTATGTCCACACAGGCATTTTTCTTCCTTTCAAAGAGTTTTCTTTTTGACACAGACACAACACACATGCACCCACGCGCAGACATCCACCTTCCTTCTACTTATACCTTCTCTACTTTTATTTCTCTCTTTAGTGCTCTCTCTTTCTCCCAAGATAGTTTTTCAAATAGAAAAAAGAGAGATGAGGGAGGACCATCCATGTAAATGTGACTAGTGGTTAGTACAAGTTGACCAGTGATGCGAGACTCCAGATTTCAACGAAACATTTTTCAAGACAAAAATGAAAAGGAAAGGTCTCGAGTCGTGAATTAACAGGCGACGTGCACGCGCTCTTTCAGATGCATACACAGACACACGTACAGACCAACAAACATACGAACAACATTTGCTAGTGCAAGGCATTGAGGGCCTACGTGCGGTCACGCAGTTCAGGACACAAAGTGACAGGTCAAGTGTTTCATACTTCGTGCGTCAGCAGACCATGAGACCAACAGTTGGACTTCCTGTCCACCTGACATTAACTCCGCAGTTCTAGTTTCCGGCAGTTTTATTAACAAGCCTCTCCTAGTCACAAAGATTTTCTTTTTTCACTCCACCTTTTTTTCTCTATACTGTTTTTTTTTCTTTTTGTGAAACCCCAAAAAGTGTTGCTTTTTGACTGAATCCACTCTTATTTATTTTTTCAGAAACATTATTTTCAGTTTGTCTGACGCACGTCGGGTCGTGAGTCGTGTGAAGGATGCGGGAGTAGAGTTCACCAAAGTGAGTTGTTTAGCACAAACCGGCTAGAAATCGACAATACCACAAAAGGACAATATAGAAGAGGAAGATAATTAATGGAAAACCCAAGTAAAAGATCTTTTTTTTTAAACCCTAGGATTCCGCGTTTTCCCCACGTGATATCAGGAAATTTCTTTCCGGAGGTCAGCTGGTTGCTTTGACAACACGGGATTAAAAAGTAGTTCAAAAGCCGAGCAGTAAAAGCCTAAAATAATTTTAATGATACAAGGGAAGAGGAGCTATTCATAGTATCGTGGATTTATCTCCACAAAAGTTCCCGGACAGCCCTCTCGATCCTCTCCCCCTATATGTCTGACCCAGAGACAGACTGGAGTAACGCTATCTCGACTCTATCCTCCATTCCTGTCCACGACCGACGGTCTGCTTTTTTTTTTTTTTGAGGTTCAGGTGGGTGGCTTCAGTGGCTGGAGTTTTTCTACAGACACATCGATTTTAAAATATACTGCTCCAAACAATAGCAATGCCAGCTGTGTATAGTCAGTCACTGTTTCGTGCCAAGAAACAGATAGTAACATTAAATGAAATAATTTCTTTATTCTTTAAATGAAACATTATCAGTCAGTTTCATTGAAACAAATCCTTTTAACAACAAATATTTGAGCCTGAACTCAATGTTTTTAAATTTAGAAACGTGATACAAGGGAAGAAGAAAGTCAATATCATTTGTGTCAACGACTGTCCTGAATGCAGGCAAGACACCGTTGTCTCATGTAGTAAACCAATGTTCTCAGAGTCCTTTGAGGAATTGCCTGCCACTCTTGCTGAAAAGAAAACTGGTAAGTTCGTTGAGGTCAACTGTTGGGTCTAAGTCACTGGTCCAGGATATCTCAAAGATGTTCAGTGGGATTCAGATGTGGGGTACAGGCCGGCCAGTTCGTGCGGTTGACTTGTTGTTGCAAAAGTCGTTGAGGACCTTGGCTCTGTGCGGTCTGGCGTTGTCGTCCTGAAGAAAGGCGCCTGGTCTGATGGCCTGCGGTGCTGGCAATGCCGGAGGGTGTAAAATGTTTTCTCTGTGTACCACACTCCTGTCATGCTGCCTTGCATCAGGCAGAGTGGAGTTCTGTAGGCCGTCTCCATCCCACTCCACACATGATGGATCCAAAACCATGGCAACCACACTCCACCACAGTGGGATCGTGTTAACGCTCTGCCTGTCGTCTCCAGACGTGGATGCTTCCATCGTGGAAGAAGCAAAACGAGATTCATCAGTGAAGAGGACTGCAGCCCACTGTTGCCTTGTCCATACCAGATGGCGTCCTGTCGAAGCAAGACGAGTGTGCAGGTGTCAGGTCAGGGCCGAGAGTGGGTCGCTTTGACCGATGATTGCTCTCCCTGATCCTGATGAAAACTGTCTTGTCACGTTGGTGGTTGTTTGCAGCTGTCCCCTGAGTGTTGTGGAAGTGACTACTCTGTCTTAGAGCCGACAGAAGAATGAACCTCTGTTGTCTGGTAGTTGATCGCTGACGTCCATGGCGTCTTCGATGTGGACCACTTCCTGTTGCACTGTAGCGGCCTCGTAGAGTTTGAATGACAGAGTGAGCAACTCCCAGTCGGCGGCCAACTTCTCGAACACCTACACCCTCCTGCAGCCATGCGATGGCCCTCCGATGGTTGACAGTACTTAATCATTGTCTATGAGGCATGATTAAAAAGTTCACATAGAAACCGGCAATAAATCCTTGCAGGGTTCTAAACTTACTTTTGTGTTGAAAATGAGAGGGATTGCACGTGCGCTGTATGTTTTCTACTATCTTGTCATGTGGATATTATTGGTGGGTTTGATGACCTTTCATTTGCTTGACTGATATACTATATATAAGACCAAACTTGATTGTCATCAAACTCATGCTGACTGTTCACCCACACAGCAAATTCACAAAAAGAAAAAGATTTTGAAGGAATTGATCACTGTTGGTTCAAACATGATTAATAAAAATGTCAAAAATATGAAGGAGGCTTTTCCATTGTTTTGAGCAGTATATCTATTTTGAACACAGCAAATAAATTAACAAAGGTAATTACTTGCAAATAGACGTCTAGCACGAGGTGATTAAACAGCAGCAATTTGATCATAATGCGTCTGCGGCGGAAATTTTAGTGGGGGAAAAAATTATCAAAATCAATTGCTGACAGTTACCATGGATGCACCGGGGTTTATTTTATGGAGCATTCGTCTATATTTTTTTTATCTCCATTTCCTAAAATACCCGTATTGCACTTCGCCCCCGAAAGCGAGGTATGCACAGCCTCTGGAATTAATGCACTGCAGCAGGGGGCTGCACAATCAGCTGGTCTGATGGCTTTAAAATGATGCTGGGCTTAGCGATGGCGGGATGGTGCGAGGGGGTTAAATCATTTGTGTCAGGATCATTGCCTTGTCGCCGAGTCACATGACGTGGATAATTGAGAAAGGGAGATAATTTGCCCTTGCGGTGAGAGCATTGAAGGGTTGCTAGACTAACCGTTGATTGGGTTCAAAGGGCGACAGGCTTTCACATATCAGCACGTATGTCAGCGGGGTTCCAGAGGAAGCACTCATGATGTCACCTGAAGCTAGGAACCGTGACCAGAGGCGGGACTGCAAGGTGAGGAAGAGATTTGGAGACAATCTTAGAGGGAAGGTGAGTAGAGGAGTAGATGAGGAGTAGAAAGATAGCTTTACTATGATCTGCGCTAACCATTGTAACTATGCTTCATAATAACCGTATGGTGATTGTACAGAGAGCAGTCCCTCCCCACTCGGTCCCTCCTGGCCTGTAGCTAAGGTGGGAGGGCACTCTTAACAACAGAACTGTTTTCGTCAGCAACCGCCAGCGTGGAACAGCTCTGAACACACCACGACTGTAGGTGTCGTCTTGTTTACCACAACAACACGTACATAGAGACAAGCAGCTGCTGAGCCACAGAAGTACAAGCAGCACATTTCCCACAGACTTCAGGCTCCTGGCACTGCACTCAGTCAACTTACAGGTTGGTTTCCAAGGCACGAAGACGATAAACAGGTGAACATGGGAACGGGGCAGGGAGGGTGTCGCTTCTTTGACCTTGTAAGATGCTGATGAATGGAACGAAAAGCGTAAGGGAGAGAAGGAGGAGAGCAAATAAAGTAAACCACAGAGAAAACACATAGGAGTAGAAATGTAAACAATGCCTTCAAAGAAATTACTTAGGTACATAGATAAATCTTCTACTGTAGACTAAATTGAAAATCATAGAAAGCTATTACAGATTCTGTACACGTTTTTCATTTGTTGAAACGAACGAATAACAAATTCATTTTAAACTTGTTTGGATCTGTCACAGATGCTCACGTGCGCGCCGACACTCAGGCCGTCGCCCGGACATTTGCTTTGTCTCATTGGGACATGAAGCGCTGGCCGGCGACGGTTAATGATTCTGCCTTCCTCCTTCCTCTTCCAGCTCTCTAAAAAATAATTTAAAAAAAACCTTTTTTTTTTTTTTCAACAGGTTCGGCTCGGCCACCCACGCCGTGCTAACTAGTTAACCTCATGTCACCCTTCTGTGACAAAACCCTTTTCTTTGTATAAATCTTACTCTGAGATAATGTAAGGATTTACAACACAGAACAAAGTCAGCTTTATCTTCTACATTTATTTTACTTACTGGACAGAGCAGATCACGTGGAGTGTCTTCTGTACATAACGACCTGCAATATTGGACACACCTATTCTAAATTTAGCCCAACCGTCAGCAAATAGTACTCTAAATTCATTTTCAAATATTTTTATCAGTGCCTGAGATCCGGTATGTAGAATTAAAAAAAAAAAAACTTTCACTACTATTAGTGTGATCTTCCAGTCTCTGCCGTCTACTTGTTCCTTTAATTTGTCTATAAATAAATTTATATTTTGGATTCGCTGATTCATCCACACAAAGCCAAACCCGAGAGAAAATAACTTTGTTCGAATATTACATACCCAGTTTATTTTATCTTTTACATCTAAATTAGAACAAACAAGAGACAAAGAGAGATGAAACAATATTAAGACAGGAAGCAACAGGAAGGAAGTAATGAACGAACAACCAGGAGAGTTTAGTTTATTCCTCCTTACTCCTTGAGGAACACAGGGCTTCAAACAGGAGAGAGATTAACACAACAACTTTCAACAACGGGAATGAAGGTATGAACAAACAAGAGAGAAAGAAGGTCACATCTATTCTCTCTATCACGAGATGTTGAAGGAAAAAGTGCTTGCGACACAACATGGCGATGACTGGCTCTCCCCAGCATGAGTAAGAAGGACAGGACGAGAGAGCTGACACACAGTCTGTAGGCAGACAATTGCTGGGAATTTCCCAGTCTGAGACCACAGTAAACATTGCACGGCGCGGATTGTCTGCCCACAGACCGTCCTGTCTGGCGCTAGGAGGCGCCACCACGAGCTGCCCTTCGTCATCCGGCGGTGAATCAGCGAGCTGTGTCATGATGCTGCACGCCGCACTTCCGCCATCGATTCCAGACCTCGGCCTGAAAGGTTTTGTTGTGGAAGGGATGGAGAGACAGAGAGACTGACGAATGGACAATAAATATATTTTCTAACACGAGAGTGGATAGATAAGGGTTGACTTATATTCCACGGTTATCAGTGTGTAGGTGGTTTAACTTCTTTGCTTACTAACCTGCTCACCTGCTTTATTGCGATCTGAAGTTTTTCTCGGACATGATTCAGCATTTGTTTGACAATTTGACTTCTTTCTTTAATTGTCATTGTTTACAGTTTGTGCTACTTTCTTACTATCCCACTTTCCTCTGAGGGTGGTATATATTTAGAACCCATTTCATTTTCCCATTTGGCACACCCAGACGCCTGTCTAGGTGGAAAATAGAAGATAAACAAAGTCTACGTGATAAGGAACAAACACAGGTGAGGTGCAGGTACGCGCGCACGCAAACACATGTACAGTCCGATCAATGATGCACTCGCTTTGCTGATTACAGACGAGCACTTTAGCCTTGACCCCGCATCACGCTTCCGTGCACCCAGAGTTCACGACCAGCTGACGTCGACACGCAAGACTGACTTTCTGCGCCGCTCGCGTGTGATCCACGGCACGTGCGTCGCAAATGAGATAAAATCCGGAAATACCCTCATCATAAAACTGCCCACGCGTGCGGTCGACACCTAAACAAACACATTTTCTCAAACCTACCTTCAAAGTTAATTAATGCCGCAGGCGTTACCTGCAGTGATGAAAGTTCAGTGTCATTCGAGTTCTATTTTTATCAATTCGTCATCATCGCGTGTTCGGGTTCGTGGGCAGCATTGCAGCCTAAAAATAGATTTGTCTGGTTGGCTATTATTGGCAGCAAGATAATCAGAAAACACTGTGGAGAGAGTTCACTTTACAAAAATGTCATCCTTGTGAACTGTGAACGCTAAACGCATACAATCACATCTGGGGGAACAGATCGGGAGGAGAGCAGAGACGAGCCTCCCCCCCACCCCAACAACCGATGTACCCGAAACTCTTTCACATTTCTAAAAAAACTTTCATGTAATATATTAAAAACTAATGTAATATTCTTATTTAAAACATATCTGTATTCCTCAATATTTTATAATTCTCAAACAATTGTATGGTCATTCTTTTAAGCGTATTTCTCGACAATAAAGGATAGGATAGGATGGAACTTTTTTCTTGGCCAGGAGCCATATCAAGGCTATATCACGGCATCGCATCCGGCATCTGTAAACAGGTGCCAGAGAAAGAACAGCGTGTCTGAAAGGAGATCTGAACCCAGGACAACTAATCCTTGCTGTTTTGGTGACGAGCTTTAACCACCAGACCACCGACAACAGAAGTAGGGTATTCATGCAAACTTTAGGAAATTTTATTACACCCTTGCCTTTTAGTCAGTCATTTAGGGACAACTGAATTTCTCTACACTATATATATATTAACAACAGTTATTGGCTTTGTCGGTAAAGAAGGCAAGTATTTAACTGCTGTTAACCGAGAATGCAATTATAATATTTGCTTTGTTCGCCCCAGCTCTGTCTACTTCACTGGGTTAGTAACAAAGAGATTACAGCATATGCTCGTACTAGAACACTCTGTTATCCTTCGAGAGATCTTCTGATAAACCCCTCGTCTATTTTTTTTCCTCAGCAGGTTTTGAGAGCGCCAGGCGCTCAGCATTTGAGTGCAATCTCACGAAAAACTCGACTCCTTTGACCCTCTCACTGCTGTTTGTTGTTGTGCAACCGCCTGTGTGTGTGTGTTCGTGTGCGCGCGCATTCATCCGCCCGCTGTTCTTTCCTTTCTCCATCGCGCGGGTTTTCTGCCGCAACACCTGGAGCGTCCCCGCTGCAAACCTTCTTCCTCTCCGCATCTCACTTCCAGCCTCGCTGTTCCAGAAGACTGGTCTTGCCTGACACCTGCCTCGAAAACACCTCCGGCTTCCGTCGGGTGTATCCTCCCACGACTAAACTGACACAACAGCCTACTCCCCCCACCTTAACCCTCCATTCCCGCCTTCACAACTGACCCCCTTCACTCCTAAGTGTACTCCAGCCCTCTGATCGTTGAGGACTTTGTCAGGCGAGGGTCGCGCTCTCAGCCCCGGGGACCCACATGTCAAGCTGATTTCATTGTCCTCCTCCTCTACTGCATCGAGCATCGTTGGCGGGAAGAGGCAGGGAGTTGCGAGAACAAAAGAGTCCGTGTGTTTCGCGGAGTCCATCTTAGGCGGGAGGAATCAGGACGATGAGGGGAGGATTAGTGGCGATAATGTGTCCGGCAGGAGGTAGTGAAGACTCCATCGTCCCCCCCTCCTCCTCATCCCCAACACCCTCTCCACTCTTGCCAGCCGCTTGTCATGCGGAGGATCACAAACTTTCTCCAAACCGAACATGAAAGACATCGGGCGCAGGAACGACAGGTGGCGCTGAGGGGAAAGGTGAGGGGTGGGAGGGACGGGAGGGACCCGTCGTCGGAAGGTAGGAAAGTTACAGCAGCGCAGAGTAAATATGTGAAACAACAAATATGTACAGGAGGGAAAAGATTTTCTTTTTGTTTTTTTTAAAATATTTGTTCTACCTTTTTTTCCAAGTCCATCTACTCCTTTCTGTGCGTTTACCTCCCTTTGTCCTGCACTCCTAACTGAAAGCATCTCGCGAAACGCGCGCGCGCATATTTAAAGCGCTTTTCCATCATCGATAAGCAGTTTTTATGGCAATAATGGGAGTTTCTTAAATGTTTTTATATCGAGGTCATCAGCCGGACAGCTGAAAACATATTTTGCACAGGGTGGTCCCACACACATACACACAGACACACGCACTGACATATGGCATACACAAACATCACGCTCATTGGTTCCACCCCAGTTTATTCATCGGCGTTTTTCCTCAAAAAGAAAGGAAAAAAGAAAGACCAAAAAATTGGACTACCAATGGTCACGTGACTCCACTGCACTTAAAATTCGTCGGGTAGATTTGACATTTGACACGCCCGCCGATAGCACGTGGCGAGAACAAGCGCGGTGCCCCGCTGGGCATTATCTGGTCAGCGTGTTGCACGTGCCCTTTGTGTGGAGTGCGTGCCCCGTGGTGGAGTGACACGGGCTGCTTCACAATGAAGGCACCCAGTGTCAGCTTACCCGGTGTTTCTCCAAGGTAGCCGCCATTTTTTTTTCATTTGAAATCGAGGGTAATTGCGTGCTGGCCTGTTATCAATGAAAGACTGGGGTACAATTTTTTTTTTTTGGAGAGGGAGGGGTGACATCATTTCCAGAACAGCGAACGATGATCATACAAGTGATTGATTTATTTGCTATTGAGAGGTTCAATGTGTAAAACAATATTTGATTGGTTAAAATTCTAGCGAAATGTCTACCGGTATCTGCTCGGCCTAGTATGTTGTGTCAGTAAGACGACTGCGGCGACATTTTTGTTTGCAGTAACTTGACGTCCATTCTAATGACGAGGAGTCGCGCCTTTCCTACCTCGACAGACGAGGAACTTCTCCAGGAACAATCTAGAATTCGCGCGTCTCGCGACCAACGGAGCGGTGAGACGCAAGTGGTGCCATCTGTCATCCTGGGAGCTTGGTGTGGCAGTCTCTTCTCCAGTTACCCACGGGCTTATCAGAGTATGGCGGTTATAATCTCCGACACCACGCACGCCTTTAAACAGGAATCAAATTTATAAATTAACGTTTATTTTTTTTTGTTAGTTTTTTTTTTTTAAGAAAGGGATGGGGAGTCGTCAAGTACGTGTTCCTACGGGTTGAAGTGTCGAGTCTCAGAGAGGAGAAGTGGTGAGAACCCAGACCTCCTGTCGACAGAATATTTAGTGTAAGTTTAAAAATGTTAGTTCTGGTTTAGCGAATGGCAGATAGGAAATCTTTTTACAGAGAAAGAAACTGAGAGAAAGAAAAAAAGGTAAACAGAGAAAGAAGAGGAGAGTAAGTGAGTTAAAAAGAGGGAAAAGAAGGAGTCAAAGAAAGAGAAAAAAAAAAAACAATAAAAGGCAATAAAAAAGAGCGGGCAGGTTCCATAGACACTGTAGACTATTGTCGTTCCAGTGCCTTACAGTCCTGTAGTCCGTGGGACTCTTTCCTTAGTTTAAGAAGTTCAGTACAGTTAATTTTACCTGTAAGCGAAGAGAATGTAGAAGTCATATAGTCCTTTGTCAATTTTGTAAAAAAAATTTTTTCAATCACAAAGCTGAGGCATCCCCGCCTCCGCTGCCACTTCAAGCGTATCGCCTTCACAGTTGCTGTATAATCTGTCACGAGGTCTCACGAGGCTTCCATTCATATCTACAACCATCAAGATATGACAACCTACAAAAGCCATGAACTCACAAGTTTTACGTTCGTCTCCATCATTCGGATTATTCACAATATTTCCTTTTGGAGGCAGGCAATCCTCTTTCGCTGTCAAAGAAGCGCATTGCATGCTGGGAACCTCACCTCTGCTCGGTCTTTCATTTCCTGAATAAGCCTCTCTCATTAGCTCTCTCATTTTCTGCCTCTTTGCGCTGTCATTAGAGTCGAGTCCTTAACGAAGTAGCCTACTCATTTCCGTTGGCTATTTCAAAATGGAAATCCCCATCGTATATTAGATTTCTTATCAGAAAGTATTTTGAGAAATATTGATTATAAAAATCGTCTGTAGCGTTATTTGTAAAACACATTTTGTTTGTTTAAAGAAGACTGACAATGGTATCAAATAAAATGCATCGTTTTGTACTATTGTATTGACTTGTTTAATCGTCGTCATTGAAATGTTGAAGCGCGTGCAAATTGTTTATTTAAATTATATTTCAAATTTGACGTACGCCATTATTCGACCAGGCTTCTTTGTTGAATGTGAACTTTATTATTTTTTTTTTATTATGGATTATATATAAAAAAATCTTTTTGTTATTGACATGAATGAGATGGCGCCATAAAACAATAGCAGAGGGAAGAAGTGACAGCACAGAGAGACATATTGAACAGGAAGAAGAAAATATAAAAAGCGAGCAAGGGAGAGAGAGAAAAACTAATAGAGAAGCAACAAGCAGATATATATTTTTATATTTTTGAGAGAGAGAGAGAGAGAGCGAGAATGGAGAAATGGAAAAAGAACAAGATAAATAATAGCTTCCTCGGGATGTCACTTTTCATGAAAGCTTTTATGGTTTGGAAAGACTGAGCAGTAACAGAGTATTAATTAAAATATCAAACGGCAGAAAAAGTAGTCCATTGTGTTACACGTCAACCTGCGTACAACTGAATTGTTTATTTGATTGTCTTTTAGGCGTCCTCACAGTCAACATGGATACATGTAACTTTACAGGAGCTTTTGCAGGAGGAAATCAACAAACATATATATTCTCTATTTACGTGTCCGTTCGAGAGATAACAATAGAAATTCACAATATCTTAGTGTAATGATAATTTAGAAGAGAGGGGCAAACAATAATAGTTGATTGCACATTTATGTGCAGACACACCAGAGAAAACAAAATCTCACAAGTTTACTAACTTTACATCTCCAGATACTTGAGGGCTCAAGAAGGCACGCGAATGGAGCGCAGGCAGAAATTCTTTGCAAGATGCAAGTGAAAAAGAATTTACACCCTCGTAATTCTTTATCCCAAAATAGATTTTCCAGACCGAAGAGCAGTTTAAAGACCGTTACCTCTCGAACTCGTCTTAGAACGTGTTGAAGAAGAAATAATAATAAAAGAAGCGAAGGAAGACTGGGTACGTGAAAGAAAACCAATCCCGTACTGAGAGTTGTTTTTTGCGGTGTTGAGTAATGTCAGGTTGAGCCAAAACGCAGTTTCATTTGCTCCACAAATCATAAAAATTCTCTCTTGTCACTCATTCGGGTCCTTGCCACCAAAAACTTTAAAGAAGCCACCCGCACGCACGGTCTTGCTTGAGCTGTACATCACACAAAAGAGTTATTATTTCCATACAATGCACGCACATAACTCATCGACGCGCGTGCACGTGCACAGATACACATTGCACGCGCGTGCACACACACACAAACACACACACAGACACACGGTCTTGCTTGAGCTGTAGAATTGTAATCACACAGAGTTACAACGAGCTTGTATTCCTGGACTGCTGGCAGACGAATTTTTTCAAGTAACTGCTAAAACGAGGCAGTAGACGACTTCGCTTCCGGTTTATTCACATTCTTTGTTACGGGTCGCCGAGACTAACAGCGGAGAACTTAGCAAGAGGCTAAGCGTTGGTCTTGGCAGACAGACAGCAATCCACCTATACACATACACGTCCCTGGAGTTACTCTCTCCATAAATTGTACACACACACAGGCGCACACTCCCACTAACATCATCTCAAGATATTTTTATCCCTTCCTGTCAGAAGAAAAAAAAAACCCAACCTGTCTTGTAAAGACAAGCGACAGTGGGAGATTGGAAGGTGGCCCCAAAATAGACTAATCAAGGCGTTGTTTACCTCCCGCCTGTTTGGGCGGAAGCCGATCTGTTTATGTTTTGTTTTCTCGCACTATGCAACTTTCCCTGGCCCCGCCACAGGAGTCTTTGTGCTTGCTTAAAGCCATGGCATCCATTGACCGTTCCTTCTCCACAAAGGTGAAACACCCAGAGCACATTCCCTCTTCCTCTTTCAATCACCACCGCGCGATAAACCTTTCGTCGACTAAGCTTCTGTGAGACAGTAAACGAACCAACGAGAAATTTATTGGTTTTAGCCCACGTGACCAGGTAACGAAGCCAGCGCTGTGCACGTACCTGCATTTTTCACAGGTATGACGCAACCAGGCAAGTTTGTTTACATCCTACTTGCAATCTAACCATTTCCGCAGTTTACAAGCTTTCCGTGCTTCTGTGAGATTGCAAGAGATAAATTAAGGTCGCTGTCCAAACGGTGAAACTGCGAAACAGTATGGCAGCATCTCCTGACACTAGTCACGTGGGTCAGCCGCTAAAATTACAAACACTAATCAAGCATCGCTCGACATTTGTCTTGTCGAAGTCCCGTATGATAGCCATCATTTAAGACCAGCTTAACATTTTCTTTGCTCTGCCCTTTCAGAATAATGACTTTATCTTTTCTTATGAAATAAAAGGTTTGGTGCGCAGTCAGCAACTTTCCCAAGAGTTTTAAAATTTTGGACCATTGGACTTTTTCATTAGGCCAGTCTTTAAAGATTTCTGGTATTTATGACAATACGCCTCAACATACTATAAATTTATTGCCTAAGAAATTAATGTCAATAATTTGCTGCCACGCCTTTATGAAAAAAATCCCATTGTATTCCAGACATCGTATAGTAGCGCGGACACTCGCCCACGCACACAAAACACGCGCAAAAATAAACAGATCAGCTGAAACAAGTAACCCATCATGCCCACACTCGTCTTCCTCGCCCCCTCGGACTATCTACACCCCCACACACCGACAGATTGGCCGTTTGCTGACCTGTATGGGCGTCCGTAATTCTGATCCATTCATAAAAGTGATTATAAAAATCCCTCAGCATGTCACACGGCGTAGGCGCTGTGATGTACGCACACAGGCATGAATGCTGACGCAGCCAGCTCTCCATCCCACCCCCACCATCACCTCCTACATCGCAGCAGCATGAAGGTGAATGCTTGTTGGTGAACTACGATCGACCCGACCAAACGGTGCGAGGGGGACGAGAGGGGTTAATCTTACTGCTCTGACGTCACGTCCCGTGGTCTGACAAACGCCCAGAGGTCAGACGACGTTTTTTTCACACACTTTCTTCTTCTATCTGACCTGTGGTCTGTGGAGCACCAACCTTCGCCATTCTCTCCATCCCCCCAAACCTGTTGGCGGACTGTGACGTTGACTGAGTTATGGGAGGTCAGAGGCTGATCCTCCTGTTGTTATGAAGGTGCAAGCTGTCGCCAACAGTGACGTGCTGCCTGAAGTGACGTGGGCGGTTTATACAGCTTGTAGATGGGTGGTAGGTGGGTGAGAGAAACTCCTTTTGCTGTTACTTCAGCCAGGTGGTGATGGTAATGATGATGATGTGATTTGTATTCGTTTTTCCCATCCTCACCCTGCGCTCCTCGGGAACGTTTTGTCCTGTCGCAATTTTTCTTCTTTTCCCACGGATGGTAAGCAGCCTGTTCTGTGTTCATCCAACCTTCCTCTCACTGCAACGTGTTCTGTTCACTCTCTCCCACTGCTTCGTGTCATGTTCTCCCACTCCTTACACAGCGACCTGTCACACCAGTGCTCGTTCACGACCACCCTTCAGCAAGGGTCCGGACTATGCACTGTGCACGTGTTTTCTCACAAAAGCATTCCATTCATAGCAGACATGTGCGTGCCGAGAATGCACGACGGTGAGTAGGCCAGGAAGTGGGAGGTACTGGCTAGTGGGGAAAGCTCGAAAGGCGAACTACTTACATGCGTAGTAAAAGCCACCAAAGGTCAGCATGGCGGACTGTACTTTGGCGGCCAATTTATAGACGATTGACCAAGTTTGGAAAAGTTTTTACATGAGCCATTATACAGACAAACTTGGTAAAACAATCGGCCATGTAAGACCGGCCTTTCGCGCAGCCTCGTCACATCCTGGGGCTGGTTGCATGTAAGGTCTTAAAAATAAGTCTAAAATCTCAGGTCTCAAGTGCAAGTCGACTTTGCTAAGTTTGGTGTGAACAGTCGGTTTGCTACTTGAGACTGGTGATTTGAGATTCCAGCTAATGACGATTATTAAAAATTAAGTAAAAACAAATTGTGGCTTTAAGCCCAGTCCGACTTAAGCTTTTCATGCAGTCCTTCCCTGGGCTCAATCTCGTGAAAAAGTACTTCTCTCTCTCTACGCGACATCTGACTGTCGGGAGTCTTCTCCCGTTGTCACCGTTTGCCTGCTTCAATCACCGTTAAGTGGAGTAGTGTTCTTTGGGGGAAAAATACAATAAAAACAAACGTAAAATAATAAAAAATCTGATCGTGTAGTTCGAAGTGAGTGGAAGCTGTGGCTGTCGTTAGTGTAGAGTTTTTGAGGCGTGAGTGCACGTCACTTCCTATCTGGCCTGTGGCTTCACGGCACCGGCCACGAGGGTCGTGCGGATTGCAGCGAAAAATGAAGCTGTCAGAGCTAGTTCAAGAGTTATCGGTATTGAACGATCTCTTAGCAACGTACTGTGCGTGTGCGAGAGAGAAAGAGGAGGGTGGACTGGAGTTTTAAGCCGAGGCAGCAGCTAAGACTATATCACGGCTAGCCAGACAGCCCTGTAAAAAATTGCCCCACGCAGAGAAAAAACAGCGTGCCCGAGAAGAGAGCTGAACCCAGGTCACCCAACCTTCACTGTATTGGTGACAGGCGGTAACCGATGCACCACCAAGTCGTCCCCAAGAGAGAGATTGTGTGTAAATGTGTGTGAGAGAGAAGCTCGCTTGTTATTTCATTCTTTTGTTCTGGTGTGTTCTTGTACAGACTGAAATACATAGCTAGTTATGGGTGTTGTTGCTACTGTTGCTGTTAATGACAGCAGTAGCGATGATCCTGACAAAAATCACGAGCGATAAAGTCTGTGCGGACGTGTAAGAGTGCAGGAGGTGTGGGAGGGGTTGGTATAGGCTGCTGGGCTATTAAGTCCAACAAGTCACGAGACCTCCCTGTGACTCGTTGCATGGGGGCAGAATTACCATTGTGATCGTCAGCACGTTTCGCTGATGAATCTGGTTTGTTTGTTACAAGCAGGAGTGTCGTAAACAGGAGTGGTCCTCGGCTGCTGATATTAGCTTGCCACTGAAGCTATAGGATGGACTGCAGAGGAGCTCCACCTACCCCCAGCCCCGCATGACACAGGGCAGGTCGTCCTAACCTTAACATCTCTGTTAATTATCTATTTCCTTAATTACACGCAGAAAATGTGGGATAATGAGCAACAAAAGCTTGCCGACGGAGCACTATTTTTTAAATAAAAATCTGTAAAAACCTGTCCTGGTTAAGAGGATTATCTCGGGGAATTTGTGACTAACTGTAGGTCACGGTTCCATGACAGTCAACTAAAAAGTTTGTCAGACACAAATAATCAGCATGACATCTGTCGTGTTTTAAATGTCGCCCTCACCCAGGCAAAATGATGAAGCTTCAAACTTCCAAGATGGCTTCCATCCCACTGTAACGGCAAAAATACTGGCAAAAACCTTTGGATTTAACCCAGCATATTGCCCGGAGATCCAAGGTACAAACAAAGCCATTGGGATCCACTTACTTTCACACGTAGCTTTACCAGACAACAACTTCTTCGTAACTGGACATATATATATGCCTTGACAAATGTATATGTATATATAATTGCTGAACCTTGTCAAAAAGTTCGTTTGACCAGGTTTAACAGTTACATATGCAATCATGTACATTTTTTTTTTTTTTTTTTTTGCCAAACGTCGCCATCGTCCCTATTTGTCCGGTGAAGGAGGGCCTTCATTGAAGGAAAGCAGGGACAGGTTAGACGTGAGTAGCAAGCCACTAGAGGATGACGGGAGGCTGAGGGCACGTGCGTTGCGTCACCCAGCGCGTGCACATGCACAGCTTGACAAGGAGTGACGCAGCTTTGACAAAAACTCGTGATCAGCACGTGCTTATTGATCTCGCACAATGGTGCCACGATCCTGCCGCTTCCATCCGAAGGACGGCCAGCTTCCAGATAAGATATTTTAAAAAAGTGTAATCGTCTTGAGAGACCTTTTTGACTCATGGCTGGCCGGACTGGCTCGTGGGTAGCTGAGTCATGAGTTTTCTGTACTCGTAAGTCTTGTTGTGCTGTTGAGTCTTCTGTACTCTAGAGTTCTATGTATTTAGCAGTTCTCTTTCCTTGGTCCCCTCTATACCTAGACATTTCCTTCCTTATCGCTCTCTTTTGGGAGACATGCAAATAGATAATGTCAATGCTAATTGGTCGTTTAAAGAACGTGACATTGTACTTTTAATTGTAATTGTAACCAAAGCAGAATAAATTAAACTATCCCTAGCACCCAGTTTCTCGCCCCCGTCCTTTCTGCTGAATCTGCTCATCTCCACTCCTCTGAGTTCAATGGATCTCTCTTCAAGCAGATTATTTGTTAGTCACGCAAGCGCCTAAGTAATACGTTTATATCCACAAGAAGATAGGAAAATACATTTACAAGCATATTAAAAAATAAACCTTCAACTGAGATCGAGCCCGCATCTTCCACATGTAGTGAAACCCATTTAACCACTGCACTACAGTAGAATCACTTGTAGCCGCTCCTCGGTGCAATAGTCGCTTATCACGTGATATAAACGACCAATGAGATTTGCGCTAATGTTCTCCCCTTATTTGTCCTCTCTCTTATTGTTAATGAGACAAGCCTGACCTGGCAATGTTCTCATGGTCAGGCTTGTCGGAATTTTGTATGACGTGGGATCGTTACACCCTGATGATACATCCTACACTTGCATCGGTATCTTGCTTGAATGGTCATCACAAATATTATAAATGTCAATATTTTATTGACCTCCACAGGACGAAGCACAATTCTACCGGTATCTTATATGTCGTATAGTATCATTATACTGTGATGATAAGGTCAATATTTTTTGTCGGTATCTTGCAGCTATAAGTATGTCGGTGACACTCTCAGGACGAGAGGCTCGACTTCCTGTCGTTATCTCGCGTGTCGTTTCCAGCGACGATCCCCTAATCAGCCCTAAATCTCTATCGGCAATTTGTGGCGGTAGATGGCGCTGCCGTGCGTGGAATCTTGGATGTAGGCGTTGACTGTCGGATGAAGGTGTCTGCTGGCCACCACGGACCCCAGTCCCTGCTCTCTACGTCCCCCTTCTACCCCCGCAGACAGATTGCTTGTGATCCGTGAACACCCACACACAGCTGAAAATGTAGAGGCACGATCGATGCAGTTTCTAGAAAGAGAGTTATTTATCAAGTCCAGAAAACAGTGAAGCAGCTTTGCGTGGGATGGGCCCGCTTTAGAAAACCTCCGAGGTTTCTATCCTGGCCTGCAGCTTGCAAGGTCACGTCGGTTGTGAGGCTGTTCGTGGAATCGACGAGACTTGCTAACGACGAAAATACTCCTACGCCCACTTTACTCTTCAAGCCTCCGACAGTTCGTGAACTACAAGGAGCCACAACTCCCCGAAATTCTAATTTCTTCTCTCAGCTTCATTTTTGCGCTTGAACGTACAACGGTCTGATTTACTAGCGCAAATATTTCACTGTGATGAGAAAGGACGACTAAGGTGTTGCTAACTTCTGAAAAAATTCACAGCGCTCGAACTGAGTCAAGTGTGATATTCCATTCATTCCTTCCATTCACATTTCTTTTTTTTCCACGCTTATGGGCCTCCCCGCTCCTCCCGTTCATACCGCAGTCCCTCCCACGTGCGTCGGTTGCGTCACTTGTGGACGGTATGTGGCGCCTCCATTACTCTTGTATTGAATTTCAAATGCAAAGATTTGGGGTTGCAAAAACCGCCAAACGTGGTTTTCATTAATAAGTGTGGCAAAAATAGCTCGCGCCATATGTATGGCAGTGTCAGGTGGTACAGCATGAGGTCACATCATGTAAAGTGGTTGCCGGATACTTTTAAATCTGCGAGGGCTTGTTATTTTGAATTCCACGCCTTGCTATTTAAGGATTCTCTATTTCGTGATTTGATTTGGATTCTAATCCAGGGACGAGCTTCTTTCCCATATTTTTTTTTTTTTTGCACTGTCTATGCTATTTATAAATCATAGAGCCTACGGTTCTTTACTTTCGATCCTCCTCATTAGCCATGTTTTTTTTTTCGTCATCAGTTCATTGGTCTGCTTATCTGCGATGACACGATGACAGCTGCGTGTCATGACAGCTGCATATGGACGAAACATTACCTGAAAGAATATCAGTCAATTCAAAAATCCTAAATAAGAAAAAATATCTCTGGTTCAAATTCACAATACGTTTGAGTGCTTTCAAACTTAAATCCATTAAACTCCACAAAATCTGCTTTTTAATCCACGGACTGTGTTAATTATCTTTTGAAACTGCTATGGTCTCACTTGATAGCAAGGGACTTCACGTAGTAGTGGGATCAAAGATCCTTTTTTGGTGGGATGACCAAGGAAGGTGAGAATTAAAAAAAATCGTGGACGACCTTAAACGGAAATTTTTCAAAATGTAGATCACGTGTCCTTCGCCCTTGACCGAGCCAATGAATGCTGAGAATGCACGCCTACCCAACCTTTCACAGGACAATCCCTAAATGTCAGCAAATATATTTTTGACTGTCTTCAATTCCCGGGAATTGAAATCAGCGAGAAAAAAACCCAGTTATTATTGTTATTATTATCAGTCAGAGCACAAATGTCACACACACTATTTACTACCTTATGACACAGTCACGTGGAGAGTGCTTCAGTTAGCACACACGAGTGGGAGAGAGAGGACTCAGTATTTGGCACAGTGCCATGGGGTATGTCTACTGATGTGACTACAAGTGAAAAGGTTATTGATCCAATAATGAAACTTTGTAATTTACTTATTGCATTCAGAGACGATCGTCTTATGCGAAAAAAGGGATGATGGATAGAGAAAACATGGTAGATATCTTCTAGGACAGACAGACAGACAGACAGACAGACAGACAGACAGACAGACAGACATTCAAGTCCCCCGCACTCACGGACCTCCTCCCTCTACCCACACACCCACACACCCACAAACCACACACCAAGTCAGTGGGGACAGAAGGAATTAGCAGGTGGAGTTGATATAAGTGTCTGTTAATAGTCCCAGCCACTTAGTGCTGCTGGCTATACATTTCCTTTTTGGCAACATGTCTCGGGTAGGGTCTGCACTGCACGTGCGAGCAGCGCGTGACTGTTGCGAGGTTTTTCACAAACTGCGAGAGAGGAACAGTAAAACCTCGTGTTCAGTGCTACCACAATAGCCTCTACATTTCCCACACTTTCCAGACATAAATGCAGTTCTAAAGGGCATTGACATTGTGTAATGCTAACTTTCTCAGCTTCGAAGGCTAACCCGAGCAGAAAAGAGAAAATTTAACTCAAAGTTGCTGGAAAGTTTTTTTGCTACATAAATTTTGGCAAGTTAGCAGATCGTGCATCTGTTACTGTTTGCTTGAAAAATGAGTAATACATTTTATGTCATCCTTTTTTTAAAAATTCTGTTTATGAGAAACACAAGTGGAATGAGCTCAGCTCCTATTTCTGACATCACCAATGGCCGCCATTACTGCAGCAGCTTCGAACAAGTGATGAAGAGGCTTTGTCCAGTCAGCCAATCTGTATTTGGCGATGATGATCTACACCTTTATCCAACACCCAGGTGACAGAGAACTGAAATGTTCATACACAAATGTGAACACACAGACATTAAGCCTTACGCTCAGATTTTAGAATGTTCATGGACACCCGTTGTCAAGAC
Source organism: Pomacea canaliculata (assembly GCF_003073045.1). NCBI lineage: Eukaryota > Metazoa > Mollusca > Gastropoda > Architaenioglossa > Ampullariidae > Pomacea > Pomacea canaliculata. The sequence continues at coordinate 36,185,898 of NC_037590.1, read as the reverse complement.
TACAAGAAATGGGGTAGCATGCTAACTAACATTCGTTGTCCTCCCTGACGTCAATGGCTTGAGCTCTGTTGAGAGAAGTTCATAAGCTGCTGAGTTGACGATTAAGAAAAATGATTTTCTAAGATTTTGCTGATCACAGTTCCGAGATTTGATTAAAAAAAAAAAACTGTTCCAGTTTTTGTGGATCTTTAATCGGGTGTTCGTGACTCTGACCACTAGCAGGTTAAATGGAATTAAATGTCAGACACATCACAGAAGTAGTGGAATGAAGTCCTCGCGACACCGAACCGACGAAATGGCACATGGCCTCAGGAACTAAGTAATAAGGAGGTAATTATTTGCCTCGGAATTTGTATTTTTGCGTGAAAGTCTGGAAGCTAGGAATTATGTCTACGCATGTCATAGTCGTGTCCCTTGTGTAATCGAAATCGATCATTCACTTGATATTTGTTCAAAGAATTATTTACCACAATCGTAGTTGCGGACGTAAAGGGTGTGAGATGACAGCCATTAGAAATGGAATGATACCAAAAGTCAGTAGGTAAGACGTTCTGATTACTTTTCAGTATACAAGGAAAAAGCGCCTTGCTCTGAATCATGCGTTACCAAGGTGACAGCTATAAGAAACTGTAAACTCACAAACGCTACAAATATCTGTTCCATTGCAAACAGAAAAAAGAAATGCTTTCATTGCAAGATCATCTTGGTATGGAGATAAGGAAAGTCCTCGGAGAAATACATAATGAAACAAATTAGAATATATATAATATAGAATAATTAGAATGCATTCTAATTATTAATAATTAAGAAGAAATTACATAAATGAGTTATTTTAAAGTTATTAGATATGTTTTACCAGGGCTTTGACAAGTGGTGGTTAGTTAAAACAAAGAACTTGTTTCGGAAAAGACGTTAATAAAAATTTTAAATGCTCGTTTGTCCAATATTTGTTTGGAGGAAACAACATAAAAAGAGAAAAAAAAAAATCAGAAGCAACAAAAACAACACGGTTGCTAACAATACTGATACCAATATTACAACAATACTGACACATATACCACTACAATACTTACACTAATATAACTTTTGTTGCTATAACTATGTCCAACTGTGTCCAAGTTCTCATTAAATGCGTGTCTCTGCCAAGTCACAAAAAGACTACAAAATCAACAAGAGTGACAAAATAAAATAAAATAAAATAAATAAAAAACTGTCTGCGTTCCTGTAACATGAGATAAAACAATGTTAGCTTTCAGTTTTACCAGCTGTGGCCGCCAGTAAAAACCGAGTTGAAAGCTTGAAACAGTGGTGTAGATAAGGAATTCTGTTGGCATTAATGCCGAGGGCGTAATTATGAGCCTGATAAAAACCTGCACGACTCGAATGGAAAAGGCCGTTAGATGAACGCTGTTCCTTTATTTCTGTATTTTGTGGAACCATTCTTTTAGGAGCGGAAGAATGAATAGGTCTGGAATCGTCTGGTCTGAAGTGTCAACGTGAATACGCGACAATTGTACTGTCTCGACCTCCCTCTGCTGGAGTTACTAGCTCGACTAGAATACCGGACAGAAGTCCCAGCTGGTTTGGACTTGTAGAAGACTTACTCATGACATCTCACCAGAATGTTTTCACCTTTTATAGTTAAGTAGGCGGACGGATAATAACTTAAATACCTCGCTAAACTTTGGGGCATGAAAAATCAGTTCATGGATGAACTCAGGGTACAAAGGTGTGTACAATACAATAGCGAAATGTGGGAGTATCATGTACTAAACTGCAACTTGATCCCCAGAACTTGTGCATTTATACGATATATGATACAGTCTTTTTATAAGGAGTGGCAGAAGAGGAGGAAAGACAGAACATAACACCACACAGCCAGTCCTACAGAAAGCTGGAGTAACTGAGTAATCTAAGTTATTCCTGCGAGATAAGAACATTTTAAAAATACCAAGAAAAAGTTAGGTAACGGAAGTGTTTCAAAAATAGACAAGGGTACCACCTTTATCTGTGGACAGAGTCTCCAATTAAATAGTAGGACATTTCTAAGACACAAGGACTAAATATTTTTCAGAGGTGCCAGCGTGTCCGGCTGTGTGATCTTACATTTAATTCAACTTATATACTTACTGTCAAGGAGATTCCTTGATTCTGAGAACTGCCGACAGAAGAGCTTTGCTTGTAGTGTATGGCAGTTGTTTAGAACATCACCTGCAGGTCGTGTAATCAAGGTAATTAGAGAAGCATATTTTGTTGACATCAACTTATATAACATTTCAAATGCAAAACAGAAGAAACAAACTAATTATTTCAAACTAACTTTGCTTGATCATTGGTATCGGTTTTCTCTAATCTCAAGAACAAACAGAGTTTAAGGAATAGTAATTAAAGTGGGTGCTGCACTTGCAATCAGTCATCCTTCTCATATGCACATTCTTTGTTTTCTGAACTGTGGTACATTCGTGTGTATGACGGTGACTATTTGTGTTACAGACGGGACTGTAGTGACCTACACATTTGATTACAGGTGTGACTGTGGCTATGTATGTCACTTTGGCCACGTGTGACTAAGGGCGACACAAACGGATGTTCTACATTCCTAGACGTTGCATCATGGGATAGGTGAGGTGGTGCTGTAATATGAACTGTAATAAAGCATGTGACTAAAAGTTTGGAGAATTTCTTTTCAGTCACCTGATCTTTCTAATGTCCAATCCCACACAAGAAAAAATGTCTAGATGTGGACAAATAAAAAGGTGCTATCACAATTTATGTACCAATGGCACTGGCACAGTTTATAAATGTCCAGGAACACTAAAAACGTTGGAATGTGTTATGATTTGTCCCTTTAGAGGGTATGTAGCACCCGTACACACACCCACACAGAAGTAGGCAGAGAGGTGTCAAAGGTCAATTTCTTTTTATAATGTCTTCGACGCGAAAAACAAACTCTTTGCAATTACAAATCATTCCAAGGAAAGTGGAGTGTATAGACAACGTGTATGCCAATGCTTAAGGTGATGTCCTTCCTGCTGCCTGAAGTTATACCAAGAGTATCGTCACGATGCTTTGCGAGCTGTTACATCATCAAAGTCCAAGTACAGGGTCGGCTGACTACGAAGTCATCTTCAACCAGTGCCTTCCTGATGTTCGCATGTCTTACTAAACATCTTTACTGACATCGGCCCACCTTGTCCTCTTCGATATTCTTGCTGCCATCGTCTTAAAAGGATTTCGCAGTCCCACCGCAAATCCCCCATCCCCCATCCCCAACACACACATCATCGCCACCCATCGTTTTCTCTTCGTTACTTCTGGAGAAGGAGGGGAAGAACGTTAATGAAAGTTTCATGCGGATCTCTGAAGACCGATTTTGTGTCTTAGGACAATGACATGGATTTTTTTTCTGTTTCTGGAATGTTTGCTTTTTGTTCATTTGCTGGTATTCCTCTTTATCAGAAAACGTTAGGCTGCAGTGAAATTTGTCAGCCCTGATATGAAGAAGGAGAGTGCTAAATATAGGTACATCCTCCTATTGACAAGTCCTCCTACCTTCAGACGCAGCTGACTATGTAGCTGCCTTCGAGTTGATTATCTGATCGATTTCTCTTTCTTACTTCTCACAATACACCGCACATAAAGAGGACTCATAAGTGACTGTTGGAGAGAGAGAGAAGAATGATGACAAGATTAGTGCAGACAGGCCAAGGCAACCAAATATTCTATATCGCATATTGAAGAAATGTAAGAATCCAGTCTTCTCTCTCTTTCACACACATACACATCATAGAGGTATTCACGCATCCATCCACAGAGCACAGATTGTGTGTGTGTGAGAGAGAGAGATTGAAGGAGAAACATGCATTCTGGGGAAAAAGAAATGTATTAAAAGAACACTATCTGAAAACATCTTTTCATAACTTCTCGGAAAGTAGCTCAAAACTGAAAATCTATGTCGGTTACTTGAAGCTTGTAGGCTGCGTTGAGCCCAGGTGCGCTTTCTGGGAAAAACTGTATAATCATGAAAATCAAACCAGATTTTTTTGTGAATACTGAGCCAGAAGCTTCCTGTTCCTCGCTCTGTCCTTGTTACTGGCGGCATTCAAGCGAAATGTGGTGTCTGTTGGCCACGTTCACTGTGCGGCCTGCGGTTATTGGCCCTGACTCTCCTTCTCCCAGCTTTTCACTTTCCCAGCGACCGGATTTCAGAATTGGCTGACGATATCTTGCTACACGTGGCACCCACTGACTCATTAGCTTCATCCCCCAATCCCACACCACCACCACCACTCACTCTTTCTCTATTTTTTTTGCCTAGTATTCCTGTTTTCTGTCGTTTCTGAGTAACTTCATTTGGAAATTAGCCTTACATTATCAATTAATATATAGAAAGAAATTACCATTTCTGATGCAAGCAGCGTAAACTATTTTGCGGTGCTCTGGATGCGAAAAATGCGTGCTCGCGTTTGAGACAAACAGGAAACGAGTTTATCATTTATGAACACGAGTTCATGGCGTGTTAGTTTTGCCATTTACTCACGATGTTTTTTGCTTTCTTATGTAAGCCTATGTTTTACAATAGTGCTTGGTGAAACTGTGGATAACTTTTTCTACTTAGGACCAGGTTGTTCAGAACTTAGGTGCTAGAAAATGTGCTAACTAAAATACATATACAATATTTGTTTGTAGCTAACTGCGACGAAGTATATCCAGGTAGAGGTTTCTGTCTCTTTCACTTTCATTTTGAAGCCAAAGGTTATCATGGTGACAGAATTTGTTGGCTATAAATAAAAGTCGTGTCTGAAAAGCAACGGCATAATGTTGTATAAAGCCTATTTCTATGGTATTCAATGACTGGAGTAACAGTACAAGTTCTCAGAAACAGAAAGCAGAACACCTGGATAAGGTTACTCGTTGTGTCAGGTGAGACAGCCAGAGTAAACCCGCTTAACTGTAACTAGACCATTCTGGGAGTGGTCTAGCCGGCTGCATGACATTGAAACCTATTGCGAGTTGAACCAGATTCCGAAAAGCATGTCGGCTGTCTCCTTTTGAGAACATCACGTCAGCCTGTAGATGGCTTTGTACAGTGGTGGTGGGGAGAGGTGAAGGGGAGTGGAATGCAGAGGGTCGAAACTGTGCTGTAGCACCCAGCAACTGAAAACAAAAACTAACAAATTTTAAAAATCGAATTGAACGAGATTTCGAAAAGCATGTCAGCTGTCTCCTTTTGTTGGCGTCATGTCCAGCCTGTGCAGTGGGTTCTGTATGGTGACGGTGATGATGGGAAGGGTAGGGAGTCAAAAGTTCGATGTATTACGCAGCAAATGTACAGGTAAGAATTAAAAATAAAATTTAAAAAAATGGAAAGAAAGATTAGTATATACAATGATTGGCAGAATGTGAGGGGTTAAGTTTTATAGATTGTATTTTAGTACTCAGAAAATGTTCCATGTAAGATTTAAATACAATTTTTTTAAAAATCATGTCATCTGCTCTGCTAAGAGGACATTACGTCAGCAAGTATAGTATGGTGCAACAGTCTCGAAATTCCCTACAGTACACAGAAACTGGTAAAAAGTACGCCTCCTCTTCTCTGAACCCCCGAAGTCAGTCACTCTAGTGACATATTTCACAACCCTTACGCTATCGGAGCACGTGGTGTTGGACGCGACCCCGAGCTAAAATTAGCGCTGAACCCGCAGAGCGGCGATTGCTCCGCGAAGCGCCTATTGCTAAATTGCGCAGTTGTTCCCCAAAAATTTCAGGTCACGAGAGGTGAGGTATATTGAAATGTGGGCGGCCAGAGGGTGTATATCTTGTTCGCAAAGCGTCCTCCCTCCTTCGAACAAACAAAAAAAAAAAAAAGTGTGCGGTGGCTTTGCGAGAACTCGTTGAAACCAGAACACTTGTAGTATCTGTGCACCTACCGACATGCTTGTGACGTTGACTCTATTCATAGATTTCGTCGCGTCCCCCTTCGTCCGCTGGATCATTGGATAAAACGACGGTTGCTTGTGTTTTGGCTGTACTGTGCCGTCTGCTCTCTAAACAGTCGGCCAGTGTTTGCGGCGGTAGCTTTGGCTACGCGAGCCAGGCTCACAAGCGGCTCACTCACTCCCCACACACTCACACACACAACTCGCTGACTGGCGAACCGGTGCTGACGTCATCCGCATGGTGCGCACGCATCGCTTCGCGAAAGATCCAAAGCAGACGACACATGCTGTAGGGTGTTCAATGTTGTGTTGCCGGCCGAAACGTATGGACGTAATGGAACTACCAGCATTTGGTGACCGTGTGTTCCAGGCGGACTTTATTACTAAAAAGCGTTACCGACGGGTAAGTGGCATTGAAATTAAGTTGTAGATTTTCAGTCGTTGAGATTTCACACCGTCATCTCTTCTCTGCAGTTTTTCAAACTTTCACTTTCTTCCGCGTTGACAGATCTATAGACTTCGCTCGCTTCCTTTTCGTTTACGCTAATAATTGATTGTGTTTTGTAAATAATAATAATAACTAGCAGTTCGAATCATTTACAGGGCAAAGTGGAGTATCTGGTCAAATGGAAAGGATATTCCTCAAAGTGAGTATGGCCACTTTCCTATTTCTTTACGTTGATGACCACAGCCATTGAGTGCCGTAGGCTTACGCGAGGCAAGGTTAGCGGGATTTAAAATTCGTTCCCTCATCTGCATAGATAAGTTTCATCGGTGAATGCACGCCACTTGGCCCAGTGCCAGACGTCGTGCAGCAAGCGCAGCTGGAATGCGCTAGTTTCATTTTGTCGCCAGTGTGGAGGAGGAGTAGTATCTCGGTGTTTTTCTATTGTAGTTTTCGGAAGAGGAAGCTGGTGGAAAGTTACGGCTTCGGCTGTTGCCACTGCTGAATGCTTTGAATTTCTGTTTAACTGTGAGATGAATGGTGTGGAATTTCCCTCCATCGCTCAGTTTTTGTGCATTAAATCTGTGAGGTTCGAATTGGTACCGTCACAACTTATTTACAAAGCAGAGAGGAAAATTCATTTATGAAAAATGTAGAAAAGGATAATAATTTCGATTTCAAATTGTTGGGGTAACTCAGTAACAAATGTCCAGAAGCAAACTATTCATCGCCTTCTTCTTAGAGAACCAAATTATAAGAGAATATCAAATAAAATGTTTAAATGCTTTTCAGACACAGCACATGGGAGCCCAAGGAAAACATTCTGGATCCTCTGTTGATAGCGGAATACGAAGCCAAGTAAGTACATGTTAAATTTAACAGTAAGTACATGTAAGATTTTGCAGTTATATTCCACTGTCTTCGGGATCATCATGTATAGAACTTCATCCTGAGTCACACTCGCGTCATTGGGCTTACGTGTACCCAAGGCCGTTGACTCGTGCGCATTCAAACTCGTTGTCGCCCTCAGCATTCAAACGAGTCGGTTTCGCGGTTACGTGGCGTGCGTCCCGTGTTTGTTGTTGGTTGTGGCGGTGGCGTTGCCGCGGGGACTGTATTCCCCTTCCATTCAGCGCCTCGGCTTCGCCGTGCGCTATGCGCTGCACTGCGCTGCTGCGGCTGCTGCTGCTTGCGTGCGCCAGCAGCCGATTCAAGCTTTCCAAGCATTTAGGCTTAAGTCGCTGTTGACGCACGCTGAGAAAGTACGTGCCTACAAAACGCCGACTAAAATCAGTGGGCAGTGCTCATCTGTTACTGTTGCCTTTGCCGCATCGCGGCCCTGACCTTAAATGAGGTAGACCATGCTATGTAAGTATTTATAATTAAGTAACTTAGACAATGGGGGGTATCAGTTTCTAGCGGTAATAAAAATTGTCTGTGCTGTGACTGTGAGGAGGACAGGAATACCACTTTGCGGGAAAAGTGTGTATCTGATCTTCAAGGGGGCAGAACGCTGTTCAGTGATCGTCTGAACACGAGCGATCGTTGATAATTGCAAGTTTGAGAGACTGACGCGGTGAGTGGTATGCCTTCACTGTAGGAGAATGGGTATAATAGAGCTGTGTGCATGCTTGCCTTGCTTTGCCTGCCTACGCGCGTGCGTGCGTGGACTGGTTGTGTGCCTGTGCCTGCATGCTGTGGATCGCGCATGTCGTATCGCGACGCGGCCCCGGAAATCCCCCTTGCTCTGAAATGTTTGGCACTCAGATTATTTTTAGCTCATGCCCTTAAAACATGCTCCACTGCTGCTCAGAGGGTCGCCTGGAAGGCCGCCACCAAATGACAGATGTTTCCCTCCGCGGTCTGCATGAACTTTGTCCCTTGACCTGCCATTCTCTGGTTGTACCCACCCGCGCTCGTCACAAAGCGTCAGCTGTCGATAGTGGTTTTCATAATGTCCGTGTGGTGGTCGGGTGGCACGCTTCACTGGTGGGCCTATGCATGTATGAACTAGTGCGAAGCTTATGCATTTGTTTCTTTGTGTGTGTGTGTCCACGCGCGTGCTTTCGAGAATCGAGAATTCCAGACAACTTGCGATAGTAGTATTTTTTGACTACGATATATAAACAAGCCATAATCCTTGAGTGAGCTGGAATTTATTATAAAGTGACATGTTAGTGACTATACTAGCTCAGTGGTTTCTTCCACTTTCCACCAGATAGTAAATGTCAAGCAGTTACGAAAGATCGATGTTTGCGTGTGGATAAGCTGTCATTCTCAGGTCATGGATTCTAAGCTTGAGTCAGGAACAGCTATCCCAGTTCAGGAGTCTAGGACTTGTATATTTACGTATAATTGTTGCGGGAAGTGTTAGTACCTCACTTAAATCGGGAGTATTTACGAAAGCAACCGCAGGCAACTTTCACTCTTATCACAAGGCTGCCGAAGCAGCCAATGATGTCTGTTCATACTCGATCAGTAGTGAGGAGACACGAGAAAGGTCGTCGCGCTCTGAGGGGGAATCTGTACATGAGTGACTGCCCGTCATGCGCAGAAGGTACGTGAGACCAGACATGAAGGTCATGAAATAGAAAACGTACCTAAACGAGGGTTCTTTTGGGGGCGGTGCATCAGATCAAGGGAGAAATGCATCAGAATTATGGAGGAAACAATCAGCAAGGAGGTAGTAGGGGAGAGAGAGATTTCACAGCGCTCAGGAGATATAGGAAAGATCAGCAGCAAATTTTATGGTCGATAACGAGACGGACACCACAGCAGCCACAGATGGGCCACGCTCTGGTACCAAGGGAGGCAACTCTTGCTGGCAACTGCGTCTCCGATGTTCCTTCCAGAAGACCAGACGCCTGCGACGCACCTCTGTAGATTGAACCATTAGGGGCACATCTACGACTATCAATGAAATGTTAGAAGCCGTTTCTTGTAGCTGTAATGTAATGGGAAGCCACTCTTACGGGTTTTAGAAACACGAGAGAGAAAAGAAACGGTTTACTGTGTTCTAGCCATCAGTTATACCGAAACTGACCATTTTATTATGTCAATAGTACTAGAGAAGTCTTGGTACGGTATCTGAGCATCCCTGCTGGAAGATCTGTCTAAGGCGCCATGATTTAAGCAGTGCATTGTCGGTCAAGGTCAAATATTGGTCATGTGATACCTGCAGACCGCACACCTTCTTGCTTCTATAAACAGAATAATTAGAGTGTGCAAGTCGGGGACCGGGTCAGGGGCGCTTGGCAGCCTTGAGTGCCAGTCGATTCAGACGGACGAGTCCTCATGAAGCCGACGTCACATCGTGATGACGATGACTTCTCCGTGACAGTTAGCAGGGCCGTTGACCGTGAGTAGGTAGATGCGAGTACAAATGGCTGCAAGTAAATAATTTTTTCCTTAATCGAGTCGATCGAGGGCCAGCTGGTCGTCACGATCCGATCTTGTTCAGGCATGCATGATACAGGTGCCGGTATTGAAGGTGCACAAACGTGAGAAACGTTCCAATACAAAGTCGACCTTTAATCGCTGAATGTCATCTTGTGCACGCACACACGTGTTCCATGACCTATATATCTCCTCTCAAGGCTGAACAACTTCTTTCCATACCCCACGTCTTCCTGATTCTACAAGTTTTGCGTCAAGCCTGGGCGTATGCCGACCAGTAAACCCAAAAAATTTGAGGAGGGGGCATTTTATGTCCGTGTTAGGCAGTCGCTTTTGGCCCTTTTTGTAAGAGAGTTCACCCCTGACGCACACACTTGGATTGTGGGTCAGACCTCTCAAGCCAGCACTCGGCTTGAGAATGGAATGCGCCTTACGGTGAAAGGCGGTTGGGGGAGGAGAAGAAAGGGAAGATTTTGCGTATATTTTGCATGTGAATGAAAAAGAAACGTTGTTATTTTCAGTTTCTGAACCAATAACTCTTGCTCATAAAACCGGTGGTAACAGGTATCATGTTCAAGGTTTGGAAAGGTTGGACATAAAGTTCTACGAATTACGGTTTGACTGTGTTTTCTATTGGGTCATTTATTTGCATTTGACAGCTAATGTTGAGAAGGGTGACGCAAAACTGCGCGGATATCTCAGGAAAGGATTGGGGGTGGGGTGGTAGAATAGGAGATCCAAAGCTCTGTAACTCGATCCGAATCAACTGTATTACTGGCCTAAGACATTAGCGTCACCTCGCTGGCCTCGCTCTGTGAAGTGCCTGCAATTTGAATTGGCGAGATAGGGGCCCGCCTGCTTGCAGAAAGGCAGGGGCTGCTGTTTATTGTAGCCGTTTCGTCAATGTTTGCCGTGTCCTTTGCCAGGACGTGTTGCACAGGTTTTACACCGGCATAATTATGGAGGCGTCTTCCGTTAGTCGCTCGACACAACGAAGTCTCTTGAGATAGAACACCGAGAAAGTTTACCACGCCACCCCTGATAAGGGAGGATCGTGTTGACGACGAGCGTTGTAACTTCACTGATGATTGATGGCACGTGATCCACTGACGGCCTTCGACCGTCTCTCTTTCTCGACTTGTAAACTTACTGAGACACGCGCGAAAGGGTTTTTACCCCTGAAATATTTATTAATCACTGTCGGTCTGCGATAATGGAGAAATCTACGAGTACTGCAGTTATCTTTAATACGATCACATGCGTTGTCGGAGAGGTCCATTCACATTCTAAAGCAAGAAAGTGACAGGGACATATAGCACTGCACCTAAAATGTCACATAACAAAAGGGATTGTTTTGTACATTTGCTTTAATCGATCGCGCCATATTTTGCTGATTGACTCTCGCTTTTATAGTATAGTACGATGTAAAACACCTGAAAACACCTGCTTGCAGACAGGATGCTATATTATTGATTTCTTCTCGTGTTGCAGGCGAATGGAGTGGCGAAAACGACAGAGGCTTATTCGCAAAAGACGGAATCAGGTAGGTGATGGCAGTTGGCTGTTGTGAGCAGGACGGCTTTTGTTGTCGGAAAGGGGAATATATATATAGGTTGCGCTATTCTTTGAGAAATACGTGCTCATCCGCAAAATCTTGGCGCCTCTTTATAGATATATTAATAATGGAGAAAAAAGGATGTGACTAACTTAAGGTAAGAGGGTGTAGTCCTTAAGTGACACATCCACAACCTACCTGAACTTATCATCCCTCTTCTGTTATCAAAGACGCTCTTTGGTTGCTTGGTAACGAAACAAGGAAGATAATTTCCTGTAGGTGGCACTGTCACTTAAGAACACGTACTTTGATAGTTCAATCTAGTGTCACTGATTTTGTTTAAAGCACATTCAGATGAGCCAAGCGTGCAAGCGGGGATCTGATGCTTACTGGTTGGTAACGAACGACAAGAAAGGGGCAATTTGATGGAAGGAAGACTGTAAAAAAGTTCAAACTTTTAAACCATTAGTAGGATGCATATTTTTTCTAGTTGTTGGGTAAAGATCAGTCTGAGGTACTTTTTCCACAAATCCCGGCTATATCCCGCTCTTCCATTTTTGAGATGCAATCCAAACAACACCATGCGAGAAAGAAATCAACAACACAGACGTGATGATTGTACACAAATATGTTCACGTTGTAAAGGTTTCCGCCAATGGAAGAGCTGGAAACGAATGTTAATTAATCACATAGCGACATCTTTATTTTGACTCCTTTCCCCCCACTAGAGCATGGTGATGTTTGTAGCCGTGAGGGGAGTAATTTGGGGAAATACTACCTTGCACTGAGCGTTACCCAACTAATTAAAAAATGATTTATAATGAAATGTAAGCAAAAGAATTTTGAAAAAAAATTGACGTTTAGATTTTGTTTTGCTCAGCGCGAGGAGAGCCCGCCGTCGAGCTCAGCGTCCAGTGAAGAGGATGACAGTGAGCATGACTGCACCGCCTCTGCTACTGGCAGCCGCAAGGTGGCGCCAGAGGAGGAGTCGGAGGCCTGTCACCTCGTGACCAAACGCCCCTCCTGGACCTACAACCCAGCCGGCGTGAGGCGAGATCACTCCGTTATGTCTGACTGCAGTGACCTGACAATAGGTGAGAGTGCTGAACCGAATGCAGCGGCAGGAGACAACAACAACAACAGCGACACCCGTCGCCGATCCTCGCACAACGATGACGACTTGGACACATCCGCCGGCAGCGAGAACAGGCATATCACTACGACAACCTGCACGATAACGTCGGCAGTTGTTGGTGCAGGGGATTCAGACGATGTCTTCATTCCCGACGACAACTTTGCCACGGCCGATGCAGGTGCACGCGATGATGACACAAAGGTCAAGCTAGAAGAGTTGAGGAGCCCTGCCGTGGCGGAGGTGAAGAGTAAAGACAAATGGCAGAGAGACTACTTCTCCAGTTGTAAGACGGGTTATCAGGACAGTATCAGTGACGTCACACCTGCCTCGACTCCTCCTCCCCCTCCTCTGTCCCCCGGCGCGAAGTCCGTTTCCCTGCAGTCCGCATCGCTCGCGGAGCGCCTCGACAACTTCTCCATTCTGGTTGCGGCAGCGGACTCACTGGAGAAGCAAGATAACTACATCGCCGATCGCCGTAAAGACCATCAAAATAACAACCACAGCGTCTGCAACAACAACGCCACCATTATCGTCACCAACAGCAAGAATGGCAATAGCTGCAGCGGAGCGGCGCAGCCTTTCTGGGGTGTTCCGATGGACATCGACGACAGCGAGTGCAGCCGTCATGCCGCCGATAGCACCTTCTCTCGGCCCCGGACACACCTGTGGTACCCACCGTCAGACGAGCCTCCTCTGAAAGTAACTGTCACGGACGTCACCTGTAATTGTCTCCGTGTGACAATCGTGGAGAGCCCGACGGAAAGAGGCTTCTTCAAGAACTATGGCAACACCTAAAGAGCTATCGCAGACACTTTTCTCAAGAAAATCGCTCCAGCAGACATATTACCCGCATATCGCGCGTATAATGTGGCCTTTTTGTGGCGACAAAGGACCACTGGCTACGTCACATGACCATTTGGTTACTACAGTGGACCACTAGGTACAATAAACGAACCATTGGTGACGACAAAAGACCACTGGTTACTGCACAGGCCACTCGCGGAGTCCAGATATCGTGACTGGTCGTGGCTGTCAGTGACCGAAGCTAAAGAGAAAGGAAGTGTGCGCGTGTGAAGGAATTTTATCAGATTCTCGGAGGAGGCTGTATCGGACATCTTGATACCATGACAATATATTTTTGAACGAGAACTTTACTGGATATCGTCAACACAGGATGTAGTAGACCTATGAGATGACAGTCAATGTTAATTCCATTTCTTCCCCAAAGAAAAACACTTAGATCAGAGGTTCAGTGTCACATTTATTAGGAAAACAAATAGTTTTAGGAGGGCGGGAGGTGTTGTAAGGGTGAGTGGGTTTGATATATTCTTCTTGTTCCTAATCACCCTCAGTGGCGCATAGGGCCGCAATTTGTATTTTTGGTTTCTGTAGCAGGGGTTGTTTTATAGGGTGGAGTTGCTAGCCCCACGCCCCAAGCTCCTTAATCCGGGCTTGTGACCCGCAGGTTGGCCGGGGGGGGGGGGATTCCAGCCGCAGTTGGGTTTAATGTATAGGCGATTCTTATACTGAAAACTATATAACCTCTACAGTGAGCAACTGATTTTCGTCTGTTACAGTTTTCCTTTATGCTTTCCATTGTAGTAAATCATATGGTACGTGGGTATTTTTGCATGTAACAGCGAGGCATTGCATTCCTGAGTTTGAATCACTGCTGGCATAGCACCGGCAGATAAGTGTGAAGTGTGCTAAACAAATGAATACACATCCCCAGGTGGTTTGTCAACAGCGACTAATGGCCTACTGCGCGTTATCAGCCAGTAGTAATCACATCGCATCGAGGCTTTTTTTTTTTGGTATGTACTCCACAATCCTCGAGATGTTTTTTAAAGTGATACAGTTTCACATGTGTACGATGTTAAAACTGCGATGACATTGTCAGTGCACACAACACAGTGATGCTGGGAAAAGGTTGAATTAGATTTTGAATCTTTGGGGTTCTGTAAATGAACTTATTCTCGCTTTCGCGAGGACAGCTTGATTCACTCGTCGTGCGAGTTGCAGCTGATACACAAAGGGCGATCTTCGACGAACAGCAACAGGATTTTGAGGACTAGACAGATTATCTTCCAGCGCATGTTTTTTTTTTTTAAGCCAGAGGGGAAGAATAGTTTTGTTGTCCTTCACTAATGTAGCTTTTGTTTGGCCTCGTATGGTCAAGTACGTTCCTTGCTGCAGGGGTCATAGGTGAAGCGCTCAGCACGTGTATCAGAGGATCGCACACATGCCTTGTACGTCTGCTCGACGTGATGCTGGTAGAGGCTTCGTTGTTTACGCTGGCAGTAAGGCATGCCTAAGTGGCTTGTCAGCCAGGAGCGAATGCACAGTCACCTGACTAGTGAAAGCTTGTTTTGATCGTAGTTACAATTTTGACGCGCTGGAATCTTGTCTGGCTTTTTTCAGTCCGAAGGAGTGAGTTATTGTACTTAGAGCTGTAAAAACAACTGTTGAAGAAGGCTAATTTTGAGCCGACTGACTGAACGTTAAGATAAGGTGTCACCTTTTTGCTTTTGCCACGCGCTTTTATTGAAGTTTGAGAGACTTTTTTTCTTGCACTTCTTGCATTTGCACTTAAATTCTTAGGATTTGAAAAACATGGCCACTGATTTTACCACGCAGATAATGTCGCTATTGCTCTCGAAGACTATACATCTGGAACATTTTACATTTGTTTTGATAAACATCACTAAAGTTTTACAAACTTGCACCTTCATGTCTGTGCATACTGTTCCTCAACCCTTCACTCGATGTTTTTTTTTTAAAAGTCCGCTTTAAAAAATCGGACAATGAAGTCAATAAAGAGTTAGAACATTTGTCCTTACCCTGCAAGTCGAAACAGGTGACTGAATATTTGAGTCAACTGACCTTGACAACTTCCGTTACCCGTTCTCTGCCAGAAACATCTCCTCCCAAAAATACACAAAAAGCAAAAAGAAACGTTATTCATTGGAGTTAATTATCTCCCAATCAAGCGCATATACACCGCCAACTGCTAAACATGTTTTTGTTACTGGTTGAGCATCGAGGGTTGCTATGGTCTTTTGAGATAAAAAAAAAAAAAAAATACGCGCGGAATCAACTTGCTTCGCAAAGAAATACGCGCTTTTTATGTAAATTGGGTTCTTTTGTGATCGAGGCTACTCGACATAGTTACATTTGTTCATTTTTGACTCCATTGATCTGGAGATGACTTGTAATTAATTCTTGTTCGCATGTTTATATTCTAAAGTTCATTTACTGAAAGAAAAGCAAAAGCAACTGATAGTAAACATATAAGTTTTGCTGTTTGTAATAGACTAACTATTCTTATTGGTTTTAAGTGATATTTTTCAGTTATATGTTTACATTCATAATTGACATTTTGTTTTGGTCATTTTGTGCGACAACAACATGGAAACAGCCTGCAAACATAAAAGTAAAACTGTATGCAGAGAGTATGTCATTATCAACGAGACTACTGTTACTTCTAGTATGTATCTCATCTCGTCTCTCCTTTAATGAGACAAAAGATCTCGCACTTTTCATAGTTAACGCGGCATCTGCTCATCATCAGTAGAAAGACTTGAGCAAGTCCAGTCTGGAAAGCAGTAGGGTATGAGCTATCTCATCAGCTGATATCTTTAAGAAGTTCGATCTCAAGAGGTTTTTGGTATTTCAGTCCTGACTCGTTCTCATGCAGGTGTGCTTCTATTTTATTTGATAAAACAATGATCACACACGAGTCCCATCTCAGCACCAAAATCAAGCTGTCGCTGGTGTTATGTAACTGAAGTTTGCATCCCAAATCCAGAATTAGCACATGAACATCGTCGAGCACGCCTGCGTTGAAATATACTATTAGCGTCTCCTTAAACTTGTCATAAGTTAAAAAAAAATTGTTTCTGCTTCTTGGTACTGTACAGTCTTGTAATAAGATCCGAATAGGCTGAACAATGTGTTTACAATATCAATGACAGACGTGCACGCCAGGAACCACTCATGCTTAATGTTTTTTTAAAGATTTTAAATGGACGTATACGCAATGCACACTGAACGCTACTTACTTTTTCAAGTCTTTAATCGACTTACCATCTTAAGCTGGAACAGAATGAAATCCTGCTTGACTGGGTTTTTTTGTCCAATGACTAAGGCGAGCAAAGCCGACTTCGTCAGGTTATTTCAAAGAATGCTTGGTGCAGGATATGTCCATTGGGGCGTTTACAGATGATTGCGTGTCACTCCAACATGTTTGAATGATATGCAGAATAAAATGCTGATTTGTTTTGTAAGCTTGAGATCTTGAGTTGCTCCAAGACCTCGATGCTGAGTTTCTGAAAACGATTATAGTGCTGGTAGCGTTCGTCGGTTTGGGGTGCGCGCATACGCTGGCATGTGCTCAACAGAAGGCCTTGATTGGAAAGAGAAATCGAATGTTTTTTTCCTAAGCAGATGTTCACAATTCTAGTCTTTTAAATCTTATTGCCTTATCCTTTATCATGTTGACATTGACCTTTATTTAGTTCATCATCTTGGCACTTCACGGTTGACGAGAACGCTGACGTTCACAGAGATGGTTTATGAACAGCGACAGTCAAAAGTGGTTCTTGACGGTGACAGTCAAAGATGGTTTGGTCATTACTGTTGGCACTGTGAATTCTTGAGTGACAGACTGATGATGTACAGTACATTGAAAAGCGAAAGTCTTTCCGGGCAGTGTTGCCTATGTTCAAAAATAGCAAAAAATACGTAGTGATTTATTTACGTAAAAAAATTTGAAAAAATATGGAATGAGTCATGTTTTTTGTTATTTGATGGAAAGAAGAAAGAAAGGAGAGAGAAAGAGAAGACAGAGTTGTGTTATAGCAACAGATGCATGCAAACCCATACACATATGTAAGCTGAAAGTTATTTGTTTCAAGAAAACAGTTTCATTCAAAGTTGAAGAAAGCGAACACACACACTAATAAAAAACTAATAAACACACACTAATAAAAATGAATAAGCAGAAAGCAAACGGACCTTTCTCGATCAAAGTTCTTTTCTTGAACAAATAAAATCTTCAAATATTCCACCTTTTTTTCTAACAAAAGACACTTTATGCTCATCAAGTCTAAATATTAATTATCTATGACAATCCCCAGTATAGCCCTATAAGTCGTGTTGAGTAGTTCTGCTGTGGCAAGTCCAGACTCAGACGTCACACTAGTACTGTGCTAATCGTGCTCGGCAGGTAGAGCTCGTTACAAACAGCACCTCAATCGACAGGTGAGGCATGAGCTACTCGTGAGTCACCGAAGAATGCACGGCACCTTAACCTCCAACAGAGAAGCGTCAAGACTCAACACCTACACACAGCTAAACCCTTCAGCTGAGCACTCAGGTGTAATACAAAACAAAACAAACACTAGTAGCTTCTGCCGGCTTTCGTCAAGGCAACAGCTGCAACATATCTTTCTGTCTATCCGTGTAAAAAAACACTCTGCCCGGTATCGAGAACACGCGAAGACGATGATAACAGTAGACCTGCTTTTTTCCAGCATGTCGTGCTCTATATTTTCAAAAGGTAAATACGTAGTGTCTGGGGCATGCTGGGTAACCCATCCTGACGTCACGGTTATGCATCGTCAAGAGGTCCGTTATTACCTACAGCCCCAGTCGACGTAGTTGTGGTCTTTGGTGATGGTTATTGCACAATGCAGACAAAACTGTGAGTAAACTTTTGCAAATGCTAACTCCTCCTACTGATGATGTCGCGGCTAAAGGTAACCCACCCAAAATATTAATGATGGTTTGGAAGACTACCCTTATCTGGTGTCTTTACAGCTTCAAGAAGAATCTTTTTTAGAATAAAGTCAGATATTCAGTGGGGCGCGGTTTAATCTCAGGTGGATGATTAAAGTTTTGGTTTGCAGTCTTGTAGACCTTTAAACGATCCCAGCACGAGGCTTATCTAAGTTGTGGGGGAGTGCTTACGAGTGTTTACGAAATCAGACGCAACGTGCGGAGTGCATCTTGAAGGTCTGTCGGTGCATTACCTCCCTTTTTCACGATTAGCACGTGCGAGACATCAACAGATTGCGATAGTGAGGTGCACACACTGTACGATTCCTTGTATTCGCGCCCCGGTGTTCCGAGGTGTGTCACGCCTCCTTTTGTGACCCCAGCCTCCAGGCGGCCTCATGTTGGTGACTGTAAGAAAACTGTAAGACCTGCTGGTGGCGGCATAAACAACCCCGACCTTCTAAGACACATTCCTTGGGCGTCCTGGTGTTTTATTCGCCAAGGAATGGTTGAAATGTAAATGAGTTTGTTTTTGTTCTACGGTTCGCTGGATACGTCTTCCACATGCACATCGGAATTTCCTCCGTCGAGACAGATTGTCTTTTCAGAGGTCAGCAACTTCTCGGTCTGACCCGTCAACTATGACCTTTCTCAGCTACAAAATCTTGGCAACGTGTCGGTTGACATTTCTGGCAACTAAAGTGCCTCGCCTTGTTCTGCAAGGCTGACGGGGGTACTTGGAAGTGACTGCTCGAAAGTATTTCCGGTGTTGCGCGACGAAGACCACGAAGGATGTCAAATCGGGAAATCACGTGGTCACACCAAGCAGACGACTCGTTCTTCTGGCGGAATCTTCTTCGTTTCCGCCTGCTTCAACCACTCGGTTCCCTACAGGAAATTCAGTGCGTTCCTTGCTGGTGGGTATATTTAGATCCTCGACGAGAAATAATTAAAAGAAAAAAAAATGGTAAGAAAAACGATTTGATCTTGTAACGGGCTTTCAAAAAAATCAGCGAAGCGGTTATTTTAACTACACTTCCTTGTAGGGTGTTTAGATGTTTATCACATTTCTCTCAGGATGTGACATAAATAACCAGGAAAGTGTGGTATATAATCACGCACACTTATTTACACACATGGGTAAGAGAGATGAAGGATATTTAATTTTAAAGTAAATAAAAAATATTGAAAAATTCGTAACATATATTGCCTAGACCCGCTCATATCTTGTATAGAGATGCCTGTTAAACAATGTCAGTGGGCGCACTTTGATCGCGATGACAAACAGGAGATATGTTAGAAATATATGCGTGCAAAATGAACATATTGATACTACTGCGTTCAGTAGATGCTTAGCGTTTAAAGAGTATAGATAGCATGGGTTCTGATAGTTCTTTATAGGCTTATAAAGTGTAAATGATCGGTAATAATTATTAATAAAGAATTTCATAATTTGATAAATCTGCCCCCATGACAGTTTAACCTGACAATTAAATGTCGCAGATTGTGGACGGAGCTTTGTTGACTGTTTGCTTCTGACAGCGTTTTCTATTTCGCGGAAACTGAGATCAAACAGTGCGACTGAGGGGTTGGCGAGGAAACAATCAAGCCTCCACACCAACAACAATGAGGTCAGAGGTTGGGTCAGAGAGAGACAGGGCGATGCCCTGTTTACGCCGCGTGTCGCCTGTTCATCATGACAACAAACATCCGCCATCTTTCCTCGAGACTAAACAGCACACCAGTCGTGTCACTATTGCCACCATTTTCTTTTGTTGATGTTATTGTTTCACTGTTGCTGTCGTTTCTGTTATCTCCGAGCGAACTTTCAACTTAACTTGCATGAGTTTATTCAATTTTATTCAGCAGAACGACTGGAAACACACTTAAAAGAACTGCTGTTTATTTGTGAGCATTTATCCTAGTTTGGGTCTTTTGTGATTCTTGATGGGACAACATCAGTTTTGCTGACAGAAATAGCTGTGTCTACAATCAGAAATGTTCCTGAGTGGGGATGGACAATTTATAAGAGGAAACGGCTGAAAAATATCGCAGTCCGTTGTGTATTAGCATCCACTCATCGATTCAGACAAAACTAGACAATGTGAGGGGAGTGAATTGTCGTCTTAATCTTTTTGTTTTCCTAGAGCATTCAGTTAGCGGTAGAAGGCACGCCCAGTCAGACATGTTGATGGTAACCGACAGTAACAAAGTCATCATTGTAATTTGTCTCTATTTTTCATCCTGACATCTGTTTGCGCTCTCAGGGCTGATCGCGAAGGTGAAGGGCGCAAGCGTGGCTCGATTGTTTCCGGATGGTGTTGGGCGGAGACTACTCTGAATAACAGAGAATCGTCAGCTTGTTCTCCACTTTAGTCACCATCATCACCCCAAGTTTCAAGGACACCAGTACCTGCTGACAGTAAACCTCGTTCAGTGACTTCTTTCAGCCATGCCCTTAAGGGTTGTCCTTACATGCTTGTCCAATCTGGGCTTTGCGTCATTTTGGGTCAGGCACATCATTTTATCAGAATCAGACTTGCACATTAGAAGACACTAATAATTCAATTTAATTGCCATGCCACGTAGGTTGGTTATGGACAGTCAGGCAGTCAATGAATTTCTTAAAATCTTAAAATGGAGAGACGATTACGTCCAACAGTTGGATCCAGTTTGCAGTTCTGTAAGCGCAAAATAGTAAAAGTCCATCAAGGTGTATTACGGAGTACATGTAGAGGAATTTCAGAGCACACAGCTGACTATTTCTTGTCCAGTAGTACCCTGTATGACTACTTAGTCTGAGATGATAACCTGTAGGACTCCTTATCTTTTTGTGTCATCCCTTATTGCATTCCTTGCATATTTTCACACCACCTTCAAGACACCGAAGCTTGTTCTATTTTTATCCCGAAGACTTTCAGGTGGAGCACCATCCTTTTGGTAAAGCGTGTCCTTACATCCTTGCAATGACCCTTGTTTGTTGATCTGTCATCTGTCATACCACTGAATGCTGACACTATTCGCTTTTCACCTCGTGACCTGTTATTTAGTCACCTGTGTATATACTATCCTACTGTCGTCTCTTGCACAATCACCTGTCCAGGGTCATCATCAGCACACTCCTCGATTCATCAATGTGTAGAAGTATGGGGACCTCCAGAGATGACTGCTGTGGGGTGGGGTGGAGGAGGGGGAAGGGAGGGCAATGTTGTCCAGAAATAACTTCTTATTAACTCCTTCAGTCTGCATGGAGACGTTAAAAGGGCTTCGGTTCTCATCCTCTTGCTACGCTTGTTGAAATCCCCTATCGATCAGCGAACTAAAATAGACAACTGATCGATACCGAACATTCTCGAGACCCTCCTTCACAGCTAAAGCTTCAGACACACGACGCAAAGTGGGAGACAGGGGCACATAACATCAGCCCGACAACCGCTCTCCATCCTTCCCCTCTCCTCCCTCACCAACTCCACAACGAGCAAACAACTAAGTCTATGGGCAACAACGTGTTTACGTCACTGACATCGACTTCTACTGTCACTAAAGACAAAACAAGATATGCGCACATTTTACACCGTTTATTATAGAAATCCTGTCCTTGCGCATGTGCTGTTTTCCACTTCCGCTGTGCGAGAACCTTTAGAGATTTTTTTATGTCTGCAGGGACCAAAAAAAACATTTTTTTTCTCTCTTCCCGTTTCTTCATCACTCCCGCGGTGCGTGATTTGTGTCAAGGCCAATGTGCTGCCTAGCTCCGAGTGTGATTTACAGCCTATTAGCAGATCTTGGTGTCACAATGTCAAGGTTCTGGCACTGTGACCAGGACAATCATCTGACAGGGCGTGGGTGGGAGGCAACTAGTGATTTATACCAAGCCAGCAAACAAGGCTGTATCACTGCAAAGCATCTTGTTTTCAGGAAGTGTCACACACAGAGAAAAAGAAAAATAAGAATAGGGTGCCCAAGACGGGAAATGAACCCAGGACGTTCAATTTTTCCTGTATTGGTGAGTAAGACAGATGACCATCTCTGATGAACGTCAGTAAACCTCAGTCCCTCTCACTCAAAGTTACCTACCACCAAGGGTTTAAAATGGAAGCAGTCTGTCAAAGCACACCTGTGCAACATCACGCCGCGCACCAACAAAACAGTTTCATGGTCTCACTAATCATTCAACGACAGCTGCCGTGCAGCTGACTGAACACCCACACTGCATTCAGTAAAACCTGAGCCTTCACAAATTTCGAATCATTTTTTTTTCTTTATCCTACAAATAAGCTGTCCCTTTGAACTAAATGCCCGTGTAATTACAGCTCAAAGGCACAACCTTACCCTGACATAAACATGTGAACTTTCTACTTCTGAAAATAGCTGTTTGGCCACAGTTTGTAAACTTTTTGCATTTAACGAAACAAATATGACCATTTGTTTGTTTTATTTTAGGTTCTTCTGTCCTTCCAACAATTCAACGTAGCTATCAAACCATCTACAAATAATAATAAAACTAATAAATGACTAGCAAATATACTTTAAACCTTTACCTCTGTCATCGTTAGAATGGATGTAGATATTAAAACACCGGAGCACAAAATTAAAAATAATTATGAACTAAAGTATATTGTGACAATGTGTCTAGTTTTTTAATCTTAAGATTCAAGTCTTCTCTTAAACCCTAGACTGATTTCAACACAGGGGTGAGCTCCTTCCTCAAAACTAGACTACGTGGCAACAGGATATGAGGGTCTCCCCCTGAAGCCAAACTACGTGGCTATATGGTCATAGTGTCCTTGTGAAGCTAAACTACGTGGCCGTATGATCATAGTCTCCCTCTGAAGCCAAACTTAGTGGCTACAAGCATGTACCAGCTATCTTAGGAACACTTTATTATGTTTATTTATTTCCTCGTGCTGAGAACTAGGTATCATTGATGAGTTACGAGGAGTATGTTTACACCACCACTCTATGCTACCACTCCCAACACAAACACCGCCATGATACTGTTAGGCACCCTGAAGAAGCCTCTACCCGTTGTCGGGCTGTAGGTTTCCCTAAAAAGCCCGAGTGCAGGACCTCAAGATGCTGGCCATCTGTCTGTCTGACTGTCAATAACAAGGTAAGGAAATGAAGTTACTGCAAGCATGAGACGTCCAGCCCAACCTGCTTTCATTTTCCACTCCTTTATCATCGATGTCGGCACACTACCTTCACTACAAACTCACCATGATCTAAAAATTATTTCAAATGATTAGTTACTGATTATCTACAATACATACACATGAAATACTTGGAACATTTTAAAGTTTTAGTCATGACAAAAGTTCTGTGATGATCAGACGGTTTAGTTATGATGCCCTGTTGGATTCAGTTCCGTTCATTCAAAGTTCGGTTCAATAGGCCACCGAGACATCATCATCTATCATCCTATACCATCGTCGCAATAGTGTTGATGTATACTTACAGCAGAGTGAGTGAACGAGTGAGAAAAATGCTTGCAGCACGTTGAAAGGGCTGCGAGTACATGTGCGCCCATGCGTTTAGTGAGGGCTTTTAGGGAGACAGAAAGTGCGAGAAGAGGAGACGTATTCATTACGTTGTCAGCACGTAGAGCTCACACAACCTCCGTTGTCTCCCCGCCCCGACTCCCTTTCCCCCTTAGCCGCTCCCTCTCCCTCTTTCAATATGTGCGCCTGCGTGGCTGAGTGTGCGTCATGTATGAGTTCTGGTGTGTGTGCATGTGTGCTGCATGTGTGCGCGTTTGTAGTGATTTTTTTAATAATTTTGTAACGATCTTAGCACAGGAAGACCCAAGAACGAAAAACGTGAAAACCCATCCGCAGGAAATGAGATAGTCATCTGTTGCGGATGTTGAAGTCAGCTTCACTTTCAGCCCCCCGAAAACCCACACAGAGCTACTGTGTAAAGCTGCCTCCACGGGGGTGTCGCTGCAGCTTGGTTTTGCTTACCCATAATGCACCAGCATCTGTATGGTCGCCTGTCTTCACGTCCAGTGCCCTTCTCTCTTTTTGTGGTCATCGCTACCATCGATACAATACCTCGATCCTCTAAAACAATTTCATGTCGGACTAATTGAAAAGTAATGTAGCCACTTGAAAAGGAATACATGACAAATTTTCTGTTCGGTTATTTTTCTTTAAGTCGAAGCATGCAAACAAACAAAAACAAAAACGAAACCAAAAAAAATCTAGGAGTCTTGTCAGGTGTTGCGACATGTTGAGGGCAGATGTTATGTCACTCCGAGTCAAATAAAACATAGCGGGGTGTCAGCCTCGTTGAAATGTCTTACAGTGCGATATGTCTGAACTCTACTTGTCCCAGTTTTAATTGCTGAACAAGCACATTCCTGACCAGAAAGTTGGAAGCATGATATTATCAATCTTCGTCGAATCCCTCGAACGACCCAGTGACCTCATGACTAATGCCATGGACTTGAAGAAATGAACCTGCCTCTGACTTCCGTCCAATGAACCTTCGCATCGAAATCGCCACAATACAAGAAACTATGTTTTAATATCTTGGTAATATGACCTTACTTGTGTCATTGTCTGCCCATTCTCTCCCGCTGTTTCAGCTTATCTCTTCCTTTCAACGGCGAACTTAGCGATTGTTGTGAATATCCGGGTTCCTTGTAAATTTGCGTCTTGGCTGCAGAGAGGCCATTTGTTAAGGATGTAGGGTAAAACGTTTCGAGTTGCAAGGGTAAATGCAACAAAATATTTTAAAAATATATATCTTGTACAGAGTTTGAATGTCACTCTAACTTTTTGTTGTTGTTGCGATTAAAGTATTGATTTCAAGAAGATGCTTTGTTAAAGTCAGCCTCCGCCTCTGCCAGCAAAGGATGGCTCGTAGAAATGTTATCTTGTAATGAAAACAACCAAAGCTGTTTGCTTTTGCTGTAGTTGTCTCAGCAGAGGAGCCCAGAAATTCACCTGACTGACTGTTTACCGAATGCTAACCCTGACACTTATTTTAGTAATTGTGACGATCGGGAGAAGTTACAAGAAAAGTCAAAGATGTGAAAAGTTCGTTTGAAACCCAAAACGGATGGGAGTCAGACTGTCAGTATCATCTGAACTTTCATTTTATATACTGTTTCTTTTAATTAGAAAAAATGAACCACACTCGAGACTTGAAGGTTGAGAGAAGATACAATGACTGAACAATTTTTGTCTGCTTCGACAGGTAAGAATTTTTAATTTAATTTGTTTTTTTTGGAGGGGGGAGGTACGTTCTTCAGCGATCACTTGTCAGAATGTTCACCAGAGACCTGTACAGCCATCAGATTCTGCATCGTGAACGGTGATAAGAATGCAGTGAGATGGACAAGCGCATTCCACCGAGGGCGTCAGCTCACTAAACAAACACCGAGCCAGCGGCTGTCATTAGAAGAAAAGCAACGCCGAGGCAAGGAAGCTTCTGGACCAGCTCATACAAGGTCGAAGGCCTGGTGTTGGCTTTAATCAAAGAAATTAGTTCTAATCTCTTTTCTTTACTCTCGCGAGAGTTGTGGGACGAACGATTTTCTCGCGCGTGACTGCGCCTATGTAAGCAAGTCCTGAGTGATTATAGTTAAATGTGACTCGTGTGTGTGTGACTGTGTGTAACATGTGGATATAAGAGAGAGAGAGAGAAAAAAAAAACAGAATGTCCAAACGTTACACGCACATGACTGATTAAACGTGACACGAATAGCAATGCCTGCGGGTGACAGCTTCTGACTGATAGGGTCACGCGAGAGGTCACGGCCACCCGCTGTCGCCCCCACATGGAGAGGGAGAGAAGGTTGCAGATTTTAAACAAGCAAGTGTGTGTGCGCGCGCGAGTGGGTGCATGCACGGCAAGGCGGGAGAAAACAGAAGGGGAAAGAGTTTTGAATGCAGTGCATTGTCCTATCCCTTGCTCAAGTCAACCGGAAGTGCGCAACCTTGCAGACCCTTGCAGACCCTTGCAGCGAACTTGCATCTTGGGAGCTGTAGTTTGAACCTGCTGCTGACCTAGGCAGCCCTCCCCCAACCCCACCAACCCCACCCCGTGACTCTAACTCTTTTGCATCCTGTTGTCGGCCCGCGCGTGAGAAAATGTCAAGTGTCTGCGACCTCCGCTCTCACCTTCACATCCTGACATCATCAGGTCGCGCCACGCCAGGTTCGTCTTTCGACTGCACCGCGGGTACGGTCACGTGACATCGGTACTCGCCGCTACCCGGACGTCAGTGCTAAGCTACGAGGTGCATTTTAAAACAACACCAAGTATATACAGTATGTTTGCTTTTTGGTTAGACTTCCACGACGGGACGGCTTGCACCATCCTACATTTTTCAGTCTGAACGGGATCTCGTGTCCTCCTGCGTGGGAGGCGTGCCTCACGGGCAAGGACGGCAAGAAACTAAGATCCAGAAAGCTCGTAGAAATAATCTTATCTGCTCTAGTCATGAAACAATTGTAACCTAACCCTAGGGTTACACACCGTGGACCAGAATCGTTCAGGGTCCAACAGAAACTAGGTCGGGTGATGATCTATATGTCCTCCTTTGGTGTACTTTCCTCGGGATGATGAAGGATGACATGCTAGAAGGTGGAGGTGTTGAGCAGAGGTAAAGCAAACCCCTGGGTATTTGCGTACATCTGGTTCACAAGTATATCTCATTGGAGGAAACTTCTTTGCAGGCTGGGAAAAGGCTGTCCTTGACTGTAGGATGTAAAAGGGAAGAGAGTTGAGAAGGAAAAGAGGGCACGAGGTTAGACCATGCCTAGCAACAATCACAGGATCTTACAGCCGGTCTTGTGTCTTGGCGCTGCTTGAGTTACCCTCTAGAAACATTGCAAGTGATTGAAATGAACAGACATCATCAGACGATCAGGATATCACTGGCCTTCACTTAGTCAATAATTATTTCTTTACTTTGTAAACTTTTTAAAGGATTAAGAGACTAAATTATTGTTTCTTCTTTGTTAAAAAATACTTTCAATTAAAATACATTTGAAAACACGAACCGAGTAATCAAAAGTATGGTTGTTAGACCAATTTTAGAATAAAGAAGATAATGACATTTCTCCTCACTTTCAACAAAACCTTACTGAACAACTTCCGGTGATGTTTTAATAAATGAAACTAAAACATTTTTTCGTTTGTCTTTCTCCAAGCAAGGGTGTATAGTGCTTCGCCCCTGTTTTCAAATTACTTGAAATTAAATTATTTTATAGGATGAATAGCTAATTCTGAAGCATTATTAATTAAGGTGAAACTAAGAGCATGAACACTTAACACATTCCGGGGAAAGAAAAAGTGCTTTTTAAGTAAAATCAATTCTCCATTATAATTTAATGTCATTTTCTAGCCTTCCTGTCATTATTTTTATCTTATTATGCACGAAAGGGAATACTTCACTGGGGACTAGAGATGGGGGAGACTTTGGACTCAGGCAGCCCATAGGTGTCACCTCGTTTACATCGATCGCAGTCCCAGAGGTAGACGAGTAAACAATCCTGATCGATGATTTACACGAGTAAATAATTACAGTAGTCCCAGTGTTACATGGGTAAATAGTTACAATCCATTGTTTTCTCTGGCAATTTCTTGATTATACAACGTAAACTTTGTGATTTTTTTCTGATTCGGTGTATATGTCTGAGAAACTCCTGTGGTTCGTCATAATCAAATTTATTTACTTAATTTAATTATTTACTTAATTACTGTGTGCTGCACTTGCTGTGCTTGTTTACTATTCATGTTGTATGTAACAAGCAAACGTGTGTGAAAATATAAAAACACACACAAACAGCCCATCAACATTCTACTTTTGATCCGTAAATACTAAGACAGCAACGACGATTTGAGTTTTGGTTCGTGTGCACCAACTCATCGACAAATTTCCAGTTTTAGTACGTACACACTAAACTTCCAACCCCAAGTGGCTTGTTTAGGTATACATCGATCGCAGTAAACAAGGTTTGTGAAAGCAGACCGCCGGATCCTGTTGAGGGTGAAATAGAGCGATCATAATCAAGTGCCTTCTGACCGTTAAAAACCCTCTTCGCCTCTTCCTCCACACTTCCTTTCGCCCTGTCGTCAGGAATGAAACTCTGATAACAGGATCATCATGATGTGCGAGCTCGGTGCAGTGAGCGCAGCTCACCATCACCAAGTGCTGATTGAATTCTCTCAGTGAGCAATGTTATTGAGTTAGCGCTGTCCGTAAAACGCACGTGATGATTACGTGATAGTCACGGTGGGTTTTTTTATTTTTATATTTTGCGTGGATGAGGGCTTTGATAAAGTGGGTCTCTGGGTATTGTCATGGGGTAGGTGGGGAGAACGGACACCACATTCTGTCATAAGAGCGCTATAATTGTTTTCTAAATAACAAGCAATATTTTTATGTCGACTATTTGTGCAAAGCTTGTCGAGGACATAATAAATCTGACCAGCGACAACCAGCGAGCTGACCCCTAGTTAACACGGGTTTATGTTTGCTGGGTATTGTTCTCTCAGGGGCCGGTGTCGAGGAACTAAAGGTCAGATGTCAGATGGTGTTTTCTGTTTACATGAGCATGTTGTGGAATGTGGAATGACCTGTGAGACTATGTCACGTGACATGAACTGATGTCCTGTTGTAACGTTTTGTGAGGAGTTGCTTGCGGGGCATGCGCAGACATGTACACCCGCGCCACACTCCTGTGCCTTTAAAAAAAAGGGTCAACCAACGATTAGCACATTTAATGTCGAAAAAAAGAAGAAAAACCTAAACGTCGGTGATGATAATGAATGTTCTGCAGCAGTATCCTGGATGAAGGACACTGTCACATCACTGTCACTTATCTGGGTTCTTCCTGACACGACGATGTCTGAATGACGAGGTTGTTGTAGCAGGGGACTGCTGGCTTGACGAATGATGACTGGTGGTGTTAAAACTCAAGTGTCAAAAGTCAGACTGATTTTTCTGTGGTCACGAATGTGAAGGAACGCGTTGTCAGGATAGCTGTTGGGGTGATTGAAGTGATGATTGAGTTGGCGACCTGGTAGCTCGACAGATGATTACAGGCTGTTAAACCGACTGTTGTGGCAATTGTGGATTATTACAGATGATTGTGGATCAGTAAGTCACATCTGTCAACAATTTCCCCTACGGGTACTTCCAGCTTCTGCCTTCATCCACCCTCTCATACCCCATAGGGTAAAATCACCTCTTGGTGGAAGCACCTTTCCATTCAAACCAGCCAAACAACTATAAGTGCCATCTTTGTGTATATGTACAGTGGATGTAATTAAGTACAATTAAGAGAGCCCACCCTTTTTTAAAAAAATAATTGTCTTTTGCTGCAGTGGAATATTTCACCTTGTCAAGATGCAGCCTTCCATTGCTAATCAATTTTCGCACTCTAAAGTGACTTTCATACACTGGAGGTCTAATCAAAGATGCTAACAACTGTTTTGTCCACCTAAGTGAATGGCAGCTCCTCTCATAAAATAGGTGAGGTGAATACATTTTTTTGGGGGAAAAAAAGGGCTGGTCCACATAATAATGTGGGGGTGGTGTTGATGGTGGCGCCTTTTATGTGATCGTTTTATAGGAAAGTTGAGAAGCTGCGAAACTTGAGAAGTACGCTTCTGGGCTTTGGTTGCAACTCTTGCTTTCTCGCGAGATTGCAGCAGTACGTGAGATTTAATCTTCTATTGTTGTTTCGGTGGCAAACTTTCCCTGGAGTTGGCAGCATCCCGTGCGGGTCAGGGAGGGTAAGCCCTGTGACGCCACTGCCTGACGGCGGATGACGTCTTCAATCTTGTGATTGGTTCGTGGCCGGGTGTGGGCGGCGCCTGAATGCAGGTGTTTAGAGCGTTACCCAAGCGAGGGTAGCCTTTGTGACGCGCACCCGGTATTCTGAGGCCACTCGGGTGGTTGTTATGGGCCTTTACTGATCGGATCAACCAGGAAGAAAGGAGAGGAATACCTCTGGCCGCTGACAAACAAAAAGCAAACAGCTTCCGCCACCCTCTGTGATGGATGGCTTTCCAGTCCAGGGACTTCCCTTCCTTGTCAACACCGCCATCCTGAAACGTTTTTGGGTTATGTTATGTGTGTATGTGTGAAGAGTGGTTTGAGCGCGTGCGTGTGTGTGTGTTGAAGAGGAGAGGAGATAAAAAGTTTCATTGTCGACTTTATTATCGCTCATAATGCATGCTTCACAAAAAACGCACATTGGGGATTGTCAAACAATGCGAGTCTGTTGCAGGTAACTTAGCATACAAATCCACCCGACACCCTCTCGAGTATGATATCGAGGTGTTCCCTACGCTATTCATAAGGACGGCAAATTTCTTTCCACCCGTCTCATAATTCATTCGAACCGCACTGACGTCACATGATACCTCACCATAGCGATGAAGTAGGTCATGTATGACGTCAGCGTGGCCCCGTAACCTCCTGTGCGGCATCACTGAGATTTGACCGATACGACGAAAACATGTTTACGTTCGTAGTAAATTTCCTCCCAACTGGTGGCTAAGCTCATCTTGACTCTTGAACCCCGTGACCGCCCTGACCAGGTGAGGTCACTGAAGCACGTGCGACTGTGCGTCAGCAGGGAATAAAACCGATGACGTCAAAGGCTCATAACGTTTAGGGAAACTGAGGTACAGTGTTTTTCCCCCCAACTGCTCGTCTCTTCCTCGAAAATCAAAACAAACGAAATGCTTACATTCAAAGCTGAAGAGATTTTGCTGTACCAATCAAGGTGCAAGACAAGAACTCTGACCATGGACGTGTTTAGGTGGATTGCTGTCTGCCAAGACCAACGCTTCGCCTCTTGCAAAGTGATCCGTTGTTAGTCTCGGCGAGCCTGAACAAAGAATGTGAATAAACCGGAAGCGATGTAGTCTAATGCCTCGTTTTAGCAGTTAACTGGAAAAAATCGTCTGCCAGCAGTCCAGGAATACAAATTCGTGCTCTGACTGACTGGGTTTTTTTTTTTTTCGTCGTGGTTAATCGTCAACGAAGTTATCGTTCATTATCAGCATCAGCTTACTTCTCGTAAATCATTCGTGACTGAAGTCTTCAGAATAGCGATATCGAACACGAGACGACGATCTTTCAGTAAGCGTGGTTGCGCGAAAATAGAATATTTTCTGCTAACTCAACGTCGGAAAACATTGCGTGTGCGTGCATGCTCGCGCGCGGTTGTCTCACAAAGAGAGAGAGGAAAATTTCTTAGAGTTTCCCGTTCTTAACCTTTGACCCTTGCTCTTGCTAAACTTTCCATCACCTTTCGGAACGAGTTAGGATAGTAGTGGCGGGTCTGCGAGTGGATCTGGTGGGTGGCCGAGTAGTGGCGGGTCTGTGAGTGGGAGATCGGGTGGGTGGAGTGGCGAGTCTGTGAGTGGGAGATCGGGTCTGTGAGTGAGAGATCGGTGTGGAGTTCGGGTGAGTGAGTGTGGCGGGTCTGTGAGTGGGAGATCGGGTGGGTGGCCGCACAAGCGATATGGAGCATGCGAGCTATAAATAGAAGAGTCATATGAGGTT
This sequence comes from Pomacea canaliculata, assembly GCF_003073045.1. NCBI lineage: Eukaryota > Metazoa > Mollusca > Gastropoda > Architaenioglossa > Ampullariidae > Pomacea > Pomacea canaliculata. Next base: position 36,154,113 of record NC_037590.1, on the reverse strand, counting down.
GTTGCAACAACTGCTGACTCACGTGTCGTGTATGTTTGATTTTGTGATTAGATCGGATGGCACGTTTCAAAATGCAAGGCGCTGCATCCTGCATGCCTGCATCTGTTTACAAAGCTGGTCCCATGAACGCCAAGTACACAACACGAGCACCACTCTCTCTCGCTTTCACGTTTGCAACTGTCAGAAAAGAACTTTCCGATAATCTGCTGGTTTCTTTTGATTGTTTATTTGTTTGTGATTGGTTTGTTTTTGATACTCTTTTTCTATAGCACATTTTATTGCTATTTTTTTTCTCTCTTTTTCCATCTTTTGTTTTCTTCTCTCTTCTGGTCTTTTCTTTCTTAACTGATGAGTACAGTAGTGTAGTCGGCGGCGCTGTGGCGGAGGTGTTTCTACACATATACAGTCAATTCCTCCGGTTTTCAAACTTTTCCAGACATGTACCACTTTCGAAAATTCAAATTGAGTACTACCTCCCAACCATATCCACCTACGAATACATATATCAGTCTAGAACAGTCTAGGTGCTCGCGTACCACCCGTCATACTTCGTCGGAAAACCGGGGTGTATTCAGCAGGTAGGTATGTATAATTTCCGATGTATGCCGGTTAGCTGAGGAGTTTAGTACCTGCTCATTATTGTCAGTCTATTATATAGCCGTCATTGAAACTCGTTCTTTAATCGCAGTCATCGCCCCCCGCAGCGTCACGTGCCTAGAAACATGTCACAGCACGTGACTTTTGCTGAGGTTAGTGTGTTTTTCGTCGCTACAGTAAGATTTCTAACCACGTACATACCCGACCAGTTATGCAAAGAATCGTTCGAGCGGGTGAGGGTGGGGTTGGGGAGCCTGCTTCTATTCATCTCACATGATCTGATTGTGCTGTCATGTCCGGAGGACAGGTAGATGCAATGTCTGTCCGTATTTCCGTAGCAGCTGATTGGTCGAGTGATACCCAGCCTACAGGTGGTTAAAAAAACATTGCTTCATTCAAATGTAAATGTGATTCATGCCGAGGTGATGGCTTTCTCCGTGTGTGCACATGTATTATGTGAAGTAATCTTATCAATTCTTAAGTAGGAAAACAGCGAACATAAATGGATCAGCGGTTCATAACTTCTAGCCTCGTTTTGAGACATCATCGTGGAAAATGGCGTCAATGAATACGTCACATCCTCTGGCCGTTGTGTTTCTTTCTCCTCACCCTACTCTCTCCTTCCGTGTAACCTGGTGGTTTTATTTTAATTTAATCCGTAAAAACAAACAAAGTTTTAAAATAGCCGGCAAGTTTCCAGGAAAAGCTGTGTTGTGTAAACATGTGACGTTTGTGTCATGTGATCACATGCTCAACGTTCGTTTATCAGTTCAAAAGGAAATATCAGCTTCTGCTGCTCAAGAAAGATATAGCAGTGTTTGGAGATAGTGAAGCTGATGATCTGAATCTTGTCTCGTTATCTGAGGTTCTGTGAACGATTACCCCAGAAAAAAGAATTCACAGCGTGTAGAGTTTTTTTTAAATTTTTTTTTATACTAAAACATTTTAAACAGCTTCACTTTGCTTATCCGGGGAAGGAGCGGGTTTTTATTATGTTTTCTTGTGAAGGGTAGAGCTACGGTGGTTAGCAGTCTGCGCCGGCTTTCAGCATCTCACCACCTGTTAGCAAGTGTAAGTGGGAAACACCCACAGACGGATGTGACGCACTCTCTCGCTCCACCTGCAATCAGCATCGCACTTTGCAGCCACACATATAAAAGACCAGGATTGTGTGCGTGGAGCGGGGAAAAATATTAAGACAGATAGACAAACAGTACAATCCACAAACACAAGGACATCCAGTGCACGAGTCTATGGAGGGTGGGATCTGTTTGCCTACGCACGTGTTCAGAGTGCAGCTGTTGACTGTTGCACGAGCGCGTGCGGGTGAGCACACGGACCGCAGTCGTCATACATTGTTTGCTGACGCACGTCGAGGCAGGTAGGTCTTGCGTGAGGAGAGTCACCTACACCTTCCAGGTGTCTTGACGAGAAGTTAAAAGTAATACCTGTATTAGAAATACTTTCAGGTCTTGGCAGGGGATAAGACAGACAGGTGATCACGGGTGGGAAAGAAGGCATCAAATATAAACGGGTTCACACTCACACGCACACACACACACACACACTCTCACACACGCACACAAACAAACACACACACACACTTTCTCTTCCTGTGATAGTGCAGTTTCAGACTTGGTTTTTAATTAACCTTATCTATCATCTATGGGTGTCTTCTGATCATTTTGTCATCCGAGAACGTGCATCAAGTCCACCTGTGTCATCAGTAAAGTTCGAATCTGGACATTTCCATCGACATGGATTATTGTGAAAATATTTTGTTTCTGTAGTTCATACACAATCCACTTAGTGTCTGCGCTAATTATATCGCCAAACCTCTTTTCATGTCATTTTCCTTCTAGTTGATGATGCTTCCCCAGAACAATTAAATTACAATTAAATAATGACTATTGTAATTACATTATACTCCTGCTGCAACAGTAACCTGAAGGCAGTAGTGACGTAACTTCCGTAATGCCCGACATTGTCGATTGCGTCCCATGTAGAGATTGAGCTGCATCGACTTACGTCCCTTTCCGAAACCAGAAAATTTCTAAATTTTCCGATAACCAGCAGAGGGATACTCGCCCCCCTAGTTATGTCTCTCTTTCAAGTCCCTCTTTATTGCTGATTCACTGATTCTGCAGCTGAAAGACTTTTTTAAATACAAGGACCGAGAAGGCAAAGGTCGAGCGAAGAATCATCGAGTTTTTTTGTCCTAACACTCATTTGACAGCAGCAGTCGTCATCATGTTGATGATGATGTCTAGCACTATATAGTATAATAATGATAATATTTGATTGCATGTGCACATGTGTGTGTACGTCAATGCCATCATGCGTGGATATGTGTGTGTTAGCTTTCTTGCACATTTTCTCTCATCCCTTTATGCTGACACTAGCTGCTCCTTTACTTTCATGTTGTGGAAGATCTGAAACCGATGGCGATGGTGGCAGATTCATCATTTTTTTTTTTGCTGGTTTTTGTTTTCTTTATCTCTCCCCCATTCTCCATCCTCTTCCCTTTATCATCAACCGTCCTCGTCGGCATGGCGATTGACGTCATCACGTTCACCACCGGACGACATCAAACACGAGACGGGTGGGTAAGGGGGTGGGGTACTTTGTTCCTCCCCCTATTTCCCTTTCGTCATTGCCCTCCGGTTCTCCCTGTTTGTGTGCTCTTTTCTCCGCAGTTCGTTGGCCCCCAGAGGTGTGTTTACCAGCGGACTGAAACCGAAACTCCAGACCGCACTGGCTTGCGACGGGAGATAAACTTGTCCGAGAAGAACCTCTCACAGGTTGAGGCCAAGGTTGAAAGGCCAGCTAGGGTTCATCGTTGTTGTTGGCATGGAGCGGATGTGTCTTGCAGAGGAGGCTACTTTCTTACTTTCCATGACGTCATTGCACGAGTCAGCACAAGCCAGGCACGCGTCGACACGCTCTATTTTTAGCCCTAACAAAGGATGGAAATTTTTTTGTTGTTTATTGCCCAAAATTAGCATTTTTTCCAGAAATATTTTACATACATTATCGAAGACAGTTCCACTTTAAAATCGTGAAACAATCTCACCCCCGTAATAGCAGTATATGATTTAAAGACTGTATGAAGATGCATCTTTTTCAAGTTTGTTGATGATTGTATGTAGTCGGCAAGAGTGAGAGGGAAAAATACTAAGAAAAAAAAATTATCGGTATAAAGAAACAGTCTTTTTCTTCACATTTTTTTTCTCTTTGGCAAACACTTCCACATCATCATTTTCACGCCAATTTACCTGAGAAACTTTCTGTACATCGCATGAAAACATCTAAGTAGTTCTTAATTCTATGCTGTCTGGCATCTGTAGACAAACATAAACAATGTTTATGAGAAATGTGGTCTGACATTTCTAGATAAATATAGACAACGCAAAATCTAATTTGCTACAGACTTCTTTAATTAATTCTCTCAGCTCAGTCACAAGCGAGTTCCAGTGAACACACTCACCCCAAGCGTGACCTGACTGATGTCACATGACCACTGTTACAACAGGGTTACTGGAGGTACATGCAAGAACTAAACAATTGCGAGTGCGACACACAATTAAAAACGCAGACTACTCAGACAAAAGTGCTCGCTGTTTCGCCTCGTCACACTGATCATACAATCAAACAAAACGATAGCCAACAAACGAATCAACAACCACACAATATAAACAAATATAATTGTTAGCCAAAGGATGACAGCTTGGCCAAACACGAAGGCAGTGTTTTGGGGGCGAGGATGAAGAACTAAGAATTATTTCTCCCCTGTCCTCTTCACATACTCAAGACCAAGGCAGCGGAGCGCGAAGTCACCGGGTGCACGGAGGTGGCAAAAACTCTGGATGGAGATCAGTGATGCGTGGCGTGCAGCGCCGTGTGATGTGCAGCGGTGCGCGACGCTCAGCGCACGACGCCATTTGCATGCCAAGCGGCTGGCGGAGGTCTCAGCATCCTCCAGGCAACAATAGGCCGCGGGGCCAGCAGCGGGGAAAGATTAAGAAAACGTGGGCGCCATTGAAAGGCAAGGAACCGCTGAAGCATTGTCCATCTTGTTTTACGTGCGTGTGTTTCACTGCGATTTGCGCAGCTTCTTTCTCGGTCATTACCTGTCCTCCCTGAGAACGACTGCTTATCGCACCGGTGACGGCTGGCGCACACCTTCAGAATACCTTTTGTTGTTGTTTTTGTTTTTACTATAAAGGAAATAAAATCATGTTTGTCATGCTGAAAACTCTTTTGTCGCGCGACAGTTCACGCTCGTTCGTGCGCAGACAAGAGATTTATCACAGGTTTGTAATAGTAAAAATACGTTTGTCGTGTGCATCGATGTGAATATGTTGTGAGCAAACGCATTATAAGCTCAAAAGCACGCCTTCATGTGCTTCCTTTAGACGTAAACTCCACGTAGACTCGCGAGATTCGTCTCGGTCACGTGGAGGATATACGTCGTCTGTCATTGTCCGAACTGTAGCGCCACCTGTAGCGAAGAGAAAAGTAGAACGCCCCCGATAATGGGAGGCAACCACTTCCGCTCCTTCGCACCCTGGAGCTAACAGCACAACACATGTTGCGTTATATACCTTCAAGACAGTTTTATAGAAGTAAATTAAGAAGAGGTTTTTTTTTAATTTGTTTTGTGAATTTGTTCAGAAGCGTGGCACGGTCGTTTTAAAGTCGTTTTAACAAAGATTTTCTCAGAATTATTCTCTGAAATTGTCTAAAACAGTTTTGAAGTGACATACGGATATCACAATCACCTTCGGAGAAGAGCTCCAGGCATTGACATAAAGACAAAGACAAAGTCAAAGACAAAAACAAAGAGACAAAGATAAAGAAAAAAACAAAGAGACAAAGATAAAGACAAAAACAAAGAGACAAAGATAAAGGCAAAAACAAAGACAAAGACAAAGACAAAGACAGACCCTGTGGTAGCAAAGACGAACGACGAACTGTTTCAGCGGTTTGAATTACAACAAGCCGACATCGCTCGAATTATTGAAGCGATCAAATGACTTCTGAAGAAAGAACAGCTCGAGATTTATAGATAACTTGTAGGTGTAGTCGCTTTGAACGTTCAGAGATCAATATATATAAAATATAATTTTTGTTTTTCTTCTTAGCCTGTGTAATGCTCGTGTCAGTTCCGATCATGATCTCAAATAATGTTTAATGTGCTGATTTATCTTCCTTCATATGTTTTCAAATCAGACATGACACGTACTCATACCAGATGTAATATGTGCTCATATCAGAGATGACATCCTCTTACCAGACCTGATATCTTCTGAGATTAGACATGACTTGTCCGCTAGTGATTGATATTTTCAGGCATTGCCTTGTATGTTTTGATGTATTATTAAATCTGAAGGTATGCAACTGTAGCTGGAGCATGTAATGTATTAGTGATGACATGCAATTGTATCATGTGACGTGTAGTGGTACCCGACGTGACATGCAATTGTAACATGTAACCGTTGTAACGTATACGAGATGACATGTAATTTTAACACGTAACGTGTAGTGACACCCGAGGTGACATGTAATTGTAACATGTAATGGCATCAGAGATACCGTGTAATGATATCGTTGTATATCAGGCCTGTCTGATCAGGCGCAAGATAAAAGCAAGGCTGCCTAAGTTACACGTTTCTGGCTGTAGACAATGGCGGTCACGTGACAGATACTTTAGCTGTTCGATGATCACGATGAAGGTTTGACTGCTACGTCAGAGCCACGTGCATCAGCACCCATCGTGAAGTTCAGCAACACAGCTTTCCGGTTCTCAACCCTCGTCATTGCTCGTCCTGTCCGGACTTTGCGGATTAAGGTCGGGTGACGCATGAGGTCAGGTTATACAAGTCTGGTCTTGAGGTCAAGAGCAAGCCCCTAGGAAGGTTTTGTACCACTTGGTGCTGTAGAGTACTTAATTGCCCATTCACACTGTAATCTTTCAGAATGTTCCAAAGCTTTGTTTTGTTGACGGTCAAATGCATTTTCTTGGTCTACAAAGACAAGGTGTAGGTATGACCAGCTCACTGAGCTGTCATTGGGGTCATCTGTACACCCACATCCGATTCTGTACCCGAACTGTCGTTGGTGCGGTATGGCTCAACTTTGCACGCTGCTCCAGAGTTTTGGCATATGTTTTCCAACAATTTCTCTGCCTGCTCTTATTCCAAATAATCCCCAGATAGCCAAGCTGTCAGTCATCTGACACTCTTCTTTCTTCCAGCTTTCCGGAAGATCTTGGTCAGACACATGTTGCCTGTGTCCTTTCACGACTATATCAGCCCTAAAGTGATTTTCGTCCATTGTGGGGTTGGTCCTTGGGGTTGGGGTTGGTTCGTACCTCCTATCTAGTCCATGATTTAGTTCTGGTAGGCTACTGTGCTTATTAGTGGATGTAGTGGTGCTGGGTTTGGTGGTCTGTGGCTGAATTCAGAAGCTGCTTGAAATGTACTTTACACTTCTCCTTGATCTTGTTTTCTGCATACAGTGGGCTCCCATCGTTGTCACTGACAAGTTCCCTTTACCAGACCACGTGTAGTGCCATTTTCTTTCCTTCTTTAGTCCGAATTCCCATGGTTAGGACCTGTTTCTCCATAAAATCTACTATTTCTGGAGCTTTGTCTTTGCCGAGTCCGCAGACATTCCATGTTTTAATCTTTTCTCGTATTCGTTTCCGTTTTCCGTGTGCCTTTCCAGTCCTATATCCGTCTTGATTTCCTCCTCCTTTTGTTTCCTAAGCATCGAGTGATCCACATCCTGCTAGCTAGGCCAGTCGAAGTTGCACCAGAGCCCGTTAGCCGGCAATTTCAGGGAAGAACCCGTTGCTTAGTCCGTTTCCACCTCCCACGACGATGGACGAGGGGAAAGATTTTCGTTAAGGGCGGCCACTGACTCTCGAGGACACGATCAGCATGATGACATCTTAACGTGTGTAACATCCCCGTTCCCTACCCCTGAAACAGTCATGTCTACTCTTCCCCTGTCACCATCCCCCCCAAAAAAAAAAAAAAAAAAAATTCGTTAGAAGGATTTCCTTCCGTTCATCTCGTTTTCACTCCGGTTATCCCTAACCACCTCCTTCTTGCTGCTCTCCTCAGTAAGACTGACCCATCCCCCTCACTTTTAGCCCATCTCATTACTCCTCAGGCTGTGTGCTAGACTCCTACTCATCGGAAATGCAGAAAGACGAGATGACTGGTTAGACGACGATGAAACTCGTGGTGAGATGTCGAAGGCGAACAGGTTTGACAGCACCATGATATGGAAAACCTCTACAGGGAATATGACATCGGTATAATTTACCAGAAGATACAGAACAGTGCAAAAATATACGGTGTGAATCTGTTTCGTTGATGAAAGGCAGAAATAAAGAAGAATATGACCCACACAGACACACAAACACACACAAACACACACAAACACACAAACACACACTCGTGCGCGCGCACACATAGATTGGCGTCTATCTTTAGAACAAAAAGTAATTTCCACTTTCTTCCGGAAATTTACATTCCAGTTCATTCCTCTTTGATGGTGCGAAGTATTGATTGTAAGAGTATCTCACCAAGTGATTAAATTCCACTCACACGTAGCGGGTTTGTCTGGCGGAAAGTGCAGACACTTCTCTCCCCACACTCGGTCTAATGTCTGTCTGTGTACCGAGTGTTTCTGGGCTCCGAGCCGAGACATAAGCTGAAGCTCCCATCACCTTTACACCTCCTCCCCACCATTCCTCTCTTCCGTGCCATAAAAATTAATCTTGACGACCCTCCGACTTCAGCTTCACTTACACTGGTGGTATCTTACACTCGTCTACACAAACAATCCACATTAATCTACACGCAACACGTGCGTCAACAATAAAGACTGACAATAAAAATAACACCAAGTAAGCAGACGCAGTTTCTGAAAAAGAGAGAGAGAGAGAAAAAAAGAAAAAAAATCAACAACGAGAAAACAACTTACCAAAAGAAAACGAATAAAAACAAAGCTGTTGTTTCGGTGAAAGGGCGGGAGCTTACTCGAGCTTATTCCCTCCCTTCATGAGTGCTTTCGAACATAAGTTATTCCACTCAGGTGATAGATAGATAAATAAATAATTTTTTTGTTTGTTTTTTGTCTTACCAGCAGATGCACTTAATTACTCTGCAGTAGTAAGCGTACTGTGATAACAGTGGTGGTAGTTGCGATAATGATGTTAGTAGCAACAACATCAACAGCAGCCAAAAAATAAAAAAGTTTTATGACATGTCGATAGGCGGTGCTTATCTACCCGGTACAGGCGAACTGGGTGACTGTAGCCAGCATGCATGCACCCTTGGTGGATACACAGGCCGTTTGTCTGTGCGAGAATTCAGGTCTCGCCGGTAAAGCGCCCTCTGGCAGACGATGAAGCACGCGCATGAAGGGAGGCCACAACATTTCTCCACAGTTCCCGACCTTCAGGATCTGGGGTGGGCTTGTTTATCTCGTGCCCTGCACGTGGGCGGCCTCGCGGCCTCACAGCTCTGGTCGTGGAGGAGAGATCGATACCCGAGCTGGCGTTTTGACATTGCGGTTGGCCATTTTTTTTTTTGTTCCTCCCCCGGTGCTGCCCTCCAGGACCATTTTTCGCGCTTCTGAAACGTTGGTGAAAGCTTTCACAGTCCCATGAGAGAGGAGGAGCAACAATGATTGGAGTCACGAGTTTTTCTTTTTTAATCTCGATTTGTGTACTGTTATAAAGAAAAGAGAATTGCCATCCCTAGATATTTACGTTGACCTTCTGTTGGAAGACAAACATCTCGGTTCATATTATTTAACATTTGATGTTGGGGAGAAGCCATGACTTGAAATATAGACAAACGTTTGCTCGGGTGGCATTGCCGTTTGTTGCTGAATGTCGAGTCTGTCATTGTCTTTTCTTAATGAATGTGGAGTCAAGACGGATGCCACTGTCATTTAAAACATATTAAACATCGTCTGGTGTCGTTTTCTTTTTGTTACCATTCTTCTTGGACTGTCATAATATTTTGTTACTGAATGTTACCCAGAGCAGCTAACCTTGAGTCTCAACCTGCTTGACGGTCGGGTGTAAAAATTATTGTCCTCGTGACGCAGGCTAGCGTGGGTACCGTGGGTCCCGTGGGTCCATCCAGGTGCTGGAGTGTTCACTGGTTCGCATGTCCTTGCAGCTGCAGAGTCCACTTTATACCTCCTCCCTTACTACTTCATATTTAATTAATAGAACATTTTCGCACTAACTTGGAGAGTGCTGGCTGAATTGGAAAAGGAATTAAAAGCACTCGTGGAATAATGTGTACAGAAAGTGCCACACGTGGTTCTGTACACCATGAAGCCTGGCCCACGTGAAGATTCGTGTCTCTTTGTCGTTCTTCAAATGTCCAATAAAACAGGTACATCTTCTGATTTTAATGAACACATAAATGTGCAGAATGGTGATACACATGTTCATGTAACAAGTAGTATTTTATTGTCACTTGTGAAAGCGTGGGTGTGGGAGATGTTTCACACTCACAATCGCTATCAAGTGATGCCAACGATCCCAGGGATGTGATGCAGGCGTGGCAAACATCTTTGGCCATGGGCCGGCTGGCAAATGACAGATCCATGACTTCTGTATTGTAATAGTAAGGGATGACACTGACCTGGGGACAATTCTATGGTAGGGTCAGTGAGGTGATGCTAAAAGGCCAGGCGGCTTTGTCATCCACTGAGATGCGTGATTGATTGTCACTAGTTAGGTAGGAAGTTGAGCAAAGACGCAGATGAATGATGGAACGAGTGTAGTGTCCGGTGTTAATGAAAGCTAGGAACTAATTATCTAGATTAGCAGCAGAGGAGATAACTGAGAGAGAACTGACTGATTATTTGATGTTTTTTGCATTTGTGAAACGATTTGTAAAAACCTCTCGATCCTATCAATAAAGATTATCTTCACACTCAACTGCTTTTTTTTTTTTTTTTTTTTTTTAATTGGGGACATACCCTGAAGGCTCGGAGTTGTTTGTGAGGACATTAGTTAGCAAGTTTGTGTAAGTGCATTGCGGATGTCGGCGTGGGTGGGGTACAGTTCGAGAGTGTAATTAGCCCGAGGTAACATCTCTGTTACGACACCTCGTGTACCTGTTCCCCGAGGTTCACGACATGCACTTAGCAATGCAGGTTTAACATCCTGCTAAAAGTACAAGACCTACATTCGAAGATATAGAACTGTTCGCATGAAACATTTGATAAAAAATGAAGAATGAAAAAAAAAAAGAAAAAGAAAAAAGAGATTATGAGTTAAAGAATACTCTCTGTCTCACTCCATGATTACTGGAGTATCAAAGACTCGACTAAATTTGCTTTGAAAGACATCAGAAGTGTATGAAAACCAATTAATTTTGCGAGAAGCAAAACGGTAATTTGTCTTTTCTTCCAAAAGGCAAAGGTGTTTAATCTTTCTTAAAGAAAGTTGACGAATCAATGTCCAGTCTAATCTGTTTTTCTTATCAGACCCTTAGTGCTTACAATTTCCTATTTCCTCCTGTCTGGGCAATTCTCTCATTGAAATCAATAGACTCTTATCTCAGATGAAATGGTTACACTTTCGAATTATTCTTGAGCAAATATTGAATCTTCCGTAAACATTTGGTTTGGTGTGAAGGGTCTGTATGACCTAGACCAACGGCAATGACATAATTTGCATTGACTGCCACATAAACACTTTGCCAGTCTCATCTCGTACTCATAATATCTCCGGCTATGAATCCTTGATGCTGTTCATGAGTCACGAGGACCCTGGGCAGGTCAACTTGACCTCTTTCCATGTCGACCATCCTTATCCCTCAGTAATCCTATAATTAGGCTTGTTTATCCTGCTGGACTAAACCTTAATTGCAACCCAGATGTGGAATATGACCATGTGGATATTAACTGATGCACTGAATGACTTTCCGTCCGACCTCAAGGGATGTTCTCTCTCTCTCGCTATCTCTCTCTTTTCTTCGCTTCTGCGCACACAAATAACATTCATCCATTTTGTTTCTTGATTTTCCTTCTATTTTTGTCTATTTCCCTCTTCCTTTAAAAAGAATCGTTTAACTCGAGATATGCGTAGTAGCTTCGTTACAGGCTCGAGCGCATCTGTGGCCCTGTGAAGGAAGGGAAAACAAAGCCACTTAAACATTTCCTAAACAAACGACAGGGCATTAAAAATAAACATCATCACCGCCGAGAAATCGATGCTACTGCAGCTGCAACTGCAAGCATTGCAGTTTGTCAATACGAGACAGCAGGCGCATCCATGATGGAGGAGGACTGCAGCCTTCACCCTGGGTGACCTGATGCAGGTTAATGCATGTTGTGGCCACGTGAGTGAGACAGGTCCATGGAGGGGATCAGAATCTGTGCTGCAACTTTGTGGTACTGCGCCGTAGGATGAAACAACAAACAAACATCCAAACAACCAAAGAGAGATTAGAAATGCCTTGTCAACCCATGTAAACACGCGTTAATTTTCTAAACCCTGCAAACACACCTGAAAAAGCGGCGAGATGTTTTCTGTACTCGCACAATAAAAATAAAATAAACTAATAAAAAGGTAATTAACAAAGTAAACAGTTGAACGTGGGAACGAGGAAAAGGCTAAAAAAAGGTATTGAAAAGAAAATAAAAGAATAAGATTGATTGGGTTCGGGGATGTGAACTGTACATCGGTTAAAAAACGGAATAGTTAAAAAAAAAAGCAATGAGAAATGCGATGACAAAACCACACAATTATCATAAAAATTAATAAATAATACATGATAACAACTATATCTTCTCTTTGTCACTCAAATCCTCAGATCAGTAAAAATATTTCAACAGCTTTAACAGCAGTGGTGGGAAACCTCATATATTTTACCTTTGACCTCTCAAGACATTCAGGCGCAATTTCTTAAAAGTTCAGCTATAATAAGTTAAAAGACGGGTCAGAAACTGGGAGGTGACGTTTGCTTGTGTACGACATCTTAGGAAGAACAACAAACTTTCTGGCAAGCTGACAAACATTCTCTTCTTCCTGTTAATACAAAACAAAAGTATTATATTATATTGCCGGAGTATTTGATGCGATATTTATGATGTTAGGTCTGCCAATAAAATCAGCTCTCTTTCTTCACCCTTCACACACAACCCGCGAAGAGCAACGATTGTTTGGCTTATTGTCCAGACATAAACACCAAGCAGGAGTGGATCGCACATAGAAGTCTTCTTCATGTCCTCCGTCCACAGGGACCTCGGCGCCCGTCGCCAGAAGGCGTTTTGCGTGACACAAACTGCGTCTCCCACAGATAGACTGGATTGTTCTGTCTTCTCCTGGTCTTTGTGGACGTGACAGTTGACTCTGATTACGTCATGCAACGGCTGCGCGAGGTTACAGGCATGTCCATCTTTGGTTTTGCATGCGCAGTGTGTCTCGAGCCGAGGGGAAAAGACACGTGGCATAGAGGGAGGATCATAGTTACGCACAAAAATTCTCGCTAACTACATTCTCCATTACTTCGCCCTCCACCGACATGTAGGTCTACGCAATAGGTTTACTTACTGCTGACGGATGAAGAATGTTATCACTTAGCTCCAAGCCCCCAGCGTACTTTTCTAATAATAACACAACAAAGTTTAGTGCATTAAAGAGCTAATTAATTTACCCGTGAATTAGATACATCAAGAAGTAATGATGTATATTACGGCTAACTAAGGGTCCCGTTGCCAACAACCATGGATTTATTCTTGTTAGTGGTGGTCTCCATTACATATGCGTTTGAACTGTCAGTCTTATGGCGGGAATGGAAGTATGATGGTCGTCGAGGGTTTCAGGCACGACGTTCTCCAAAGAAAATGTCGAACAGCACAGGTGATCGGGGGGCCTGTTGATGGATACTGTGGTGTGAAAGTAATCTCTCATTTGATTATCCAGCAGGACTGCTTTCATTGAACTTTTATACAGCTCTTCGATGACTTGGACGAGACACTCTTCGATGTTGAATTTTGATATCACATGCCATAGCCTATCGTGTCAGACTCTATCAAAAGCCTTTGTTTAGTCTAGAATGTTGTGATAGAGGTTTCTGCGATGTAAAAGATGCGACCTGTCGTGTACCAAATAACCTACGCTGATAGGTGTAAGGCAGGTAGGCTACCGCGCCCTTTGACTGGCAATGATCAAAGCATAAACATCACATGCTTTCACTTTTTATCAAGAGTTATCTTACCTGTTCAGCTATGTGCTAACCTGGACCCGAACATACACATCGCATAAACGCGACGCTAATCTTTTGCTTTGTTATTTCGTGATACAGTTACAATACACACTTAACATAGATCGACCTGTGAACCTCAGCACATATTTAAAGAGGGTTTAATAATATCTCTGTTTAAAATCATTTGCGTTTATAATTTGAGAAATATTAGGTAGATTCCGTCCTGCAACACTACAAACCGCCGTGCATCTAAACTTTATGCTACGACAACAGCATCAAACCACGTCTGGCCCTCTAATTAGCATGTATGTACCTATTTTCACTGTTAATGATTGGTGCTCTAGAAAGCTCTTCAGGTCACGCGGGTAAGTTGTGAAGGAGGGAAGGTGGGGCAGTCGTCAGCTATCCACCCATCCATCCATCATTCATCCAATCAGACGCGGCATCTACCCCATCCCCTCATCATCAACTGTTTACCGGCGGGTAGGATTACGTCTGCCGGCAATGAAAGCAGACAGGGGCAGACGATTGACCTCGCGCACGGTGAACTTTGTGAGAAGCAGGGTGCACTCGAGATTTGTCGTGCCCGAGAAAACCATCTCGTCCCGATTTTTTTGCGTGGCAATCGACCATTTCCAACGCACTACACTTCCAGTCCTGAGCGATTTTCTTCAGCCCTCTAGCAATGATGGACACGAGCAAAGCCCCTGTTGATGGTGGAAATGTCGAACTCTGGTGGTAATCGGCGTTTTTGAACTCTGTATTGATAATGTGTCGAAGAAAGTGCAAAAAGGTGACGAAAGTGCAAGCCACTTATTTTACAAGAAGACCCGTCCTGGTGTTGTCGCCTCTTTCTCGTCTTTTGTCCTGTTTGTGGTCAAAGACCTCTCATGAACAGCTCAGCTTGCGAAAACAGTCCTCATCGTATCTGGGAAACCGTGTACCTTTGCACGGTTTGAAACAGATGTTGAAAGGTGTCCTAGGTAACGGCTTACATTCTGTAATTCCTCATCACCAGACTCCAGAGGGACTTCACTGTCGGCTGCTTCACCTGCCCACCGGCCTGTCTGTCCCCTCCTTCATGCTTTTTCACCGTGATCTCAAGGTGACACTCGCCACATTTTGAACAGACCACGTGAACTGACAGTTTTACCGTTGTAAAAATAAGTGTTCCTAAAATAGATTACACCTGCCTAGGTGGCGTCTGAGAAAGCCCTAGAAGCTCATTACCTTCTGCATTGCAACTGAAGCTAATACAGGGGGAAAAAATCAACCAATAATAATTAGAGAGGAAATTTGTTTAGAAGAAGCTGAACCCAACCCAAAATAGAAAGCTAGAGGACCTGCTCAATACATAAAACATCAGCTTTGTGAACATCATGTGCCTCCAAACAAATATCGAATCTCTAATTTAATTCCTTGCGAAATGCAGACATCCGGCAACCTATGAATATTCATATGGTAACTAGCCGTTTATTAGCACACAGAGCAAATGAGGGATTTACTCGACCATTTTGCAGCCTTGTGATCCCCCAAATATAAGTTGTTTACAAAGAATAAGATCACCTATTAATATAGATCACAGCACGAATGAAAAAAAAAAAAAACAAAAAAAAAAACCGGACTGGATGTCGAGGCGCTTGCTCCTCTCTGAGATCTCGAAATTGTGAGCAGGATACAAATATATTTCTCTTACGGTCTCAACTGTCTTCTTTGTCAAGCCGTTTTTTTTTTTTTTTTGGTTTATTTTTAAAGAATTACGCCATTGACACGTACGGAGGTAAGAAAGAGCCAACAATGTCACCATGGGAACGCGGGATCAGCCACAACAAACTACGAGCATCCATGCCACTTGTAGACGCGCCCATGTCAAGCAAGGGGAGGGAAATCCTTAACCACACGTTCATAATTCTCACCCTTTCTAAACCGGAAGCCGAGAACTGAAGAGAAGATGAAAGAACTCGAAACATCGCCAACATGCCACAGCATCCGCGTTTTCCTTAAAACAGAAAAAAACTCCATCTTGAGTGAGTGGATGGTTCTCGGTGTCGGAGCATGCGCCTCGGCATCCAGGCGGCTTTTATCAGTCGAGCTGTGAGCCCATATCCGGTTCAGATTTCTCCAGTCAGAATTTTTACCACTGCGAGACCTGCAAGCCTGTGTCCGGTTTGGACTCGACCTGTTACAGGCTCCCAAAGTATGAGCTCAAGTGGACAAAGCCGAAGAGTTAATATTTAATTAGCATGAGTGGCTCTTCGCGAGGTTTGCATGGCCTTTCAGAAAATAGCAGAGACTCGGACATATGCTGGGTCCAAAATAGGAATCAGAAAAATAAAAAGGCGAAAGGTTGAAGCCCCTTTGTGGCAGGAAGCCCAGGTCATGTAGACACGCTCGGCTTCCCCTAAGAAAGGGAAGGAACGGAGAATGTAAAACTATGGCAGTTCCAGTCGAGGAACATCCATGCAGTCCATCAGCGATGAAAGTCATATTGAAGAATAAATAAGAACTAAAATAAAAACTTAAGATTATTCCTGACATGTTCGCCAGAATCTTGTATCATTAATAGCGGATCAAAGTCAGGGGGTGGAGCAGCGTTCATTATCCCCACTTTGCCACCTGCAGGACCTCCTGAGCGATCCTTTATTCTCAAAGAGCAGCAACATCGTTGTTGAACTTCATTGCTCTGACAACTCCACGTGACTACTTTTTTAAAACATGGCAACTTACTTTCTAAACTACTACAAAGTAACTCCCTTCCGTTTAGGCCTGCAAGACCCAGATTCTCACCTGTGCACAGAACACGGTTAACAACATGACGTCATCATATCACGAGCTAGACTTATTAACATACACATCCATTAAAATATACATCCTGTTTTCCATGGTCCTGACGACATAAACTTTAACATCGATGCTATCTCTCTTTTTTTTCCCTCTATATATCATCGTTGATGTTTCCGCAAAGGGAGCAGTTAGCTTAGATTGTAGCAATTAATATGTTATTATGAGCTACACGCAATTTATTTTGATAATAAATTCACCTCGGTAGGTCAGTAAGAAAAAAAAAAAAAATCCCACAAATACTCTTCACAGACAACACAGTTTATGACATGGGATAATGGCTGGTGCAAACAGGAAACACGTAGATCAGACGCATATCCCGGCCGTTGGGCAGTTCTATATTTAAATTTCTCCACCGGCAACGTGCGCTAATTTGCGGGTGTGAAATAGCTTGACCTTTGTGTCCGCGAGCCGCGACAAATCCACCGACGCACATCGGTAAATCACAGTCACCTGGTCCGCACATCTATTTTATCTCCTGGACAGTCGTTACCTGGTTTACTTGACAGTGACACGAATACGTGAGCAACGCTGGATCTGTGACGCAAGAGAAATTAATGCGCATAATCGTCAAGGGACTACTTTTGGGTGGTGACGTCACACCCTTGTGCGCAGTTCGGGTATCGGAGGTGAGAGGGTCATGAACTCGGTACGCGTTGGTCCGACTTGTTAAATCGGGCAAACTTGAAGGTCGAGATGTTTTGACCAAGAAAATAGTTTGAATAAATTATTTTTACGTGTCTCACGAGGTGAAAGATCTGATACATACATATATTTATACACCTGGCGGCTTTTGAAAGTTTATTGTAAGACTTGTGAAGACTTTCTCGAGCGTTGAATAAATAATTATAATGTCGAAGTTTAGTATTCCCCAGATCGACTACTTTTACACATTTGTTCTTGGAAATACAAATAATGTGCCGGAACCTATTAACCTTGTTTTTTTTAAATATGAAAAGTCAGGTGTTGCTGGGACATGCACCGAGTGAGGCAATGGAAACATAATATTTGTATTGTTATCGGTCAAGCAGATGCTCAAATAACCTTTTTGTGCTAATGACACTTAGTTCGAGAGTTTTATACTAATTAATCTTCGTGCAGCAGTGCACTAATAACTATGTATTCTGACTGTTACTGGCGCTGTCTCTCCACCTCCAACTTAGGACAGTTTGTGACCCAGTTAAGATTTTCTGGGACAGTTTGGGGCATGGTCACGTTAAAAGCGCAGTTTGCCCTGAGCTCAAATCAATAGACAAAATGAAGACCTTTGCTCATAAACAACACGCTGGAGGTAGGGGAGGGGGGCACCTTTTTCGAAAATAAGAAGCAGATTGTCTCCCCTCATCCCGCTTCCTCTTTGTTCTCTTACCAGTTCCTTAAAAAAAAATGTTTCTGGGATGAGGATAAAAATGTGCAGAGACACATCGTTTCCGGGCGGTTTTCCTCCCTCCAGTCACTCTTTCTCGCTCGCTCGCTCGCCCTGCGTTCAAGAATTGGAATCAAAACAAGTCTGGCCCACAAAGCAGGTCAAGCAAGTTCAAGGTCGCCAGCTCGTGGACGTAAACAGCGCTGAGAGGGATGCGCGGAGAGGCGCCCCACGTGATTATCGGTACAAGATCGTCGACACACCCCCTACCCCACCCTATCTCCCCCACACAGCCCTCCAACACACCCTGCGCCGTGCCGCACTGCAGTGGTCGCTAAAGTCGGTCACGACCTGGGTGGCAATGGCCCCACAGTGTCACGACCTTCACCCCCCGCGGCCTTGCGCCACCGCTCGCCGTGTGGCCCACTGCGTGCACAGTACACGTACACGTACGCTATCTGTAGGTGTGTGTGTGTGAAAGTGTGCACGAGGGAGCCTGTTTTAGATGAGGAACGAACAGATAAATAAAGAGGTAATCATCTAACCTACGTGTCCCTGTGCCAATCCGCTTCATGGTTTTAAAAATATTTTTCCATCCAAATGTTGCAGTGGAAATTTTCTTTTTATCTTTGTAGGGGAAAAAAAAGATCACAAAGGAAATTATTCCAGGAAATGGAAAAAATATTATTAAATGTAATTATAC
This sequence comes from Pomacea canaliculata, assembly GCF_003073045.1. NCBI lineage: Eukaryota > Metazoa > Mollusca > Gastropoda > Architaenioglossa > Ampullariidae > Pomacea > Pomacea canaliculata. The sequence goes on along the minus strand of NC_037590.1, from coordinate 36,135,350 downwards.
GAAAACAATATTTTTTACAGGACAAATTATATGGAAAACACACAACAGAAAAATCAGTTAATTAATGGGATGAGATTTACAATGTAAGTAGCAACGATTCTTCTAACGCTACTACATCAGTGTCAAATGATCGGCGATGAAAGTCTGCTTGACGATTGAAGCCACAATGAAGTGGAGAGATTAGTCATCCCGTGGCGACTTTGTTTCAACCGAGACCGGAACCGGAAGTTACCCTGCTTGGACGGCCTGATATTGGAAACGTGTGCGTGACTATCTCATTAAGAGAAGGCTGGTCACGTGGGGTCTGTGAGATCAAGGAGTGCAGCACACTGATAGACATGGCTGGAGACACGCAGTCGATAATTCACAGTAAAGACTCAACGCCCGCTACGGTTGACTGAAACTGTTATGAATCATCTACAGTCAGTGACATGTATAGCCAGGTGACAGGTGTTGTTCACGCATCACTGATGTGATAATAGGTAACAATAAGTGAGAATAAATGACCAGCAAACCCTTCGAGGTTTTATTTTTTCTCCCTATACTACCAGACTTTTATTAACCAAAAACACTGTCAAATCTATGATATTTGTTTCTGGTATGTGCCAGACCCAACCTCCATTCCATAACCTTGTCTACTTAAAAAGAGTTTTTACATTCTGTTAAAAGACCCAGCAGGTGAAACTGTTCAGGCCGCTTTGTGGTACTTAGCATGGTCGTTAGCTTTTAAGTGCGAACAGTTGGTGCGATGACGCTCATGCACCGTATCCACAGGTGAGTGGTGCAACCTTGGTCCAGCCTGTGAGCTCAGATCACGTGACTGACGTCAGCTCCTGTTACATCTACCACCTGGCTGGGCACCGCGCCCGCAAATCCTCCTACATCCCCCGGCACGCGCCTCCCTGATGGTGGAAGCTACCCCAGTCTCAGCTGTAGCAGCTCAGTGCAGAGTCGTCTGCAACTCGGTTACACAAACGATCTACCCCAGCAGCTGGGAAGCTTGTAACAAAGTGACATCACGCGATGTACGTCTATCGCGAGTGCACCTCACCCAGGCACTGAGGTGTGAAATGAGAACAGGCGACAGCTGGCTGACTGAATGAGTGGCTGCTGGTCTAGGAGAAACAGTCCTCCAAATTAACGAGCTCTCGTGTGAGATTAAGTGGAAAAATTAGTGTCAGTCTGATGGAGAGTCGCGCACTGACCAAGATGAGTGGCTGACCAGGTACAAGTGCCTCCCAGAAGTCTAATAGTCAAAGACTTCATTGCCAGGCTTCCAGCTACAAAAGTCTTCAAGAGGTTTAACAAATTAATACTTGTGGCAGAGCAGAAGTCAAAAGGTTATCGAGGAGTGAGAAGAGATATTATTTATAAGGAATGATAATGCAATGTGATGCTTGGGCGCTCGCGCGCGCACACACACACACCTCACGCATACACGTCACGCTTTGATGAAAGACGAATTGAACTAGTGAAACATTTAGCGTTAACGGCTTGTGAAGCGTGACTTTTTGAATGAATGAGTGAAGCTCAGAGTATTTTCCCGAATATGGGTGAACACTTATCCTTCCGATCTTGAGATACACACCTACACACTTCATCATGCATCTTCTGACCTCACAATTGTAATCAAATCAGTAGAAAAAAAAATACTCCAATAGTCCTGTACAGAAAGAAAAAAAAAGAAGGAAAAAAAAAAAAACCCAAACTTTACAACTTCGAGAATAACGGGATAACTTTTCAGAATATCATGAACAGTAATGCTGTCTAGTTTCTCCACAAAAGACCAGCTTCATATTTCAGGACAAGGGGGAATAACTGACGTATCCTTTTCTTTTCTCTACAACAACTCCTCGGAAGTGACAGATAATTTTCTGATTTTTACAGGACCTTTTCAATCAAACTAGGAGATGAGGGCAAATCAGGGCTTTGTCGTTTATGACGTGTCAACGATGATAGGACATGCGCATGGGGAGCACGTGACCGCTCGGAGCAGACACGTCACTCACGCTCTCCCCGACCTCTCGACGACGCGGGCGACGTTGACAGTTACGACCGCGACCTGCAGCCACCTCTACCAGGATCGCGTGCAGCAGCCTTCGAACAGCAGCCGAGGATGACAGTTAACTGGCTCCAAAGCAAAATCAAGTTCATTATTATAACCACAACCGACTACTCTGACAAAGACAACAGCGCTGTCTAACCAAATAATTCATTGTTTTTCCTCCCTGGCTTCCGCCCATCCACCATTCACTCTCCCTTCGGCGAGCTTCCTCAGTCTGTTCTTATTGGTTTGTTTATTTTTTGTTGTTTTATTGTTCTATTTTGTTATTTATTTATATTTTTTGCTTGTCTCTTGCGAAGAGTGACTCAATTTCTCATTACTTTTTCATTTCGTTTCATGGTGGCTTAAAAGCCGAGGAACGTGATCGCCAGGATTTCGAGGTTGAACGGCGGTTATGACGCACACGTTCTGTTGGGCCCCTTAATCTCTGCGCGTGCGCAGTCTGTCTGGTGGGGCACGTGACTGGATGGATAACTGCGTCACGCAGGTCTAGATCCGCTGTGAACGTCGTCCACGTCGCTGGCAACGGTGTGCATGACTAGACCCTCATCACAGTTGGACGCAGTATGATGCTGAGCTTTTGTGTGACTGAGATGGTTTATGACCTTTTTTTGGGCGGTGGGGGGAGGCGGGGTGGGGTTGAGAGGATTGTTTCTTTGCTCTTCAATAACAAGGTACATTAATTAACATGCTAGCGAGTGCCAGAGTTGAGTGAGAGATTAAAGGATAGAGAATGAACTGTTTTTTTGAGGTATTCAGTTTTGTGCAATTTTTGTGCTCGAACAATGTAAAAGATCTGTGAAAAAAAAAAAAGAAGATTAAAAAAAAATCAATGAAAAAAATAAAATAAAATACAAGAAGAATGAGAAATAAAGAATATTTAAGCAGAACCGCCTTTATCACTACATAAAATCCCGCAATAATTAATTTTCTGCTCCTTAAAATAAGAACTTCAAAAGTTTTTGCGCAAAGTTGTATTTGCTGATAAGTTTTGGGAATGTTCAATGACTGCTTCGTTAACATCTTTTATTAGATGTCGTTGGTATCAGATTTTTTAATGTCTGTGTAGTCACTCTCAGTGAATGGCGTGACATAAAGACATTTCATTGCTTGTACTTATGGTCCGACTGTTTCTCCTTGTTACCGCACGGCTATCGCTCCACATTCACCACGCATGCGCACAGACGCACGCCACGCACTTGAACAAGAAATAGTTTCCCTTCTTGACAAAAAATAAATCAATAATAAATAAATAAAAATAAAAATCCCCATTTACGTCACTCTCCGCCTTCTTTCTGGACATTCTCGCATGACCACACATCTACTATCACTTTTTATTTTTTCATCCAGACCCGCTTTGAAACACCATCATCGTTCATCGGAAACTTTGGCAGCCTGTAGTGAGAGGTTAAGTGAGAAGTCACAAGAACATTGCCAACTGCCTCTTTCCTGATGATTCTGTGGAACGTCTGCGAGTGCGGGCGACAGCATTCTGCACGCGCTCTTTGCATCTGCTGACTCATAAAACGAGAAGCGAGCGATGAGAAAAGATGGCGGAAAAAGTTGACGAGGCGTGTTTACACGCTTGAATGATCGTTAACTAAATATACTGTAAATAATGTCTGTTGCTGCTAAGTACTATTCTTTTCTGCCGGTCTAGACTCATAAAGCCTTTTAGAACGTCTTTGTAGAGCAGTAGCTGGAAAAAAACTTTCATTCTTTCGTTTATTTCTTCACTCCTTTCCTACCTACCTTTCCTTCCTAATTGTCTTTGTGTATGTCTCTGACAGACAGACAAACATACAGTCTTGATATCTTTTAAACATCTGTAGTCTACTTCGTTATAGTTTAGTTATCCGCGCATACAAATTCAGATCTTTGGACTGTCTCAATTAAGACAGAAATCTTTTTTTAAAGTGTTTGATAATTAAGTAAATGGATCATCATTTGTAATTTTCATAACAGTACATAACATCTTGTCATCACACACACACGCACACCTGTCAGTGAATGGCGTTTCATAAATGACTGTCACTAATACAGTGAGGGTTTTCTGTCCTGGGTTCATCTCTCGCCTCGGGCGCGCTGTTCTTTCTCTGCACGTGTCATCTGTTTACATGGATGACTGCCTTGCCGTGATATATGTCCCGGTGTTAACATCCCCTCTCCCACGTGGCCCACCAACACCCACGCACTCGCTCACTCGCAGTTTAACGATCTATCGGGGGTAACTATAAAATAAATACGTTTCAATGATGACAACAGCTGAGTGCAAAAAGGCTTGTATGTCACGTAAACACCACGACAAAATTATCTGGCAAATCATTCTTTTATAAAGTTTTAGAGTTAAAAAAGCTGGAGCAGCTGTACATTGTTGCCTAGTGAGGATTCACACACAATGAGACAATCTTGACCACTGCTCTCGGCATCTGCCACAAAAAAAGCCAAGCTTACCTCCCCTTGAAATCCCTGCAGATTAGAGCTTACCTCCCTTCGCATCTGTGTCAGCAGACGTATTTTGGGAGCAGGAAAGCGATATACTTAATAGCTACCCCTTCGAACCACTTTTTTTCAATCCAAAAGACAAGAATAGTCCAAACAACAGTTAGTCGTTGGTAAAACTAATCAGGGAAAGAATGAACCTCTTGCCGTGATAATGCCAAATGGTTAGGGTTTGTAGGTTACAGTACACGGTCATATTTGACAGACTAGTTTCCACCTACTTGAGAGGGGAATGTCATCTTCCCAAATGTAGACAGAAAAAAAAGAAGAAAATGAAGTGTAATGAAACAGACAACAAACTAGGAATGAAAATACGAGAACAACCAATGGGAAGAGCCGAAAATGAGATTCTTAATTCAAAAAAGCCTGCCTGACTTGATAATGCTTAAGACCTGAAACAACATCATGTTTAAAAGATTGTTATTGACATCACAAACTCTGAACTCTCTCTACGCTACCAATTATAACTCAAAATTATGCTCGGGAAATTTTTCTCCCCGAGCCTTTATATATGGATCATCAACTCTAACATTTCCAGAAAACCTCTCCTAACCCGGTCTCATGCCAGTTTTACCGCTTTCGGGGATTCCTTGCCACTGAATTTTATTTTTGCTGAACTTTTGAGTCTGTACACGTCAACAGGTCACGGTATACTAACATGTACTTACAATGTCGGCAAGGGAATTATCTCTAAAATAAACAGTTCTTTTCATCTAATGTAGTGTAAGAAAGTGATGACACCGGAAACAAGACTGAGTGGCTCGGGTACAAACACTTTCTGATCATAGAAGTCTGTGGGTAGGAACAAGGAAATGCGACGTCCAGTAATGACCGCTTGCAAGGGAAATAACTACATTTTAGCGAGCTAAAGTTTCAGCGTGGTTACATCCCCTGTGTCCGTACGGCAACATCGTAACTTCCATGTACTTCAATCGCAAGTTATGTTTCCAACATTTATTTTACGGAATTATTTAGTCACACATTTAGTACTAATGCTTGATTTCATATTTTAAGCTTTTCTTACAATACATCAAATATTTCTAGATATCTGTATCAAGTATGCCTGTATCAACACAGTAATGAAATAAATACATTGTCGGAAACATAAAGAAATGTTAGTATTTGCTCATGCTGTTTGATTTCCTTCAATTTTCCCCTTGAAACAAACCAAAGGGTTTGCTCAATAAAGAGTTCGTTCGTACGTTCTTTATATTTTAACCACGCCATTCTGTCCTTAGTAAAATAACACCAGCACAGAAATATAGTATTCTTTTATTCAGGCAGTTAAACAATTTATTTCCACCTATATAAAACATTCTTTTCTTATATCCATCATTTTAATCTTTGTATTCCTCACATAATTTTACAAACAAAATAAATAATTAGTTTGCATAATGTTGTATATTTTCTCAATGTATTCTACAACAAACAAGCGACATTGAAGTGAATATTTATAAACACGCAATCTTTCGTCTCGTGAACTGTTCGCCGCTGCTTTCACATCTAGCAAGCATCAGAAACAAAAACAGACACATCTGTCTGCAAGTAAATGTTCAAGTCTTAACCAAGCTGAACGTCTTCTCCCACACAATCAGGTTATGAAAGGTAGAGGATCACAAAAAGAATAACAACAAAAGATAAAAAAAAGAGAAAAAAACCGTCAGATTATGGCAGCGATAGCGTGCTCTAAAGTTTGATAAGTTCACTGACAGGAAAAAAAATCCTAAAAAGTAATTTTTTTCTCGCTGTTGGTTGACTGGAAGCAACCTCCAGAAGTCCAATTCCCTAATAAACAGCACTGTAGCGCCTTTGTTTGATCTTTTTGCCCATAGAACACCACTGCTTGCAAACATGTCAGTCTTCATAAAAATATTCTTCACAACTGTACTGTAAAATTCTGAAGTGGCAATGCCGGACAATGCAATGAGGACGGAATGAACAGGTCAAAGAAAAAAACACACAAAGTCTTGAGGCTCGTCACACTCCCGTGAAGGTAGCATTCACAACACACACCACTTTCACTGCATTCGTACAAAAATATGTTTTGTTATCAATCGGAGGTTGTTTTTTTTTTAAACTTTAAGTTAACGGTTACCGTTTGAAATTGAAATTCATAAACGTAGATTTTCTCATCCGCCAATTGCTCTTAAACTTGCAGCAGAATTGCCACGCCCCCGAGCACCCACTTGCTGACCTTCTCTTTGGACTTCAGGTTGAAGGTCCAAACAAAAGTGGGACCGCGTGTCTTGGTCTTGTACACCGGGCACTGGTACATGCCGCGCAAGTCTTGGCGATCTACAGGGATGGCCTTGATGAAGATGACCGGCATCTGAGGGTTCAACTCCTTGAGGCGGGCTTCCGTGATCATGCCAGTCTGCGTGTCCCACCGAGCTCCTGGTGGGGTGACAAACAATAGGAAACATGTTAATGACGTGCAGTAGGCCAGTATTTATCGCTGATAGTGTAAGAAAGGTGCAGTGAAATATTAGCACATTTCCCTCACTAAAACCTAGTATCCTAAAATACCAGATATCTGAACTTATATTTACGTTTCCTTATTTATGCTTTGTTTTCCTTTTATCATTTACTGCGAGTCTCAAGTGACAGAAATATTATCGTGTCAGCGAAGTCTGACTGTCGGGTCCGTTTGTCTGTTCACTCACCTTCCATGTAAAGACCATGCACGTACGCCCCCTCACGCGGAGGGCCGGCCATGTCCTCGCGCGTCTTCTTGGTGACGTCACACTGCAGCACCATGCGGTCCAGAGGCCACTCATTCTTGCGCGCCATTTGCTGCATGATGGCGGTCAGGAAGGACTGCGGGTTAAAGAAGCCGGCCAGCCACACCGCGGCGGGCAGTTGGAAGTCTGAGGTCCAGGTCTCCAGCTCCTTGATGCGCTGCAGCAGGTCGGCATACCACGCGGCGAGGTTGTACAACGACGGATAGGCGCGCCGCGCCCACTTGGCTGGCACCACATCCAGAAAGAGTGCGTTGGACAGTTCCTCCATGTCAGCGGTGATGGTCAACTCTCCCTGTTTCAATGAGGGATGGGAAAGAGAGGGTGGAAAATGCACGTCAGAGCTCCTCTTTGCTAAAAACAGAATCCGTTTCTAAGGCTAACGAAAAAGAGGAAACGAATTTCTCTTCTTGACAGTAAGCCTTATACACTTAAATAAAAACTAATAATATTGTGGCAGGTAGAAGTGAAACTTAGGTTACCTTGAGGCCCAAGTCCAGCTCCTTGAGAGAGCGGCGGAGCTCCGAGGTCAGCATGTTCATACGCTCACACTCCTGGAAGGCCACCACGACGTACGGGGTTCGTTCCTCAGGCGGCACCTTGGCCATGATCTCTGTCATGTTGAACTCGTCCGGCAGTTTCTCTAGGATCTCGTCCAGCAGCGCTTTTACCTAGAGTGTGGACATGTCAGACCGTTAGCAGTAGCGGTGGTATTGTGTAGAAATAGTAGTAACACTACTAGTAGCATACCATGAATTGACATGAACAGAGGAAAAATACGAAAGATGCCATGTCATTATGAATATAAACTAGCTTGGATTTCCATAACGCACCTTGCTGAAGGAGCCAAGCTTTCAGCTTTTTACAGAGGGAATTGTGAAGAAACAGGGAGTAAAAGTGCATTTTTATCATTGAGCGCGATGGGGAAAGAATATGTTTATACATTCGTTCCTGTGAAGAAAAACAGACCAACCGACGTATGCTAAAGAACAGCAAGACTAACAGATAAGTTAATTCAACCCGAACTAAGAAAGACAAAGAATCCCAGACCAGAAGTAGACAGAAACAGGAAGTCCAGACTAAACCTAGAGAGAAAGACCGAATTCGAGCATGTGGAATCGACAGGTAACCACTGATCACAATACTCACCTTTTCCTCTCGACTGGCCCCGGTTCCCCCGCCGCTGCCGCTGTCGCGCGGTTGCATCTCGAGAACCGTCCTGAAGAGGTTGTCGCACAGCGTCGTCAGGAACTCGATCTCAGCGTTGGGGTGAAGGCCGTACAGGTAGGGACTCTCTGGCGGCAGCGCCTCGTCGATATACGTGTGGTAACCTTTATAGTCGGAGTTGGGAGGGATGGGGAAGCCAGGGGCCAAGTACAGCTCGCCATCGAACTGCAAGGACAGAAGGTGTGAAATTATTTTCTATCACGCCAGTGAGCACAGAACCAAAAGCTCGAGGGAGAATAAAGTATGAAAAAACCATATCTTGCGTATATTTTACATATAAATTAGTTTTATCCCAGTTGCCTCAAAATGAAACTACAAAAATATATTTTATAATTAAGTCAGAGGGTTGTTCTGTACATTATCTCTGCTATAACATCAGACACAGCGCGAGTGATAAAGTTATATCTCGCCATGAAAGTCTGACAGAGTGAAAGGAAGCAGGATCATACCATGTCGGGGTGCATGTAGACCTCCAGGTAAGTCCGGCAAAGAGTCCGATCCCAGTCGTCAGTGATGTGACCGCCATACATGATCTCGCCGAACAGGTAGCGCAGGTCCGTCCACGGTACCTTGGCGTTGGCTTCCAGGTAGTTGTAGAGCACGTTGACACTGATTGTTAGGTCACCCGTGTTGAAGGGGTACACTCGGTTCCAGCCGATGGGCCCGAATTTACGACGCTCACAAACGACGGCGTGGAAATAGCACAGGGCAAAGAGGATGCTCTTAAACTCGTTCTCGCGGGCACACATCTCCAGGGTTTCCTGATCATACAATCAGCTAGTCACCAATCAGGCAAGCAGCTAAGCCATTACACTACAATCTATTATCAGTATTCAAGTTTATTCAGGAGAGAAATCTTAAAAGACAGAAGAATAGATGTGACCAGTCAGATATTATCTGTACGATATTTTAATGCTTACATTTGGCACAAATAACAGCGAATCACGATTATATGTGTGCACTTGGATTATGCGCTTAGAGTTTTAACTAACACACACTTACACACCTACATACAGACCAGAATGCAGAGTTGTTTACCTGGTTAAAGTTGTCCAGGGCCTTATGGAGATTGGCGTACATGCCTGTAGGTGGTTCGTTAGTGATCTTGATAGCAGACTCTAGGATACCCTGTGGGATGATGTGGGCATCAGGGGAACCAGCTGGCTCGGCACTGATGAAGAGCCTGTAGTTTTCGTTGCTGACCTCTGCATATTCCTCCAACGTCTTCTCTAGCTTGGGCAGCCACTTAGCTACAAGGTGTACGTTCTGAATGAAAGAGATGAAATCTTAAACTTGTCAGCTAAAGAAAAATTGAGTCTGAACAGCCCAGTTTACAACTGCATTATCAGGGCTGGCTAAATAACTAACAGCAAGGTACAATTTTGAGCGTGGACAACATATCTTCCAGATAATTCTTCGAAATGAGAGTGTAAATGTAGATATGGTCTACAGAACGAATACCCTTCTCTTTACCTGAAGTACCACCCAATGCCCATCTTTGGCGGCCAGTTCCATCGCTTGCTCGGCGACAATTTCCTGGCCCTGGCCAAGCGAGATGTTGTGAAAGTTGCGGCTATCATCGGTAAAGCCAAGCTTCTTGCCCAAAGCTTCCACGTCCTTCAGCGGGTCCACACCCGGGGACAGGATAAAGAATATTGGCGTCGCAGGTCCAGACTCTTCGTAGGACTTGGCGAACTCAATGGAGCGTCCTTCTACATACTTGCCTCCTAGCTTCTCTTCCACAAAACCTCTACAATCAAGAGCAAATTGAGAATTGAGTAGAATTTTATTGCATGATTACCTAATGGCTACCTGTGTATTAATTAATAATCTTCCAGATTTTAGGTTCACGCTTATCCTAAAAAATGGATGCGTCATTTTATATCTTCAATGCTTCGGGAAAATCTTTCTGTCTTCCCCTCATAACGATTCTAAAAGCAAGAAAAATACTTTTGAGAAAATCTAAAGATGTTTTACTCTGTGAAAGTAAGAAGGAGGAAAATAATAGAGAAGGAATGACAGGAAATTCAAGAAAAAAGCGAAAAAGATTTAAAAAAAAAATTGTTAATGTTGATGGTTAGTCAAAATTTAGCGGTGGGTATGAAAGTGATGATGTACTGCTGATGATGATGAAAAACATGATAGACGTTATACCTGACGGCATAAGACATTCTGTCAGGCCTGAGAGCACGCATCATGCACAGCTTCTGCAGAGAAGTTTTGTTCTTCCACTCTTGGGGAAATTTCTCCTTCTCAGGGCACTCGCTTTCCACGAATTTCTTCCAGCGTTTGGCAGAGCCTTCGATATCGCGGTCGAGGTTCCTGAACTCTTCCATGTTGGACAAGGCCTGCACGTGAAAACAAGTGATCAGTATGGAACAATGGACCTCTGAGAGCCTGTTTGAGAGGCATCAGTATAGTAACTATTTGCTTACCTTTTGTTTCCCGAGTTTTTCGGACATATGTTTTTTTTCAGTACCTTTACACAATTACAAGATTATGCAGACGAGATGTCGAATTTTTATGTACACAAACCTTAATTCCGCCCCAAGAGTTGTTGCTGAGAAAGTCCACTGGCGTGGTCACGTTCGGTGTTGCGGGAAAACGCAACAGGAAGTCGAGCTCCACAGAGTTGATTTCTTTGTTCATCATTAAAATCTGCAGCAGTAGAAACCATTTTATGTACGAACTACACAAATTATCATGGTCACACTGGTTGTTTTTGTACCTTACATTCCTGTGGCTCAGCTTGAAAGAGTTTCAAAATATTGATGAGATAATATATTTTAAAAATATTTTTGTTGAAAGAATCCGGTATACGTTTATGAGTTTCCAATTATAAAAGTTAATTTTTAAACAGATCTGGATAAAATGAAATTTTTGAGGTCATTCTTCTTTCGCTTATGAATTGCCTCCACACTTTATGTCTCAAAGTTTGGCAGGTTATATATAATGAAAGACATTGCTACTAAGCAAAAGAATTTTCTCTCCTTTTCAAAATCTACCAACGTCATGTGATGCACGTACCTGGAAGGTCATCTGTGTGATGAAGATAAGCTTGTCCTTTTCAAAAAGACCACGTGTAGTGTAGACAAACACTGAGTATGTGATGCAGTCGATCAGGTTCTTTACACGTTGCTTAACCTCGTCAGAAGGATCGGCTTTATCGATGGCCTTGTCAAAAACCACACTGAAGGCCTGCAACGAACAAAACCCTGATGTACTTAACTCTACATCATACATTTTATGTTTCCAATTTAAGGTCCAAACTTTCTAATATTCTTTGCCTCAGGCCTTAGTAACAAACTTTGCAGACGAGTGGAAAAAAGAATACCTTCAATGAGAATTGGTACATGGGATTGATCTTGTGCAAGTCGTTCATGAGAAAGTACAGCAAGGAAGCTCTGGCGGCAGCTGGGCGGTAGTTCTCTCGGGCCAGGTTGATCTCCACTTCTGTGTGCTTGGCCTCCTTGGCTTTGACCTCGATCTCAGCTGCCGTGCGCTTGGTCGTCTCGAGGTTCTCGACGAGTTCATAGTCACCAAGAAAGTTGCCCTCCGCGGCCGACAGGCGAGCCAACAGATTATCCTCCAGCTCCTTCAGTGTGATTTTGAATTCGTTCTGCTGGCGCGTGAGGTCTGACTTGAGCTTCTCAAGGTCCGGGCGCTCCTTGCTGACCACGGCACCGAGCAACTGATCCTCCAGGCCGTCCCTGGTGACGGTGAAGTTGATGAGAGTGGTTTGCGCCTGCATCTCGGGCTTGTAGTGAGGGTTAGCAAGCTTGGTCTGCAGGATGAGACGGAAGTCCTTGTTGTACTCTACCTCTTTATCCCCCATCTTGATGGCACGGCCCTTCTTGATGGTGTTTCGGCCCAGCAGCGAGTCAAGCACGGGATCCATTGTCTCTCCCAGATTTTCCAGCAGCACCACGTCGCCGTTGGAAACGGCGCGCTCGATGATGTCAAGGTAACCCTTAGAGCCCAGCCGCACCACCTTCAGGTCCGCGCCGTAACGCGTCTTGATCCACTTGATGCCCTGCAGCTGCGGGTCGATCATCAGGGGCCAGCGCTCGCAATTAGTCAGGATGGTGGCGTTCTCTGTGGACATGCGGTCACCTGGCAGTCCCTCATTGTTCCAGCCTGCGATGTCCGCGTCGTCAATGAGCATGGTCAGCGGGTCCAGTCCCTCGGACACCGGGATGGGGTATTTCAGACCCTTAAGGTAGGGGAGCCAGCAGTTGTCTAGCAGCTCCGTTCGGTAGCGCTTGGTGAAACAGCCCACATACGACACGAAGGCTGTGATCATCAGCGTGTCTCCGGGTAGCGTCTTCTCGTTCACGCGGTATTCTTTGATCGACTCGGCCCAGCGCACGTTCTCTGATGCCAGCCCGCCTACCAGTCGGTTGGCCAGCTCGATGGTCTTGGCCGTCATTTCTGCCTCCTGTTGGCAGCGCAGCTTCTCGGCCGTGGCGTGCTCGAACTCTGCCTGAAGCTTGGCGAGTGCGGCTTCCAGGTCAGATACCTTGGCCTTGATGACCCGCAGTTTCTCGCGCGCCGTGTTAAGGTCGCTGTTGGCCTGCGCCAAGGCGATGCGCTTGGGCTCTACCTCACAGAACACCGTGTAATACCTCATGATGTTGATGGCCCACGAGCAGAGGCCGGCCGCAGCGAAAGACTTTGCCCGGATGAACTCGGGTTCGAACTCTGGATCGTCCAAGTAGGGTTGCACGGCTTTGCGGCAGTTTTCATGAATGTTGTCTTTATCGTAGTTGATCAGATTGTCGAGGAACTGGTCTATCTGTAGAAAGAAAAGGCACTACATTATACTACATCATATGTGTGCGAGAGAGAGGATCCACATCTATCTATGTATGTGTTCGATTGTACACGACACGCGTTTATTCCAGGTCAGTCTGTCTCGGCCGTTCCTGAACCGTACCTTGCCCATGATCGTTGCCTTGGCATTCTTCCAGCTCTTATCTTTCGGAACTTTTCCTCCTGGCGCCAAGAGACACATCACTGCAGCTGTCACATTTGTCACTGCAGTAGGAGGGGTGCCGAAAGACTTGAGTTCTGTCAAGTTGTTCTAAAAATACAACCGGAAGTGATTTACACTCGCAGAAAGTTGTTCCAAATATTATTTTACAAAAGTTGGTAAAGCTACATACGAGCTTATACCCTTTTTTTTTATCCAGACGTTTGTTGTAACACTAGTGGTAAGTCTACAATCTTAACACGTCATAAAAAATATGTTTTTGTGCAGTTAATTATGTGCTCGTGAGATTTGTTTAATTACTTCTTTTACGATCCTAGCACGTCACTTGTTGAGGATATTACAGTTAATACCAGAGTGCATACCTTGTTCAGAGTGTTCAAAGCTTCCTTTGCAGCCAACAAAGCAGGCTCAGCTTTGGCCAGATCTTCTTCACAATCCCTTTGTTTCGCTTCCACCTCAATGGTGATCTTAGATACTTTGGCTTCTTCTTCGTCGGCGATGGCCTTCTCCTTCGACACCTTCTCTGTCTCGGCTCCCACCACCTGGATTAGCTTGTTGGCGTCCTCGTTTTTCTGGGCAAGTTCCACCTCCTGAGATGCCAGTTTGGCTTTTAGGTCGTCCACCTGTTCGACATCGCCATCAGAACCAAGAAGTATAAAATTTGATCCCCATTTATGATTCTCCAGGAACATAGCAGTATACAACTCTTCAAGTTTCTTTGTTTTTCTTACTTTTAAATCGAAACAGCAAGCCACAGGAAGACATTACAGATTGCTGCCGGCTCACCTGTGAGGCGGTGCTCCTAAGTTTCTCCAGACCGTTCTCCAGACGCACGATCTTGGCCTGCAGCTCCAGATTTTTCTTTTTCAGCAGGTTCTGGTACAGAGTGATCTGCTCCAGGAAGCTCTTGGGCGTGGTGTAGTTGTAACGACGTTCGTTGATGAGGTACTGCTGGCTGATTTCATTCACAGACTTGTGCACGTAGGCCATGAACTTGGAAATAGACTCTCGAGTCTGGGACTATTGGAAAACACAGTACTTCGTGTGTTAAAAACTCCAGTTAAATAAGCTAGTTAAATGTGCTAAAGATCATTTCATAAAATGTATTGGCAGGAGCTGAATTTAGAGGGGACGGAAATCCCTAACACTCAATGCTGCTGAAAACACTTGACTAATGAAAAAACATGTATTTATAGTAAAAGTGCCTCAAAACATGCATTTCGCATTTAAGGAGGTGTTTTACAACTTTTTTTAGTTTTATTAAGAAATTCTTAATTTCGCACTTACATCCACATCAACATCTTCTAAGAAGCGGGCGCTGACAGAAATGAGAGCCTCTTCGGGCCACTCGTGGAACCAGTCGATGGAAGTGCAGTTGGTGACCGCAGGGAACTTACGGCTGCGCACTCGTAGCGTGGCACCAACAGGTGAGAAACAAAGCACCACCTGTAAGTTCAGAAAATGTCAATTTAGTAAAGTTCAGTAAAACTAAACAAAAGTAAATAACTAACAAAAAACAAAACAAAGGAAGCACATCTACATGAAAGTGCATTTTGAAAGACCGTTTACACCAAAGCGACTTTTTTCAAGAAGATACCCCTGACACACCAAAGTTTTACGAACCCACAGCGAATTCGGTCAACCCTGTTAACGAAGGTCGTTATTTGTGTTGAAGTCTAGTCAGGCAACAAAACTCAAATTTTCCAAGTCTCACCTTTAACAGCCGTCGTACTTTGTCGATGAAGAATCGCCAGCAGTTCTCTCGTGTGTCCTCCATGCCCAGCCCTTTGACCTCGTTGCGCACGCCAGCAATGACCTCTTCCACTTCATCGTCAGCAAACAGTTCAGGAATCTCTCCCGAGGCCAGAAGATCGTTAATCAAAACGAGGAATTGTTCGTTCGACACCTGTGCGTCAGTCATGAGAAAGACCACGCCAATGCCCTTCAAGCCAGACTTCCGGTACAGGGCGGCTAAATCTGCCTTGAGATCGGGAATGGCATAGCCTTTCTTCAGTGAGATCTGAAAAACCTCGAGGCTGCTGATGGAGGCGGCCAGACGGGATAGAGACTGCTTGCCGCTGCCGCCCACGCCGATCAGCAGCGCGTTGCCGCGAGGCGACTCCAGGATGCGGTTGATGCGGCACACGTGCATCATGGCGTCCTCGAACATCACCAGGTTCATGGCGGCGTTCAGCTCGTTGTAGTTGTCCAGAGCTTCCACCAGGATCTTGTTTAGCTCGGGCCAGCCGACCACCGGCAGGTACTTGGCTTCGCCGATGCCTTGCGCAAAGTGGCAGTAAATAAGGGGCTTCGAGAAAACAAAGTTTTCGTCGGCATCCTGCAAAAACAGAAAATTGTTAAACATCTAAGAGCACAAACATCCACTCCCACGAAAGTACAGTAGTCAGTTACGTTTCTTTAAAAGTTAAATGGGCAATGTTCGGGAAGAAATACCTCGAAGCATTTCTTGACGGTTTCCTTTTGAACCTTATCGAAGGTAGCCAGGTCAGTCTCATCAATCAACTTGTCACGATACACTCGATCAGTCTCGTGCAGCCACAAGCGAATGAGCTCCAGCGGTGTTTTACAACAATCAGGCCCGGAAAACAAAAGACCCTGCAAGACGATACGAAATCTCACTGTGATGTAAAGAGCGTGATTACCATATTTGTAAAAATGGTATATTTGGGCTTGTCAAGTAAAAACAACAATAAATAATTAAAACCCAGCAAAAGGGACCAAAGTGAAATACTGCATGCTACTGGGTACTTCGACACGAGCAGGTAATACCTGAAAGATATTGGAGAGATCACGAAGGTTGAAGACGTAGTGGAACTTAATGGCGGTGGGCAGGAATGTCGAGGCGATCTTGGCGTGCAGGCCCAAAGCGCCATTCACGAGGTTCTGGGAGAATTTCTGCACGGGGCCAAGGAAGTTGGCCAGAGCCAGGTGCTGGCTGAGGATGCTCATGTAGATGGTAGACAGAGCATCCTGATTGGGGAAGCTGATGGCGAACACGCAGAAGTGGCGCTGTAACATGTCACATATACATACGGCTTACAATACAAACAACTGCTCTTTCCCTTGTCTCAAATGCTGTGAATTACTGCACACAATCACTCCCACTTGCCATACTGAATTGTACCCACTGAACATTAGCGATGCTAGAGCTACTGTAATCCACTACAAGGGCTCTGTGGCAGCCTTACTTGCAATCGCGAGTCAATGGTGAAGGAGCCGGCGGTGGGGTTCATGCAGGACACATACTGAGTGTTGTGGATCTCCTTCAGAGTGAGTTTCGCCCTGTCGTACCAGTGGCCATGGTCGATGTGTTGTCGGATCAGAGTGTGCGGTTGCACGGTGTAGTACTTGTCCACCTGCAATGTTGAGCCTTAGTAGTCTCGTGAAATGTACAACAACAGCTACAAAATGATAAAGGTAAAGATGACTGATAGAATGCTAGCCGCCATACCTTTATTTCTCTTAGTATGTCCTTCTCTTTATAAAGGTGTACGACTTCCATGAATTCTATTTTCCGCCGCGAGAAAGACTGTGATTTGACCTAATAACCTTTATATCCTAAAATGTACATGTAGCCTTTTCAAAGAAGAGCTATTACTATTAATCAAAAATTATTTTTAAAACTATATCATTGAGCCTTAAGCAAATAATGTAGAATAAATGATGGCTGACCTCAGGCATGTTCATGTCGTCGACGAAGTAGATCAGGCGACGCGTGCCTGGGGGACCAAAGTTGCGGCCGGCCTTCTTCTCGAGAGGTTTTTCCAGAACCCGCTGAAGCATCTCGGAGGTGGTGTAGAAGTTGAAAGGCACGTTGGCCACCATGAAGTCATCGGACAGGTTGCTGAGTTTATTCTGCATCAGCACAGTTTTGCCCGTTCCGGCGTTGCCCACCAGCATGACTGGACGCCGCTTGTCAATCAGCATGTCCAGGAAGTAGCGGATACGCGTGGTCTCCGACGTGTGCACGAGGGCGGCCTGCAGGTCAATCACAAGCATTCCATAAGACTTGAGAAACCTTCCACGATTTTTAAAATCCTCGTGAGATATTCGACTTACATATTGCGATACTTTCTTGTAAGTCAGGCGTTAAGGAGTAAATTATTCACTGGGATCTGGATGTGCTTACAAACTTCATAATACGACAGAGGTAGACTTACACCACATGATTTCATGAATGATAAATACACAAGATGTGGTCTACTTTAGAGAAATTGGTGAAGGTAAACTCCTTACAAATCGAACAGGAGTTTAGGTCTCGCGAAGACAGATGCCAGCATGAGTCGAATGTGTCACTCACCTGCAAAGGCAATTCTGGATCGAACTCAAACTTAGGAACTTTCTTTGTCCATGGCTCAAATTTTTTGGTCTCTGGATCGATGTAGTAGTCGAAGACTGTGCCTGCTGTAGGGAACTTAATGGTCTTGAAGTCCGTCGTCCACCATTTGGTGAATTCAACTCGATAATCGACAAGCTGCACATAAATATAGCGGAAAAGAAAATAAAAGTGCGAGAATCAAAAGGAAACTATAAAAGTTTATAGTACCAAGTAGATTAGAGAAGCTCTTGATTGTATCGGTGTTGCCCATCACCCTAAAACATTAAAATCGGGATTACATTATCTGTGGCGACACCTTAAATAAACTCATTGAGGTGACAGCTGACGAGTTGCTCAGCTTTCGTGACTATTTCCAGAGCATAAACATTAGTAAAGATTAGCGAGCTAACTCTGATACTAATCTCTCACCTGATCCTGAAACATGCAGCTTCCAAAGGCCCAGACACAAGAGAAGACGAAGTAGAGCTCATACAACTCCTTCGGACAGTCTGGTGGAGTGTTCTCCGGGGTCAGAAGACACTCCAGGAGATGACAAAGCATCTGGACGTGGGAAATCTCCACTATGGGCGTGATCTTCTTGAAGCGGGTTCGTAACACCTCCAGGCACATGGGCACGTACTTGTCGAAGAGGATGGTCAGGTTGGCTCTCTCCGACTGGACTTCGCGCTTGTCAATCCAGCTCTGAACGTACCTGTCAGCAGGAGGGAGATTGTTCTCGTGGCAGACAAGATGGAAGACTAACTTACTAATTAAATATTTCGAAACGAGATAGGTATTTCACTTGTTGGATAATCATAAAAAATGTAGGGGTTTTAGCTGCTATAAACAGCAGAGGGTTTTCAACGATTCACTAACTAGTCGTGAGCAAAACAGCAGTTTCACCAAGTGGTGAGCTGCAAACACGAGAGAAAATTATTCTAGCAGTTCCTTTAGATATTAAATAATGGGCATTTCATCAGCAAACCCTAATCATTACCTATACGGAAGCCATGTATTTATTTCAATTAACAGCAAAAATAAGTGATAGCCTCAGCATATATTTAAACGTTGTTTGTATGCATCCAAGGAATTTTCATTAAAAGTTACATTAAAATGTAGCCGGACGTCTCAAAGTATACATGAAATTAGATACACAGGAAAGTCACCAGTACTCACGGGTTCCAGCCGAGATCCTGCGGGTTGACGAAGAGGATGCCGGCCCTGGACACAGTGGCTGGTGTCGCGGTCTTGAGGTGGCTGATCTCGAAGATGAGCCTCATGGATGGCGTCAGCGGGATGCGCTCGTTGCTGGCGAGTGTCAGGATCTTGTTGTCGTCCATCACCGTGTTCAGCGACTCGATCCACATGGGGTCGATGTCGCCGTCCAGCACGATCCACTTGGGCCCGTCGCCACCCATGTTGGCCAAATCTCGCATGATGACCGAGAAGAGACCTGTAGGGATAATGCATCGGCGATGAGGAATGTGCTCTGCATAAAAATCTATACAAACGATGGCATCATGCGATGATGTGCCACTAAACCTTGCACTGCAATGATAAATGATGTTTACCAACGAAAGAATCAATAAAAAAAGAAATAACAACTCGCCATCTTTCCACTCCCTGGTAGCTGGATTGATAACCCCAAACAGCTCATCGTTTGTCACAGCCTTAGGGTCAAGATCAGCGGCCGTGGGTTTCTGCCCTAGATTCTTGTAGGTTCGCTGTAGAGTGTTCCAGACCTTGGACTTTCCGGAACCCGCGTTGCCCAGCACGAAGACGGAGTGACGCACCTCCAGCAGTTCCTTCAGCTGCACCACCTGATTGTCCAAGAGCGTTCTATAAGTACTATTAGTCATTTCTTGCATCTTACTACTACTTCAAGTGATTTCATGTTAACAGAACCTAAAGAAATCCTGCTGTTTTCTATCAGCGAAAGGAAAGGTGATCATTTAGACCATTTACCTGAATTTGTATTCATTGTATTAATGTGGAGGATGCAGTTCCTGTCATTTAGAGCAAAACAATTTGTACAAGGAAGCTGTCACATTTGTCACATTGCACTCATGCGATACTGATACCTTGAGGATGAAATTATCCTCTGGCTGCAACTTCTGGTCCAGAGTGGCCTGGCGAATCTGCTTCTCGAAGTCCAGGTCCCGCTTTCTAGGCACGTCTAGGGCGGGGAACAGGTCACCGATGAGACCCATGAACACAGGCAGGTCGTCTGTCACGATTTTGGGAATGTTGAAGTCACGCAGGGCCCTCATGAGAACCTTCATGTGCACAGTGCAAAATGACATCGTTGACAACAATGTTTCGAAAAAGCGATTGCACAAAATAAGGGCATGAAAAAGATTTCGCCACTATAAACTATAAGTGAAATGTGAGTACAATATATTTTGTTAATAGGTCGCTGTGCTATTAACTACACACACAACCACACACACACAGCAACCACACACACACGCTCGCGATCACACACAGGACCCCTGACCTGATCCTCAGGACGGCCGCGGTCGTTCCTCTTCAGAGCTCCAGCCACCACCAGCACAGACTTGATGGCTCGTAGACCCCAGTCGTAATGGTCCTATGAGTGGTAACAGTGACAGAAATGTAGAAGTAGCTTTGTGGTGGTGTTAATGGTAGCGATGTAAACGATGGTGATATTGCAGAAAAACAAGAAGAAGGAACAACAGTTGCAGCAGCTGCTTTATAATTGTTATTGAGCATTATAGTGAACTTAATTCTGCGACTTTTTTTAATCCTTGAGGACCATTTTTCTTCGTTTTATACGAAATAGTGCTTATAGCTTAACGTCAGGCTGCAGGTCCAAAATGAAAAGCAAGACACAAGACCCCTAATATGCTCACCTGCTTGGACAGCAGCTCCCGGCAGAGGCTGTAGAGAGTGATGAACTTCCTGGCCAGCAGACGAGCGTCGATGAAGCCCTCAGCCACCAACATGATTTCACAGATCAGCTCAAAGTCGGGTACCACCATAGCACACGGTCTGAAGACACAAATTGTTGGTGTGCCAAGTTTTTAATACTTTCTATTGCTTAATTTATTTCAGCTCCTCGAGATTATAGTCGATTGATAACGACAGCATGAGGAAGACTAGTGAAAAGGAATGTACAAAAGCAGTTTAAGATAGAAAGAATTTCAGGTGACGTTACCCTGTGACTGGCACTAAAAGTAATTATATATCTGTGTTTATTCTAGCTTCACGTTATAAACTGTGTGCATTGCTTTTCATAGTCTGGACAAACTGTAAAACAGCCCTTGGCTTCTCCCACCTGAAGAGAGCTTTGAGGTTCTCGGGAAGTTCGGTGCGGCCGGCATAGCCAGGGTTCATAGTGATGAAGATTCCAACGGTCTGTTTCAGTTTGATGTTCTCTCCCAGGAAGTTGAAGACGCTCTTTTTGTCGCGGATGGCGTCCTGGATGCACTTCACCTGCACAGCCACCACGGACAGCACCTCGACGGCAATGCGATTGAACTCGTCAAAGCATCCCCAGGCTCCAGACTGGGCCAAACCTTTATAGATGTTGCCGACGGACTGCAGGATGAAGCGCAAAGGAAAATGCTTTCACGTTTTCTTTGAAGTAAAAAAACTAATTATTTGATAGAACAAGGATGTAAGTTGTTCTACAAACAGCAATCCGCTGGAGTGATAGAGGGTGGTAGAGAAAGGCTTATAGATGGAGGTATGGAGAGGTAGATAACATTGTACATAGAAAGGTGTATTTGCTGTCGGGCAGCTAAAATGTATGTGGCCTCGCACTCAGGGTTAGTTAAATTACCTTGTAGTCCATCTGCTCGGAGCAGTTGAAGACGTAGACCATGATGCCCAGAGCGCGTCCTAAGTCCTTGGTTGTTTCTGTTTTGCCCGTGCCGGCTGGTCCTGCGGGAGCCCCGCTCATGATCAGGTGCAAAGACTGGGTCAGAGTGATGTAGCATCTACCGACAACAAAGCACACCTTGAATAGACAGAAGCGCGCTGGGTTTTTTCCCGCAATTTCTTACTATCTCTCTTGTGCTTGCGGTACGTATCTTCTTTAAAGAGCTCTCGGTCACAAATCGTACTAAGTAGCGATAAACTCAAAAAGCTAAAACTGTGACAAAAGCCTCAATATAGCACCAAAACCTGGCACGCCGTGTCTAACCACTCAGCTATCTGCTTTCCTCATTACAGATACTATTTCAACATCGTTACAAAATTGTCTTGACCACAGCCTGTTGCACATTTTATTCCAGAAGATATTACCCTCGAAAGTATTGTCTGCTGACCTGTCAGTGAGGGGTGTAATCACAAGCCGGGGCGTGTTGCCCAGGTACTCGTGAGAGTAGCGGAACTGAGCATCACAAATGTTGGCCAGGCAGTCCTTCTCTCCTTCGTCCCAGCGGTGCCGGAGCTGCGAAAGCCAGAGGAAGGCCTGCGAGCTCTCCACCTTCTGAGTGATCATCTTGGACACCACGTCACGCGCGTGCACGTCGATCGTGCAGATCGTCATAATTTTCTGGCGGTCTCCCGAGGACAGGTCGCCCAACAGCATGGTGATGAGGGCGTTGAGCTGCGCGACCTGAATCACACAGAGTGGCCGCAGCTGAATACTTTCAGACCGTTTTTCTTACTGGGCAATGAAGACTGCTTTATGCTGCGTGGCTTTTTGTCAAGTGTGAGTATCAAAAGAAAAAATAGCTCTAATCGGGTTATTAAAATTATGAAGTTGTATAGATTCTTGGATTGATCTTACTGGTAAAACTGCGGCTAGCAAATAGGGCAGTAACGGTGAACAGATTGTTAAATACTTAGCTTCAAACGTTTTTTTTGAGGAAACGTTTAAAACCCATAAGAAGCATCTTTTTTGACAAAGTATTTAAGTGGAACTTGACCAGAGTATTCGAAAAAAAACTTATGTCGTCGGCTTCCTTTCTTTCTATATCTACATCATACAACACAAGTTTTTAGTCTTAGTCCGCCGATGCGATACCTGTTTCTTGTTGTAGTCCTTGAGGGCATTCTCGTAACCTTCTTCCAGACGGCCGAAGGCAATATTGACTTCTGTGGTCCACCAGATCTGGGTGCCGCATAAGGCTACTTGAGCTGGGAAGTCAAACAGCCATTGGTCACGTGGCTTTTCCTCGTAGCCTTGTACGGCCTCTGTCATCTCGTGGCGCACAGTTGCACACTGTCTCTCCAACAGACGGTTCAACCAGATCTCCACCTGGCACACAGATGTTATCTGTTAGCGCTACCCTCAACAAGTGATGTATCATTCGCATTGCCCTCTGGGACAAATAAAGTGGTCTCTCTCTTATGTCTCACAAGTTTAGTTTTAATGAGGACGCAGGGGGACATTCGAAGCATACCTGGCCACCAAGGTCGCAGGCTTGGTCCATATCCACGTACTCTCCATCTTTACTGAACATTCCCAGCGCCACCTTGGCGTCGTTACCTTCAGAGTCCTTCTCAAATTTTAGCTTGGCCATACTGTCAAACAACTTCGTCAAGTGGCGAGCGACCTGTTGATTATAGATAGATACTGTCTTACGCACAACTGATCACAAAATAGTCAACTTAGAACTAAATTCCCAACTTTGTTTCAATGTTCTCAAATACAAAAAATTCAGTCTTGAAAGAGGTCTTATAAATTAAACAATTTTTCATAACTGCAAATAATGTTTTTTTTACAGACACCTGACTACGTTGTGCTCTAAAGAACGGATTTAATTCACATTGATGCCTAACAAGCAGTACTTACTGAAGTAGGGTTGTTGCCATTCGACAGAATGTCTAGAAGATCGGAGGAAGAGACAAAGTAGAAGCGAGGGAAGGCGAGGCGCTTGGTCTCCAGGTACTCGGCCAGAGCCTTCTCACAAAGAGATAGCTGGCCCTGCAATGCCTCTAGCCGCTCGTATAGCCGAGGCTGGTTGGTGGATTCCACCACGTTCTTGGTCCTCTCCATTTGGCTCACCAGCTCCTGCAGATGACATTTAGACAGTATAACATATAACATAAGAGGTCTTCCATTTCTGGTGCAATACTAATGCACTTAAGATAGGCACAACACAAGAGGGATATTAACCCAGATTTGTGGAAGTAGTATCTTGCACTACAGCTTTGCGCAGCCATTAACAAATTGCACCACTGTAGACGTTTAACTTTGTCGACACACAATCAAACTGAAGTCTCGCTGTTAAGTTACCTTGAAGTCCGTATCTATTCCATCAAAGCGTTTGGAATCTTCAGGCAATTGGTTACGGATATCCTCAGAGCCGATGAAGATGCTTTCCAAATGAGACCACGTGCGTTGTACTTCCATGTGGATTGAGATAACCTGGTCGGCTGTAGAGAGCTTCTTTTGCCACGAGGATACTTCGGTGAGGAAATGGGCGATGTACTTGGACGTCATCATGTTCTGCAGCTGAACCTACATGCGCAAAAAATGCCATTCAATTGGCTGGCCCACAGACTACAAGTAACACAAGAAGCAAAATAAGCTGTTTTTTAAAAGCCAGGAACAAGGAGAGACATAGTTTTTACAGTCAGAGGATATCTGTTGCTTTTTGATATACATGGGAACTAGAAATAAAAAGTCTTTAATGTGTGCGGCTCAACTTATAAAAGAAGAATATTCTATCAAATCCCCATCATCATCAAGTGCCTTCACTATTTCCTTTAACAAAGTTCCTCTTTGGAGCAGCAACCATTTCCTTTTCCCAACTGTCTGACCTGGTTGTCCTCCAGCGTCTCGATGAGCTCCTCGCTGGTTTTGAGCATGGTGATGTTGGTGCGCGGGTGCTTCTCGTGCTCGAACTCCATAGCGGTCCACGTGCTGTCCAGCTCCTTCAGCACCTTCTCCATGCTCATCTCTTTCACCGCCTTGTCCACGATGTTGCGCACCTCCTCCTCGTAGTTGTGCAGATTCAGCGACAGAAGATCCGCCAGTGTCGTGCTCTCGTCCATCATGAACCGCACCTTTTGATCGACAACACTCGTGCATAAATACTAATTCCTTTCTTCCTCATTGCAAGAAAAAAAAAGCCTTGGCACTCGTGCACAGTTAATTATTCATTTTTTCATCTTCTATACTGAAACAGTCGCTAAACTCATCAAAGGTTGTTATTAATTCACTCTGCTTTTTGTGATGAGTGAAAGACGTGAAACTCAGTCATTGCCACGCATACTTCTCAGGGTGTCAGGGTGTCAGCATATAAATAAAGATGCGTACAACAATATACTTAAAACAAGTTTGTGTAATTATTAAATAAATTAGTAAAGGTCGGCTTTCTAACCTTTGTTGCTGCCATGAGCTGCTGCCAGTGGCGATCTCGGATGGCCGGGTTCTGGAGCTCGCTGACCGCTCTGTTAGAGGTGAGCATGTTCTTCACAGTGTTCTCCAGGCCTGTGTAAGCGTCCCAGGCACGCATCTCTTTGTCCAGCGACCTGATGTCTTTGGCGAACTTCTTGCAGTCGAGGTCCATCTGCTCTACGTTGATCCCTTTCCATGGAGTCGTCTTCCAGTCCTCGATAGACGAGCGGACGATGATGATGTAGTCCCACAGCAACTTGAGCAATTTGATTTCTTTGCGACACTGCTTCAGCTGCTTGAAGTCCGGCACGTTCACTTCAAACAGCCCAGCCGACTCTATCAGCATGGCCATCTCCTTCTCCATGAACTGGATCTCTTCATGATTCTGAGAAAAACACAAACAAATTAGTCCACTGTATTTACTCATGTTGCTAGAGTCGGAGTAGTAAGGTATCTGCAGTATTATAATGTTTTGCCGTAATGAGAATATCATGGGCCACCACTTGGTTTTATTAACATTGGCGAGCGAAGGGTCCACTGATTCTTTCTCTACCCAGGGCCGCCATCGAGCCTAGAGCCGCCCCTGCTTTTACCGATGTCGCAACATCCGTGGTGCAAAATAAACATTAAATGGCAATGACCGGAAGTTGTGCTTACCGATGCTGATAGAGGTGAGATCAGATTTACATTAGAAGTATAGTGGTCAGCTCACCCTATCCAGAAGAAGATATGGACGCTCGCAGTCGTATCGGAATGGTGGAATACTGCGGAACTTTTCTCGGAACTTGTGCTGATTGACGTCAAAGGACGCCGACTTCCGCCGGATGTTAGCCACCTCGTTAGCCTGCAGAGGCGCCACCTGCTGTTTGACTGTGATGCTGATCTTTTTGGTGTTGTTCCAATGCTCTGGCAGTTCCTGTACAGTAAACCCATTAACAAATACTAACCTTTCGCATACCAAAAAATATTTCTTGCTTTCGATGCACTAACTCCACAGTTAAAACAAAAGCACATGTAAAATCTTCAGATGCAAAAGATAAATTTTACATTCCGGTACACTTGAGTCGTATACTGCGTATAAAGTATCTTATGTTCATGGTTTAAAACGGGTTTATAACGGAAAGCTGTCAGGGAGGTCCTGTTCCAAAGTAAACGCGGCCGATTATAATATTAAGAGCAGTTAACGTGCTTCTCCAGTAGCAATGTGGCTGCCCATAAAGAACAGCCCACTGTGACAACTGTATGATCGACACGTGACCAATAAAGCACTTTAAAAAGTACCCGATCGTGACTCCAGGTGGAACATCCAATCAAGAAGTACTCCATGCTTCAGAAAAAAAGAGAATCACACACACACACCCTTCCCCATCCCCCACACACGCACGCTTGCATTCATTTATGCCCACCTGAAGCTGCATGTGCACTTCCTCTGGCATCTCCTGATCGTAGGCCTTGAGCAGTTCGATGGTCTGCTTAAGGGGTTCGAACATCTCGTCTGTGGCAGCCTGTCTCTCTTTCACGGCGAACAGGTGACCCATGACAAACACCAGACCCTCGTAGTCCCCTTCCTTCACTTCCTTCTGAAGGCCGGAGTCTGTTGACTTGATGAACTCCGCAAGCTCCTTCAGGCTGCACAAACATGCCAGGCATTCTAAATCGTGCTTCGACATTTGTTCCAAGTTTAACTCTTTGTGCGTTCAGTCTGAATAATTTATAACCTCTATGTGATGATTGATGCATTTCCCATCTTGCTATACGGATAAGATTTGGACTCTGCTTGCCAATACGGAAAGAAGGATACAGTGATTAAAAAAATACTTTTCGTTCGCTTTCATAAACGGAGAAAATAATGCTTTAACATTCTCTGCAGCGTGACGCATATACCTGTTGGTCACATGATCTATGAGATGCTGCTTAAACATGAAGCTCCAACGCTTGATGATGTTCAGAAGAGCTTGCTTGAAAGGCTTGGCGTCCACGCGGAACCAGCTGTCAAAGATGGTGATACCAGACATCTGATCCGCCTCTTGGTAGATCTTCTCGTAGGTATCAATCTGTTCGTAAGAGAAACGAGCGCGTTACTCTTAGTTATGGGGAATTATCCCTTCTTGTCCAGTGTGATTATAAAGCAGCTTATCTGCTCTTTGAACTTTACTAATTTTAGCAGTCTGTGGAGCTATGCCCTTTGCTGACATTTAGCAGCATAACAAGCTACTGGCCTTAACTGAAAATTAAACAGTCTCTTGACTCGTTCTTTGAACAGTGCGAGCATGGGCACTTTACTGACCTGTTCTTTGAACTGGTTTAGCGTAGGTGGATTTTCCGGAACGCCCTCGTCTGCGTGAGCCTCAATCTCCTCGGCCGTGAGGACATGATTGTACAGCAGGAACTGCCGCATGAACTCGTTGCGGTCGTCCACCCACAAGTATGCATAGTTGTCAAAAGAGTTGCGGTATTCGTTGGCCTTGTTCATGATCGTCTGCACGCGGTCCATCAACTCTTGGCGCATCTCCGACAGCTCCTCCGTCTCGTCCATGTCCGGCTGTCAAACAGAAAAGGGAAGTGACTCTGGAGCCCGATTCTGAGCCTGAAGGGTGACGCTAGAAATGAACAAGGAACTACTAGATGCTAAGGATTTACTTTTGCTTTAATTAAAACTCTCTACTTCATGATTAATAGACAAAGCTGAATGGAGGTATGTTTTCGTAGAAGCATTTGTGTAATTTCAGAGTGTAATGGGTAGTACAGACTTGGTAGTATCCCGTTTGTGTAACTTCTGAGAGTAAATGATGGTACTGACTTGGTAATGCTCCTGTCCAGAATGCGAAGCCAGACGAGGGATGAGAGATGACTGCCTATAGATGTCTCCCACCAGCCCGTCCACCAGGTCATAGAAGCCATAGGGAACATTAAAGTCTAGAGAAGGCATGAACACCATTTCCGGCACCTGAAGCATTAACAATAACATGGCATAAGTTTTTATGCTGTCTTTGCATGTTTGAGTGCTCTGGTTGTTATTTGTTTTCTTGTTTCAACATCCAAATCATTCCAGTCTCAATGTTCTTTCTTCTTTCTACATTTAGCATCATCAGCAGCAACCACTATCACCACTATCATCCTAAACTACCCATCCCAACATAGCAACCACTTGGTACACATTCAACAGCACATCAAAACCACCACTCATCACACCAATATTAATGCCATAGCCAACAGCAGTAAATAAACTCCTTATCACCTCAAAGGATGTACAATGATTTCAAGCTTGTAATACCTGCAGCTCAAGACGAGCCTCATACAATGGGTCTGGTGACAACTTCAAGTCAGTGTTGTTGAGTAAGAACTGTAAGCTGCACTTGATGGTGTTGAAAAATCCTTCTACAACCATTTCGTCCACATAGTCCACATAGGCCTTCCATGTTTCTGTCTCGGGGCTGGCTTTGAAAAATTCCCTGTTTTGCTGCTCAGAAGAGGACACACCATTATAAGAATTCCACAATCCTCCCACAGAATATCACTCTCACATAAGAGTATGACATCCCCACATGAACACATACGACACTCACACATAAGAATATGACACTCCTACACCAGCACATATTACAGTCGCACAAAGAATATTTCACTCCGACATAAAAATATGACACTCCCAATTAAGGAGAAGACAATCCATGATAAAGGATACCACCTCTCCCAAACATGCACAACACATTTTTAGAAAACATAAAGCATTATTGCACCACACAGCAAGGCAATACCTTTTCAACACTTAAGAGATTTATATTTTAAAAAAATTCTTGTTAAAGGTCCCTCACCGCGAGAAGGTCGTGGATTCTCTGTCCCGCGGCCTTGATGTCCGTGTAGCGTTTGTTGAGCCTGTCCTCCCGGTCGTCAAGGTTGAGAAGCGTGTCATTTTTTTCCTCTTTTCGCTCAAACAGAGGCTGCTTTGACCATGTGGTCATAATTTTCTGTATGTCCTCCACGTTGTCCTTAGCCTTCTGAACTCGGGTCTCGAGGTCATGCACCTTGTCCCTCGTCTGCTCGATGTATTCCCAGACGCCTGTAATGCAAGTTGAGTGTCTTTCAGAAGACTGAGCCAACAATTGCACAAGGATAATGGTAATACAGTCTGGTAATTATGGCAGCTTCCATTATCATACTAAATATAACTGACGGACTCAAACTTGTGACTATGTTAAGAAATACTTTTTTGTGGAAACAACAGTAGAAGGCACATGTCAAATATTGAGACTTTTATGATAATAAGGACTCATAAGTTATTTTTAATGTAAATTTATGTAAACTCTATACATAGCCCACATATATTCTTTTTATGATTCAGTACATGCCCACCAACCCCCATCCACCCACACATTCACACTTGAAATGTTTACTGTACATGCCCCACATATGTTTAATATCCCTTTGTGCAAGGCTACACTTTCATATCACATCTCACACAAATATTCCCCTTTCTTTCCGAACCAAGCGACAGCCACTTGTTCATCATTTATATATTCCGCAGAAAAGTCCTCACCTTCGCTCTCCCAGTTGAGGGACTTCTCAGCCTGCTCAAGCTGCACATCGATGTCCTGCAGCTGACCCTCGATGAGCGGGAACTCCACCTCCAGCACAGTGCGCCGGACCTTGTTGTACCACTGCACTGTCAGGTCCAGGTTGGCCAGAAACTTGCGGAACATCTCATTCTTTGAGTACATGGCGGCAGCGCTTGGCGGGATCTCTTCCTCGGCCCTGATCTCCAGGTACTTCACCTCTCTCAACACAGCTACCAGCTGCAGAATAATACGGCAGCAAACTGGTAAGCCAAATCCCAAGATAACGAAAGATCATACACAAGATGTTTATAGTCCACACCAAAAGAGAAAACTGACACTATAAGACAGAGATGAGATTATTTTTATCATTATATTTTATCATTAATTACCTTTTGGTCAAAGTTCACAGAGATAAGCTTTGTCTCTTCATTCCTGGAGATGAGTGGTCGATTGAGATTGAATGAACAGGCTTCATCCACTCCAGCAATCCAGTCCTGGTAGACATCTTTGTCCCACCTTACATCACATAGATTTTGCTTTAAAATCATGTTGTTTAACCTACTACAAATGCCTGAAAAAAGGACCTAGAAATTCCCTAGAGGTTTTTTTAATTAAAATGAAATTTTAACTATTTGTTAAATGCAAAAAAAGGTTAAAAATATTGAAAAACTTGTTCTACAAGCCCTTGTGAAATTGTGTATAGGTATGATATGGAGAAACAGCAACAATATATGATTTTCTAGTATTTCCTTAAAGTTGGTACAGACAATGTTTTGTTGCATTATAATAGTAACTACCGAGTTTTGTGAGTTTCATTTAATATAATTCTGAAGTTTTATTTTTTTTCTGTATTAAAATAAGCATAATCAGTGCTTAGGCTGCATTGTAATGCATTCCACTTCTTCCTCCTTACTGAGCAAGAAGGTTCATCATTTCTTCATATTTCGTGAAGACTAGCTGTGCATCCTCGGATTGCATGCATCTGTAAAAGAACACAGAATTAAGAATAAAGAGATTGCTTTACTGTCAACATAGCCAGCAACACAGCAGCCTTCATCTATGCACAATTACACATTGGAAGGAATGAAACAGTACAATATCCCCCGATTCAGCTCTGTGATCCAAAAAGTGTGGAGTTTACTACAAGAATTTAATCATAGAAAAAGCTTCCTTTAGATCGAATGGCAAAAAACTAATATTTTAATATAAAACCAAGATTAAACGAATAAATATGACCACTTTACTTACGGATGTTCTAAGTGTTTGAATTTGCCCATTGGAACAGAGATTCGATCCCGCATCTCTTTTGACCAGCGCAAGCTGCCAGACACTTTGGGCATGTTCTTGTGTACTGGTGCCCATCCATTAGCTTTCTTGAAGGCCATCTGTTGATCATATATCGCTTTTACCTCATCGAGATCCTCATCCATCATCTTGACTATCAGAGGATACTTGGAATCAAAGTCAGCCTTGATAAGTTCACGGTCCAGCAAGCTTCCCATGATGTCGATTAGCTGAAATAAAGAAATATTTCTACTTCTTTCCGAAAAAACAAGTGCCACACTACATAAATCTGTTCAGCATGAAAAAAAGCTTTCTCCGAAATTAAAATTAAAAAGTTAAATTAAAACACCAACTACAAAGCAGACACAGAACATAGAAGTTGCTAGGACAATTAACAAATTAAAATAAGAATCAATATCATGTATCTCTATTTTGTGGCTGAGATGGACAAGGGGTTAAACAAATGTATGATATCAGAGTCGAAATTAGTACAGTATCCCTTTAACCCATTTAAACATATTAAATATCTGTGAAATGAACCTTGAAGGTTGCCTCCAGGCCAGAGCAGTCATCGAAGCCTTGACAGATGATGGTCGCCATGCGTCTGTCAATATCACTAATCTTTTCAACAAAGTTTTCGTACACCCGAAGGAACTCCTGTTGGAAAAAAAAGGTATTGGGTACTCAATGAATAAAAAAAAACCTGAATGATAGGAGGTGGTGAATGTACATTTCCCATAATGCAAGCATTCTATCCCTGATTCTGCTCCCCATTATCTTGATACTGTACCATATTCATCATCCAATACAATACTGTAATTAATTGCAGTTTACACTGGATCAAAAGCAATTAACGGATCAAATACCGGCTGAGTTGGATCTAAGCAGTCATAAGTGCCCTCGGCAAAGACTTTGTACTGTTCATTGAAGTCCTCAAAGACACTGACAACCTGTGCTGACAGGGTCTTGCCCTGCACTCCTCCAAGCTCAACTTTCTCTAGCTTCATGAACTCCATAGCTGTGTCCATCAGAGTCTGTCAACAAATTTACAAATTGTAATATATTCAAAGAAACCTTTTCAAATCATTTTCAAAAATGACAAGCAAATAAAAAATATGCATAGCCCTGCTCTTCCTTACCTGCATCGCATGTGATGAGTAGCATGGAACTGTATATTTTCTAGAAGATCAATGTACAGTCTAATTCTGAAAATGTATTCTTCAGTCTTCACTTAATATGGATGTCAAGATGTTGACACTTTCTGATCTATAATCTTTATAAAATTATAGCATGGAATATATGGTGGATGAAAAAAAAAAGATAATTTAAAAGTGGTACAGGTCTACATGTGAATAATATTTTCAGTGTTTATAAAATTCAGCTTTGTAGGAATCATTCAAACATGATACCATATTATATGTGCTCACTTCAATTGTTTGAACTCGCATTGTGAATAAGTCATAGCGCCCAAAGACCAGCTCTGATGCAAACTCCCACTCTCTAGGTTCAGCACCATCTTTGAAGTAGTCCTTAAGTTTCTTGCGATGCTCTTCATAGGATTCTTTGAAAGATAGCAACACCTTGTTGGCTTTTCTGACTTTGTCAATGGTTTCTTCAACTTCACCCTTGAAGATTTCATCTGGTGCCAAGAAATTTCTGGCCTGCAATATATGAAGATAACATTAATATAACATCACCTCAAAGTGTCTGTTTCAGTCTCTCTCCCTCTCTCCCCCACCTGCTTCGATTACTTTTTTAAGTGGGACTACCACAGGTCTTTGCTAATGTCCAAACATTTAGGGAGATGCAATCTTTAAAACATGCAGACTAACTTGCTTGTATTAATATTAATTTAAATTGGAAATAATTTTCTGGTTATAATGGAAAATAATCATTCAGCCTCACTGTCTTTGATGCTTGTTCATCAAAGCACTTAATTCATTTTACATGCACATTTACAATTTAAAAATGTTTGATTGCCTTTAAAAGTAACAATGTATATCTGCAGTATTATGATCTGTGAAACCATGCCAAGTTACAGATGTAAGTCATATGAAAAACTGATGTGGAACTGTTGTATGATCATGAACAATCATATTCAGTGCATGATATAAGCATATAAATATAAGCAATAATCTTAAATATGTCAAAGAAAAGGTTTCTAATAATTCCAATAAGAAGACCATGTTTTCATCTAAAACAGTGGTGCCCAACTTTCTTGAGATTGAGGACTGGAGTAGACATGATCTAAAATCTCGCAGGCCAGAACATGGCGGTTTTGCCAGAATCATAACATTAAAAATGAAATTATTTTGTGTCTGGTTAAAATGAGTGTTGCTGGATGAGGTACCTTTGCTCGCTGGATGTGGCCCATGGATCATAGGATGGGCACCCCTGATCTAAAAGGATCACTACTAACATTACATGTTTCATGTATCACAGCTGCAATTTTATAGGAAAAAATCTTAGACGCAAATGCCAAAACCAAGCTAGAACAACACAAAATTAATGCTAACAAATAAGCTTTCTCCTACTTCAGATAAACTAGCAAAGTTCCTTTTCTAGAGTGCTTACCATTTCAATGATCATGTTACAGATCTCCTGAAGCAGAACAATAATGCGAGCAGGTGTGTTGTAGTATTTCGAGTTTGCCCACACTAGGCACACTGTGTGCAATAAAGGGGGCAGCATTGGAGCACACATGTCAAACTCTGCCTGCTCCAGATCTTCAAAAAGGCGCCGCAAGGGCTTGAGATACATGTTGATGTCTTGAGCCTCATGCAGTGCTATGATGAAGCCCAAGAAAACTCTCATAAGTACACTTTTTTTTTTCTTTTCTGATCATGGCTTTCAGTGCCAAAAGCCTTGAAAAAAAGCTTTTACTCTTATAGTACTTTCTTCATATGTTACTGCTTTGGTGTTTATTAATTTTCTCCATGTAATTAGAAAATCAAATAACTTGCATGTTCTAATTTTATTTGAACTTTTAACTAAACAGTTGAGCAATGCTCTATGGATATGTCAGATGTAAATTTTTTTCCCATCAAAGTAGTGTGTACTATTTTTTAGCACAAACACATTTCAACCTTATGTTGCCTCAAACAAATGACACATAAGCTGTTCTGTTTGACTTCATAAATTTCCCATAAAAAGTCCTCACCTTCAACAACATCCCTGAAAGTACTTTTGTAAGAAGGAGAGTAACTACTCTTAGTTTTCTCAAGCAACTCTGCCATCTTCCGAACTTTTGGATCACTAAGCTGTGAACAATAAAATTTTGCTTTTTTGATATAAAAAAGGTAACAGTAAATAATCACATATCCTAGCATCGTGAATTACTTTCCCCAATAAATCTGGTTATCATATCTGTAAAGCAGCTGCTAGGTTGGCTAGGAAGGAAAGGATTTCCAGTCACACAACTCTAACTGGCAGTAAACTGCTCCACAGGCAAGCAAACTAACAACCATGCTACAGAAACCTCTATATTAAATACGAAATAATAAAATAAATTGATTGAGTTGTATAGCAAAAAGTTATCTAGACTACATTCAAGAGATCTTCAGTATGCATTAATATTACACATGATAATTGATGTGTCCATATAGATACCTGTTCATAGATGCATTCCAGATTCTGAGCCTTGTTCTCCCAAAACTTGATTTCTACAAAAGGAGTTGGATGGAGGCCCTCTAGAAGAGGCTGGGCAGAATCTCTCTTAAGGACGTCCCGGATCTGATGTGTCCACTCAATGACTACTGTCTCAATAGCATGCACCAGGGTGCGGTCATATTCATCACTTCTTCAAAGGGAAAACCAGAAATTCAAAACTCTTGATTCCCATTTGTTCAAAAAAATTAAAATTTAATTTGTAAAATGAGTGTTTTAGATAGGGAGTTGAAACATATGTCCTCCTAGTGTATTTTTCACAGGTGACTGTTATAAAGTAGGATAATTTATGCAGCAAGATACTATGAGTAAATATCTTATCATATCTTAATAATTGACAGTGTTGAAATTTTTAAAGTGCAATATCTCCAATAAGATTTACTTTTATGCTTTGTCTTATGTAGCTCTTTCCTTACCTCTTATTTTGTACTATGTTTTTTTTTTTGCAAAAATGTTTAATTTATTATCTGTTAACACTGCTAAGATTTATAAATGCTGTATTTATTGTATCAACATAAACTTACTTATCTTCCTCCACAGTTTCCACTCTGTCTGCTCCCACAGGCAGAGGCAAGAGTGTCTTCCCTTTGGCTTGACCACATACTACATATACATTGCTCTTTAGGTTGTGTACATGCCGTTTGACATCTTCAGAGACAACTTTAGGCCAGTGATCATGATTCTTCTCATTTGACAGTAAAGGCACAAGCACCTACAAACGGGAAACAATATAAGAATTTTTGTGCAGCTGCGAGAATGCTTTCTACAAGTAGTGAGGTAATTGTATACAAAACTACAATGAATTTTTCCAGATCATGTTGGCATGCAGCACCATAAACATCACTGAAGGAATGGTCACTAAAGAACTATATATTGTCAGTTAGATTTTCATACCTTCTTTACGTGTTAGGTTTTGGTGTAAAGGATTCTCGATCAGATTCCGTTAACTGTAATCAACATACCTCATCAACAAATGCTGACAGCTGGTCTAATGGGAACTGAGACATATCTCCATAAAGAAGTGTAGTTCTTAAGTTGGCATCTTTAGTGATGGGCTCCTTTGACTTCTTTACAAAGTAACATGCTTTGCCCTTGGGATTGTTTGGCCACTCATACTGAACATTGAGCCCTCCAGACGCAGTGGCAATGATCAAAATGCTCATGATGTCCGATTTTTCAAAAAAGTCCGTGAAAAGCTGTTTGCTTTCATCCAGACTGTACATTTTGGCAAATCTGTCTGCCTTGCATTTGAGAGTCTTGAGAGTATAGTCTGCCATGAATTCGACACGAGTGTCGTTCAGTTCCAGTTCGTCTGTCATTTTCAAGGAGTTGATCAATCTTCAACCGTTTAAATGGTAAATTCACACCGTTTATCACAAAGTCAGGTTTTCAGATTTTTATAGACTTCTTGTGCAACATCTCGCGTTCATATAGATCATTTATTATCTTTCGGCGACCACTTTTTTTGCGGGTGGTGGTCTTAACGCCCCGCGGCCTTGCTAGCGTCCATCACTGGCCTGTTGTCATGGATCGTTGCTAGGACGATACAGTCTCGATGTAAAATAAAGCTGGTTTAGATTATAGATTCGTACTTCTCAGTCCTTTAAAATTTAAACAAAAAGATGTCACTAGCCAAAATATAACTAAGAATATTTAAAAATAAGTTTATGTAATTTAATTTATGTGTAAATTTCAAGGACTTTCAGAATTTTTATCATGGACGGGATATTAGTTCGTGATTTTTGTGAAGCGCCTGCGACAAGAGATCCGCATCTTAACCCTTACATAATAAAGCCAACTAAAAATGATTTTTAGTATTATTAAATAGAAAGCTGTGTTGAATTAATATTGGACTATTTTATACAACGCAAAAATTAGTACAGAATACTTAATAAAAAAAATCATGCATTAACCCCTTAATTCCGTCTGCCTTATTGCGTCATAGTAAAGCATGTACTAAGCAACAAGCATATCGACAGTGCTTTCATCATGCCTTACCCGTGGCGAGGCAGTCGTATGCTCATTTTAATGGGAAATGTACAAACTCTTGTGAAGAGGTAATTATTTGTTCGACGATTACACGAATGGTGTAATAATGGATAAACCAATATGATGGAAATATCTGTTATCCTTGTCCATGGAAGCTATACTGTTATCAGTATCAATACTGACTTCGATCAAAATGATCATTTAAAACTGATTTGAAAAAATATTACTTCTAAATAAATTCAATAATTTTTTCATTTTCTTTTTTAATTGCTTCTGATATAACAGAGCTCCTTCTGTTTGGGTTTAACGTCGAGCAATGTCAATATCAGTGTTTCATTTGAAACCTCGTGTTTTGATATGTTCTCATCGTCAGACCCTTAGCTCCGTATAGTATAGTTGATAGTTCCAAAACCTCTCGACAATCATTCTCTTGGTTATCGTTTGATATTCTCTGGAAGAAGCAGTACAATATTATGGCGATCCACTTTTTCATCACCATTTCTTCCTGAGGTTGGCCATTAATATAGATTCATGCATAGTCGTCATTGTATTTCCTGATGCTCTTGAGATACCAGGGGAGTTTGCACCGTTTCACTGTGGTCAGGTCTTTGAAGACACCAGGTGTTTGCCATCCATCACATTCTGTCTATGCGCGCTACCAACAGTCTTGTCAGTGCGTTTGTTTTATTCAGACTTGATTATTGCAACTCCTTGCTTGCTGGCTGCCCTGCATACCTTCTTCAACAACTCCAGAAAGTTCAGAGTTCTGCTGCACATCTGGTGCTTAGAGCTAGGAAATGGGACCACGCCACCCCTCTTTTTTGTTTTCTACACTAGCTTCCCATCCATTCTCGCATCAAGTACAAATTGTCCATGCTGTGTTTTAATTTCTCACCTGCCCTGATTATTTTTCTGAACTGCTCTTCCATTACATCCCACCTAGACAACTCATCTGATGATTTGTCTCCTTACTATTCATGTCACCAAGACAACAATGTATGGCCACAGGATTTTTAGTTATTGTGCAGCGAAACAACGGCACTCTCTCCCTTTCCATATCCGTCACCCACTTACTATTGAATCCTTTAAACGTGCACTGAAAATGCACCTCATTCCTAAGCATTACTCCAAACAACCTTTCCCATAATGCTAGTCCTTTTTCACACCCTTTTTTTTGCATTATCATGTTACTCTCAGCTCTTGTTCTTGTTATTAGGTTCCTGTTATGTTTTCTGTATTTTATTTTAAGCTTCGTTTAGTATGGTTGTTTATTCTTTTATAGCTCATATGTTATTTGTTTTCCTGTCCCTCGTATGCTGTCCATGTTTCATTCTTGTTCTTAAGTGCTAAGAGCATGCTCATTAGGACTGTGAGCGTGCACTTTACAAATTTTGCATTTTATTATATTAATGCTTTAATGAATGTTTTAAAACCATCATATCTTCTATATTATTCAGATTTCTGGGGACTGGTACAACATCAGATGCATCAGCATTGGAAGCAGATATTGCTTCTTCTGCTGAAAACCAAGTCAGTAATGCTTTTTCAAGTAGTACATATCAATACTTTTCATGGATTGGACAGCATGCACCCTGTTTTCCCATCTGTGGTGATCAAGTTCAAGTGTTGACAGAACCAACGCAATTCTTTGAGGTTTTAAAGGTTTGTGTTCTAATATTTCATCACTGCAGATTTTATAAATTGATACCGATTTCCACAAGTGACGTTCATATTCTTAGCAAGTTTTACAATGTTATATTGCATGCTTGTAAGAAACTAAACATGTTAACAGTAAAATTAAGAATAAGGTTTGTTTTAAATAACTTACATATTCACTTCATACCTGAGGCAGCTTCGTTTTTCTCCTCATTAGCCTTAAACTAATATTTTAATTTTTGTTTTTCTTTAATCTGACAGGTGAAAGCAAGAAAGGCTAAACGGAGAATTACACTAGCATCCTTATACCTTGGGACCGGACCTCTTGAAAAAGAACTTGTATGTGTTTAAAACAAAAAGCATTTAAATCTAACAAGTGCTAAATTATTTTTAAAGAGTTGATTGAATTTTTCATAACCATAAGATGTTAAAACCCTAGATCTGAGGAGAACCAGTCAAAGGAAGAATAAGTGAAAGGAGTTTTCTACATCTTCACAAAAGTAGAACCTGATTAAAAAATGTCTTTTCAGCATGTAAGATCCCTGATTAGGCAATGTCTCCTTAGCATGCATTACAAGCTGTAGCATTAGCTGCGTGTCCTTCAGTCTCATCAGCTGTTAGAATTTAGGTCAACCTGCATATGCCTTTCTCCAGAGAAATATATGCTTGGATTAGACTTCAATTAGTTTAAAGATTTTCTACTTTAAGAAAGAATCAAGTAAGTCAGAAGTAACCATTGCATCATTTTCTCTGATCATCATATTTCTACCAGCTGTTGATAAAAGTATTCTTTTGCAAAAAAATTGGCAATTTTATGACTGAATTGATTGCTTACTGCACAAAATTGTAGAAAAGGTTGTTGCTCACCATTCATCAAAATGTACAGAGAAAAAATAAATTTTTAGTTTGAGCTACATTACTAGCAAAATTTGCAACTAATAAGGAAAATTTCTTTGACTTATTCAGAAATTCAACTTTTTTTTGTCTGCCAGTGAAAAAGTACATATAAATGTTCATGCATGAGAAGTGCTAGCATGTGTGTACATATGTATGTAGACAATAGACTAGGCATTTTGATCTGTATACATAATAAAAATCTGTAAATACTCTTTATTTGTGATTTAGGTATCAAGCATCCATGAGGCATGTAAGAATGCTGCCATCATGAAGAACTCTGACTTTGAGGTTAATATCTTGCTTGATGTGACACGTGGATCAAGAGGAAAGATAAACTCCCGCACAATGTTACAAGGTCTGATAAAAGAATTTCCTCATCTTGTTTCTGTTAGCCTTTACCACACACCTGACCTCAGAGGACTGCTAAGGAAAATTGTTCCAGAACGTTTTAATGAAACTATTGGACTCACACATTTGAAGGTGTATCTTGTTGACAACAGTTTGATTATCAGTGGGTAAGTAAATAAAGAACAATCAAACGAGGTGATATAAGAATATTGCATTGATTACTAAGAACTAGGAACTTAAATAAAAATGGCTATGTATGGATGTGTTACGGAATTAGCGCTATTCAAGTACACAGCTTGTCTGATCCTGACCAGAATGTTATGGAAGTATTTCAAGGGTCTACAGACATTTGTAGCGGTTTGTGACTTTCTCTTGTTGTTTTGTTTTTATTTTTGAGAAGTGGCAATGGTATGAAAACTAACTTATTTTATGTGTACCAAGAGTTCAGCAGCATTTTTGTTTTTATTTATTTGTTTTTTTATAAACAATGTTTTAGCATAATTAAATAATAGGTTAAAACATTGAATATTTCTCAGTTATTACCCACTCCTTCATTTCTTCTGTCAAATGTTTTATTTTTCCCTTAACTTTTTTTTTTTCTCAAAGTGCAAATCTGAGTGAAAATTATTTCACCAACCGACAAGACAGATATATTCTCTTCAGTGATTGCAAGCGCATGGCAGATTTTTTTCATGAACTTGTCAAGGCAGTTGCATCATTTTCTTTCTCCCTTCAGCCTGATGATACTTTGAAGCTCCATAAAATGTGCAGTGTTCATCCTTATAAAGGTAACACTTTGTCCTTGGTCTGTACTAATTATACAGTGTAAAGGAGAAGATAAACTTGTTATAGCAGTGTTTCCCATTGCATGGAAGCATATATAAATCTGGTTAAATTGACTGGGATCTGAGAACATAAAAGATTTTATATCAGGACTCTATTAAACATGAGGTTTGAGGTCTTATTGCAGAAGGCGTTTTATAATAAACTTTACATGTGATATTTTGTATATATGTGATATATTGCTGATTACCTTAATATGGTTGTACATGTAAACAGCATGAAAATAGCAATTAAAATAGTTTCTTGCCATCCGGGATCCAGAACATGATAGTATTAATATGTACATATATATACTTTTTCTGTGACTATTTACTAAAACCCCCAATAGTTTTTTTTTTTTGATGTCTAAAAAAAAATCCATACAATTTTAAGTTAGGGTCAGAAAATGCCACAACAACTTTAATTGAAGTTCTAAGAGCCCCTTGCATTTTATGGGTGGGAAACATTGAATGATCATATCACCAGCTAGATAAATATAAGGTCATCTCAGCATGGTTTACTACTAAATGAGCATATGTTATATGTAAAGGTGACGACATGAAATTTAAGCTCGCAGCAAGGGACAGAATCAGTGATGTTCTTCAACGTCATATGCAGACGCAGCAGAAACTTTGGCAAGGGTAAGTTGTCTTGGGAAAAGAATAAAGTACCTGCAGTAGAATTATAAATGGATGAAAAAAAAATTGCAGAAATGAGTGCAAGGAATGAATTTCATCATAGTGAACAAATAATAGACAAATCGGGAACCAATAAAGTAATTTAAGAGGATCTACTCATTAGAGTGGAAAGGAAAAAAACTGATGAGGTACTTGAAATTGTAGTGTGCAGTGTAAAGTTAAATATTTTGGAATAAAGTGTATTTTGCGGACGAGTTTATATTCTTGCAGCAAAGTTGATATGATTATTCTTTCCTCTTCAAGGAATGGTGATATGAAATCTCCCACAAATGGATCAGCTGGACCACACTTACCCCAAGTGTCAGGTGTCCAAAATGGTGGCAACATTGCTGATAAGAATGATACGTGGGTGTATCCTCTGGTACAAATGGGTCCCATAGGAGTGCTGCATGATGAACAAGTCACTCTGCAGTTGTTGAGAGAATCCTCCAAGGATGATGAAATACTTTTGGCTTCTGGCTACTTTAATTTGACAGACCACTATATGGAGGTCATTCTACAGGAATCGCTGGCTAGATACCGTTTGCTCATGGCATCACCAGAGGTCAGGCAATCGTTACTGTATCCTTGTTCCAATTTCAAGTACATAAGTCTATGAACATTTAGATTCCTGCTTAAAATATTTGAGAAAAATAATGATCAACAATTCTGGGATAATGCACTTTAAGACAGTATTGTGATGTGTTGAAAACTGGAAGCAAACTTAATGTATCTCTTCTTTGTGTTCTGTAGGTCAATGGCTTTTATGGAGCAAAAGGAATAGCAGGTTATGTACCCTCTGCTTATGTCTACATAGCTCGGCAGTTTTTCCAGGAAGTTCAGGCCTACAAACAGGCACAGCGAATTCAGCTTTTTGAGTACTTTCGTGACAAATGGACATTCCATGTGAAAGGACTGTGGTACTACCTACCGGAACAAACTATGCCTTCACTAACACTAATTGGCTCCCCAAATTTTGGTAAGAACACTTTCTGTGACTTTGGTTGATGATTCAACTTCCTTGGAATTAACCTTGAGATTTTCTTGTTCTTGAGTTTAATGTAGGAAAAATTGACCCCTAGAGGTTCTCTGGGGTCTAATCAAGTTTGTCTGAATGTGTACCCTGCTGAACTAAGAGTTGATGTCAAGAAGGTTGATGTCGCAGATGTTCTTGTAGAGTTTTTTAATCTTGATGTACACATGCCATGCCTTTCTAGGGAAAGTGGATAACAAAGTCGTTAGAACGCTGATATCTTAACTCAAATGGCACGCTAGTTTGATACTCCTGTGATGCAACAAACTTTCGCCAAGTCAACCCAGCTTTCCTGAGTGTGTACCTGACTGTGCAGATGGTTGGGTTAGCAGGGAGATGGAAAGGGGATAGGTACCGCCTTCTCAAAAAAGCTGGCATTTCCCTTTCCCACCCACCCCCCAAAAAAGTGCCTTATCTCCCAAAATAACCTATAAGAAAAAGTTTGGTGTCTTT
Organism: Pomacea canaliculata; assembly: GCF_003073045.1. NCBI lineage: Eukaryota > Metazoa > Mollusca > Gastropoda > Architaenioglossa > Ampullariidae > Pomacea > Pomacea canaliculata. The sequence goes on along the minus strand of NC_037590.1, from coordinate 36,092,787 downwards.
TACCTCATTTCCCCAAATGACCTATTAAAAAAAAAAAATTGAGGGAATGATCTTCACCTTTTTTTGTTCTCTTCTGTCTTTCTGTCTGTGGTAAAATTTTGACAGTTACGCTTTTAAAATAGGTAGTCTTGGAAAATAGTCAAAATCTTGCAAGAAATAATAGTAAATACATTCTTGGCCATTTACATGTATGTTTTGGTATTTTAGGTTACAGATCAGTTTACAGGGATTTGGAATGTCAAGTTGCCATGGTGACAGACAACCAGAATCTCCAAAAACAGCTGAAAGAGGTAGAGTGGTAGCAGTTATTTTAAAAATATAGAGAACTTTTTTTTAATATCCTGTAGTTGTCATACAAAATATTATAGTCTTGCTAACGCACTCATAAAATCAAAGTCTTAGTCAACTATCAAAGTTTAAAAAATATTAATTAAAATTTATAATTAGGAACAGTTGATGTAGTGTATGTTTAAAGGGACGTCAAGAAAGAATAGAACATAAACTGGCTATTGTTGTCATTTCAGGAACATGTACGATTATACCAGCCTTCAGTACTGGTCACCGAAGAAAGGTTTAGACGAGCAGACCGACATGTACCTTACTGGGTGACATTAGTAACTGGCTTTATTAAACATTTCTTTTAAACTGTGTATAAAACAAAAATATATATGTACGTATTTATTTTTTGAATGAGATAAATAGAGTGTGAGTGAGAATTGCTAGAGGGCGTGTCAGCGTGAGAGAAATAGAGAAAAGGGTAGTTGGCTTCTTGATTGTTGAAACAACACAGTTGACATGTAGTGCAGGTCAAGAGCTGAATGGCATGATTAGAGCTGAATGGTTGTATTAGTGGATGTTCAGACATTCTTCAACTGTCGATTTGCTTTGTCTTCAATAAAATTGTGTATGTCACAAGAATTGTTCTTTGTTTATATAAACAATTCATGTATGATTTGAGGTGGTAATCATGTTTGTATGGTGTCATCATTTAGACCCTAAGTATTCTTTATTCTTTAAAATCAAAATAGCAGTTTTGCAGACTTGTTTGCTGCTTTTCATGTTACACCCACCACCTTGCTGTTCCATTCATATGGGCCTTTTGGCAGTGTAATCCTTACAAGTGTACCTGGAGTTCATACATTCATTTAACCTGTAACTGGTATGAGGGGTACCAATGGTAGGGGAGATATGATAGAGTGCAGCAGAGGTAAACTTAAGCCAGCAGGGCCAGTCTCGTGCCCGCATCAGAAGGTCCCCAGTGAACAGTTGTCTGCTCCTTCAACTTAGTCACTCATCTCTATTGGCCACCTTCCGTGTAAGCTTGGAGCAGCATCTTCGGCAAGGTTAAGTCGTTCATCTTTTGCTCCCTGTAGGAGACCTGAAGGTGTCTCCTGAAGCATTTAATTTCAAATTTAAATACTTTGATCTGTCTCTAATTCAATGAGCAGGGTCCATGTCTCACAACCATACAGCACAACTGGCACAACAAGCACATCGTAAAGCCTAATTTGGTGTGGAAGGCGACTTTTCTGCTATTCCAAATTTTATTGAGTCTGGCCATCGCTACTGACGCTGCTGTGATCCTGGGGCTATGGGACATACCTGGGATTGGGGGCTATAAATAGTGCTAAAATCTTTCTTTGCATGTTGCCGTGCACACACACATATACAGTATATATATATATCCATAAATCCTTTTTTTCTTTTGCCCTGCCTTGCTTTTGTTTCTATTGTTACTTGTCAAACTGAATATCATTCCATTAATGTTTTCCTTTTACAGACAACTTGCTTTCAAAGACCTATTCTATGGTCTAGCCCCTCTTCCTATTTTCATTATAAACCACTTAACTACCTAATGACTGTTGTGAAGTATCCACAATAATATAAAAAACTAAATTTTAACAAGTACTCATCCATCAGCTTAATTTTGGTGTAGCTAGCTTTAAAACTCATAAAAGTGCACAAGAGAAACTTCTAGTATTGTTATTCTTAGAAAGGCAGCATTAAAAAGGTGGGTATGTCTATTTGAAGATTTTTAAATATTTCTAGGTGAAAAGTACAGTTTGCAGTCATTTTATGAAAACGACATCAAATGAATGACATTTATGAAAACGATTAATGGTATAGTCACTATACTATAGTGCAATATGGGACTAATCTAAGATTGTGCAGATGGTTTGTGTAAATAGAAACATGCACATTTATTGTAAACTATGGGTCGAGATTAATCAGTTGTATTTCGGATCAGTAGAAAAAGTGCAAAAAGAAGGTAACGTAACAATGATATCAGTAAAAAGTAAATACAAGTGAGATGAGAAAAACAACGAAAACAGAGGCTAGAGTAATTTTAGTACAATTTATGATGAAATGTATATCTTTATTTTTAGAAAAATATAAAGTATTTATAGCTATGTGACTGCATGTAATATTTTATTTGATGTAAACATTCAAATTATATAAAAGTAGGATTGGCCGGATACAGTTTGACCTGTGCACATCAGTCTTTTTAAAATGTGAAATTGTGGACATGAATCAGTTCAATGGATTAATATTGTGTTGCAAACGCTTTATATTACAAAAGCAGCTCAGATGCACACTTTTTTTAGCATCTGGAAAAACATTTACTCAACAAAGCAACATTAACAAAATAAAAATTGGGGCAAAGGCATTGAAGTTTTAGAGGAAGCTGAAGTATGAAATCCCAGCAAATGAATAGATTGGTTTCCTGTACACCTGATGCAGTTTATGTTCAGAGTGGCTTAACTTTTTCAGGTGCCTCTGCCAATAAAGGCATCATGACAGCTTCCATCAAGCCCGGTATAACGCCCAAAGCTTTGAACACTTCCTCTGCGCCATTTCTGTGCAGAAAGAAAAAGGTTCTCTTTTAGTAAAACTTAATACAAGATGACATTTTGCAATGGTTACAAAGCTAAGCTCAACTCTGCATGTCCATATCCTGCTAAAGCAGGAAATGAGTAACGGAGACTTTCAGATAATGTTATTTTGTCTGAAAAAAATTTATGAAACATTGATCCATATAACTCTTCACAGAACATGATCTAGTTTTTTCCCAACCATCAACAAACACTGCTGGTTCCATAGGTGCTTGATAATTTACAAACGCTGGAGCTGCACCACCAACAGGCTTAGATTTGCCTATAACTCTGTAAATAGTTACACAATTTTTAATTCTATAAAATATATTTGCGGCAGGTGAATATTATGAACATTGCTATTCCCTTGAGCACAAGCGCGTCGGCACCCATCCCCTCCCCCTACACACAGAAAGTATAAAGGGAAGATAGTCAAGATGGAATGACTAACATCATAAAGGCAAGTGAATGAACTACAGTACTGTGCTAGAAGCTTGCACTTTGTTTTTGTTGTTGTTGTTGTTTTTTTGTTGTTTTTTTTTTTAGAAAATTGCCGGTATGTTTATACTTGAGGAGAAGTTCTGTGGTCTGAGCAGGCATCACAGTCAGGAGGGACAGCAGGAAACGCAGTCCATGGGTGCGGACTGTAGGTATGGCGGACCTCAAGCAGTTATTGACCACCGTGGGAAGATACAACATCTGTCGAGAGAAAATAAAATATGGCTCAAGAGGTCCACGAAGGTCTCATGTCAATACCAGCTGTTCAAACTAAGAGCAATAGTTCTTTTATTTATAATCGTTGCATATCATTTCCAGGTTTTCTATAGAGCTAATATGTGCGTGAAACATCTTATCGACATTTATACTGTTAACTATTGGCGTATGTAAACGTATATTTTCTTCTGACATGGGGATGTAAAAAAAGCTCCTACACAAGAGACACTCACAAGTCTGTTGCTGTTCTGCCTGAACCTCGCGAAGTTGGCCAAGGCACGAGTAAGATGGCACAGCAGCTCACTGCTGGCTGGTCCCTTCGTGAGAAGATCCCCGGATAAGACCATTAGCTCCTGGAGGCCACCCTGCAAAATGGATTTAAAGTAAAATGAAACTTCTTGGTTGGATCGCTGTACACTGTTAGGGTTGGATACTTTTGTACATTGTGAGGCTTACAAATCATGTCAGATTATTGTCGTGGAATTAGACCATCCGGAAATAAGACTGGAATTTTAACAAATAAAAGATTAGGAAGTTTTGATGTTGCTAAGCCATCATTGTTCTTAGACGCTTGTGTTTTAGCAGAAGCCCGATCACTTCCAGCTCTCAGCTGACGAGGAAATGTTTATAATGCAGTTCAATGAAGGAAAGTGATCAGAATACACAGACCTGATCGTCAGGACCCGTGGCTAGGTTGGCTACAAGGCAGGCAGCATTACACAGGACTTGCTCGCTTTTAGGTTTTCTGTTCAAAGCTTTGTGCAGACTTCGGCCACTGGTAAAGTCTTCCTGCTCACAGAATGTTCACACTCCTCTCAGTTCCTGTATACGAGACACAGCTCGAGAGGACTCAAACCCAGGACAGGAAATATTGTGACTAAAGGCAACAAAATAAATGTTATTATTTTAAAGGTACCTCGAGTATGCCGTTACGTGGAACCATTGCTGGTGCATCGTCGACTGTATTCAGGCCCTAGCCGATCACACTTTGTATATACTACATATAACATTGCAAAGAAGAGTCCAAATGATACTACGAAGTTTAAACACGAACTTACCTGAACTATCCTGTGCTTGTTTTCATCGTTTCCAGTCGAAAGATGGGCCAAAATTTTCAGCGCAACTTCCTGCATCTGAAAAGGTCAAACTTGTGCTGACGATGACATGCCACATATTGTACAAAAAAAAATAAAAAATAAAAAAAAATAAAAAAGTAAATCAGCAAAACGAAGTTAAGAAACCAAATTGCGTCTGTCACCAACATGTCTGCTAAAGCTAACACACCTTGTTAAATTATCAAACATGAAAGTTATGAAATAATATCTGATTTATAATCAACAGGCCTATCTTTGTGGTGTACAAAACTCATCAATTCAAGACGAAACACCTGTCACATAAATACTAGAGGAAGCATCATCTTTAAAAAAACGAATCTGTTCTACAGAAAGGTGAGATCATTCCATTTGATGTGTAATGTGCTAATTCGGATTGCACACAGTCCACGTACAAAACACTGGTCACATTTGTCATAGAGCCAGGTACAAGGTGCTGTAATGAAATAAACCTGTTCATCATCGGAGGCGGTGAGGGCCAGAATGCGGGGTAGCGCTCTTTTGGGGCTGCTGACGATGGTGTCGTGTGTACCCGGGTTGTCCACGATGTGCGCCAGGGTGCTGAGCGCGAGTAGCGCCGCCGCCTGACTCGGGTGGGTGCACAGCTCCAACACCGGCCCCAGGGCGCCATCGTCCAGCGCTGTCACAACCGTGTGTGTACACACGAGTCAACACAACTAACTCTCTGGATCATCACTGATGCTAATAGAACTACCACGGACGTGTATAGTTTTTGGTACTACAGTAAGAGAGAAAGGAGGTTCGCTGCATTTGCCATAATTATAATAATAAACCAATCTTATATAGCGTATTTCCCTAGTTAACAAAAGGCTAAATACGCTTTGCAAAAGCAAAGCAAATAACACATAAACACGCAGACCAAAACATGTCAGCAAACAAAAGAACAGAGAGATATCAACAGACAAAAAAACAAACAAAAATGGGATAACCGGCACACGAAGCATATTGGGGCAACATATAACAACGGACTGGCAAAAGCTCGCAGAATTCGAAAACAATTAAGGAAATTAGCTAAACTGAATAGAAACTGATTAAGTCGCGTATTTCCATTATCAACTATATAAATAATTAATGTAATTTATGTAAACATGACCGTGTTTTTCAGGCGGCGAGAAAGATCATGTCACGCATGGTTGACTCAAGGAGAGTTTTTGTTTTTCATCATGGTTAATCCGTCTTCCACGTTTTGTGTCAAAGTTGGTCACGCGCAAATTTTTCAGGGCAGTACAACTGTCCCGGCAAAGTAGGCCCGCAAAGTATCTTTCGTGTTTGCCACTAAGTTGCTATTAATTTCTAGAGATTCTAATAAACACAGCCAACACATGAATCTACACGTGGATACCGGGAAGACAGGTCCTGCTGTCCGCACAGCACGAGCCGACTAACCTTTGCCCCTCAGTTCCGGTGACTTGCAGAAGATTAAAAGAGCGCTGATTCCGTCACAAAGAGTCTCATCTTCGCCGTTCTTGACTCCTGTTAGTATCCTGCATGTAAAAATTGTGTCCCAGTATATATCCTACACACGACAAACTTGACACCCGTTAATATCCTGAACTTGTGACCTCGATGACAATGACGCTCCTTACTTAACTGAAAGGATGTTGTAATTACAAACTCTTTGAAAGTAACACTGTGCTGGTTCGCTTCCACGAAGGTGATGCTATACACTTATTATTCGGTAACAGCAACGGTGTCTATACTACCTCAATTAAGTAACGTTTAATTCGATGGAAGTGACGTTGTTACTTGCTCATTCAATGACAGTGACGTAACGTTCTAATGACTAGTTTGATGACAGTCACGCTGCACTCACTAGTTTGATGACAGTCACGTGGCACTTACCTACATACAGCTTTGACGGCGCCAGCCTCAGCCAGCATCGTGTGCAACGCGGGACGCGTGGAAAGTGCGTGCAGGCCGGCGGTCACGTGACGCTGAAAAACAAACCAGCGATGACGTCACTAGGGGACTTTTTCGGGGTTTACACATACAAACAGGAGAGGTAAGCGAGGACTTCTTTAATGATGATCATAATAATTATTGCACTTCAAAGTAGGAACCTTTACATCACAAATCCTGCTTTTGTCAGTAGTAAAAAAAAATCGACTCGTTTGACGTGTTCTCGCAGGTTCACATGCACACTCATGTGGTCAGCACCACACTCCTACACGCACACACGTGCTCATATATATATATATTCATGCTCATCCACACAACGTACATTTTGCATAAGCAAATTTTCCGCCAGACTGCATTATAAATTATAATCATATTTTAAGCAAAGACCTGGAAAAACAAATCATGTCATTATCTCTAAACAGTTATGTGCTCATCTCACCAAGTCAAATATCAGCTTGGAAAAAAAACCAACCACTTCCAAAGGTTTCTATGGCAACAATAATGACAACAGCCTGACGGCTGTAAGAGTAAAATTAACAAATGTACATATTTGTCAACGAACACAAACCCGGATTTGAACGTTGTCAATAATGGAAAGCGTAATGAGAGCTTGGACGCCGCCCAGTTCCACAACCTGCAAATGTAAATAGCAACTTTACTGACATCAAACAGCCTAGCAGTACTTTTAATCCATCAGTTCCTCCGTCAGCCTCCTTCACGGTAAAAGTAATAAATGTCAGAATGGTTAAGTGAGCCCTAAACATTACGACCCAAGAACAAGACCATTTCAGTTTCTTTGTCCGCTTTTAAGTTGTATCATCTTAAGCTGCTGGTTAAAACCGTTGCAGCGCCCAAACATTAGTGTGAAATTTGTTTAGTTTAATACTCAATAAGTTTCCGTTTTCATTTCCCTAAAGAAATGCCGACTACTTGTATCAATCTTTTCTTAGGAATGTTTTTTTTTTCATGACTGTAGAGAGCATAGTTGAAGTTATGGGCAATTCTGTCCTTTTATCAAGAGACACAATTGTCAGAAGACTAACTGATTAGCTGCTGATAATGTTAATAAAAACATAGTACGCTGTTCCAGAGAAATTATTATATTATATATATATTATTATATATTATATTATATATTTAGAGAGAGAGAGGTTCAAGGGGTGTAAAGTGACTTGCCTTGCCGACTTTTTTTGGATCCTTGGTGGCATGTGCTAAGCCTTTCGCACTTTCTAGCTGGAAGGGCTGTGCAAAAAAAAAAAAAAAAAAACCAAACAAACAAACAAAACATTACTAATGTGAATTACCGGTGGACAATGCAGAGGGACAAGCCTTAACTGTTTGCATTGACTATTGTGTACAACACACACACCAGAAGCAGCAAGGATCGTGATAGATAATCTATAGTTGGAGCGGCGAGTCATCTGCAATTCAAGCTTACTAGCAACATGTTGCTTGAAATAATACTTTTCTAATAATGTTCGCTACAATCACGGATTGTTAGTTGTGCATTCGTACAACCGTGATGTGAAACATGTTTCATTCAAACACAATGAATCTCTGGTAACCAAAGGTCGTCCCATGACCTTTTTCAGGTCATTAGGGAGAGAAGGTGTTAGAGACCTCACTATCTGGAGCCAGGTCATTACGTATTCTGTGGACCTATGCTCCTCGAGGAATAACAAGGAATAAACTAAACATTGCGGATTCAACGAGAAACGGTGAACATGAGTTGTACTCACCAGATGTGGAGACCTGCATTTGGTGACGAATTCAGCGACCGGGCGGCACTGTTCGCAGACTCTTTCTGGTTCCTCACAAGCCAGCTGTGGAAGCGGAATCTTGCAGACAAAAATCAGTTTAGATATTGTTTACTTCAAACCACAAATTGCGGAGATTTTTCCAAGATGCACGTGCTTTGTCTTTTCCTAAATAATCTGGGAATATTACTAGAAAGATTATGTTGACCTCGAGAACAACTTCCACCACCACTCACGAGATATTAAATGAATATTAAATAAATATTAAATAAATAACAAGCAAATGTTTATTTACGTGTAAGTTTAGGAGACTTGTAGATTGCACCGATATCGTAAAACAGTTTATGCGGTTCGAGATTGTTTGAAATTAATTTGAGATAGGCCTTAAAGCTCAAAACCGCTTTTGAGGACCATAGAGAAGATTTTGCTGGTCCTGACTAGTTCAAATTAGTATCATCTCAGAAACGGTACATTACATTACATCCGGGTAGCTCACCTTTTCTTTACAGCACTTGGCGCAGAAGATGAGGCCGCACTGGCGGCAGTGGTGTCGTCGCCGTAACTGATTGAACTTCGCGCCGCACAGGGCACAGGCATTGACCTCCTCATCTGGAACCCACCTGAAGACGGCTCACCAGTGAGGATTTTATATGCAGATACCTTAGCAGCTCTCAGAAAAAGTTAAGTCACATATCGTAGCATAAGCTTCTAGAAAAAGTTAACATTTTATTCTGTTTCTACTGACCGAGTCTCATAAAGCATGGTGATATGTAGTGGTTTTATTAATGAATTAAGAATTTTCATATTTTATAATAAAAAATAGCGAAATTGGTAATTACAGACAGATATTGACCTCGACTTCACCAGTTCAAACATAGGAGCGCGGAAGACGTCACTGGTGCCCTCCACTCTAGCAGGGTGCAAGTCTTGTCCATCCACCCGCACTATGGCGGGTACCACCAGCCCGTGCGACATCTGTCGGGACACGCGTCGACCCCCGGTTCGGTTTCCAGTCTCGTCCATCACATCGGTTCGGTCATCCTTCAAGGGGCAAATACGGGACCCCTGACCTCTGGCACTTTCACACGTGACGTCACCACGCCGTTTTAGTTTGTTTCCCCCCTAGCTGAGTACGGTGACCTTTGTGAGGTTGCAAGACGGGGAGCCACCATGAGACGGGAAGGTTGAATAAGCTGCAAACAGAGCAGCTGACACATGATGGATGACAGCCAACACGGAAGAGCAGAAGCAGTCTCTGTCAGCTATCCTCATTCAGTGCACACATTTATGAAGGACAAACTTTAGAAATAAAATCAAACGCGAACCTTCTCGCTTTTAAAAAAAACGGTCATCATACAACTTGATTATTCACAATCATAGCCAACAGAGGCATGTATATATGTGAGTGCGTGCGTGTGTGTGTTTGTGCGCGCGTTTGACCAAGTGTGTGTGACTTACTTAAATCCCAGCATGAGTTTTGTTTGTCTTAAAAAATAAACTTGGGGTGGGTATTTTATCTATCAGTAGAGTTAGCTGAACAAACTTAATGACCCGCTTGAAATCAATACCCTATCTCTAGTTCAAGCAAAGTGATAACACATGCAGAAAGCACTCTGCTGACTATCTGGGTGTTATCGCCATGGAGTGTCTTTTGTTATCAGTGTTTAACTGTCACCAAGCACGTTAGACATCGCACTTCATGTTTTACACTCCCCGTACCATCAGCTATGACCAGGATCGAGAAAGTTCGGGGAGATAGGTGTTGATTGAATAAAGGACACCCTTCTGATTACACAGCCAACACCGACGCAGGTGGTCAACACTGACGGCAAGGAAACATTATTTGATCGTTAAAACAAACACCCAAAAAAAAAAAAGTTCCGGATAGCTGGAAGGTTACATTTTTAAATTAAATGCAAACTGATTTTCTAGATGAGTAGGGTTAGTTTGCAGGCCCCCACACTGACCAAGTGCGTGACAGGAAATTCAAGTTGAAACCAGACTAGTTTACTAGGAATCGCCATTTATTACAAAGATGATTAAGAAGTAAAATACACAATAATTTTGCTGCTAAAATATTATAGCTTGTAATTTATAATGTGTTTAGGTTTAAATCTCTCTCTATATATATATGTATGTGTCATATGTGTGTGGGTGGAAAGGAAAGAAAAAAATGAGTAGGAAAGTTTGAGAAAGCCAGCGACTTTTTTCTTCTGTCCCTACCTACTATTAAGTTCCAGTCCTACAGTGATATTTACTACTACTTGACATAACGAACTTATTTTGACAAAAATACTATCAATTCTGCTACTGAATAAAAGGAAAATGACAGTGCAAAATACTTCCATTTTAAAAAAATGACTTTCGGAACTGTTTATAAACACCACAGGCTGTTGATTCACAGGTCAAGGTTGTTTACAGGTTGTTCCTAGTAATAAATCATAAATGACAAACATGTCGTGTTGCGGGTAGTATGTGTACATCATGCTTTGTCCAAGCTTTCATATTGTTTACAGGTAGTAAATGCGCCATGCAGTGTTAATCTCGGATGCGGCAGATTAAAAAAAATAAAACTTTGTGTTATCACTTTCGTCTCTGTGATAATAATAATATGTACCTCCTTTATATCAACGAGAAGTAAGTTATGTGAAACATGAGCTTATCTTGAAAGCGAAGCGACCTCATCCCTATCTCACCATTGCGCCTGCTTGTCTTTTGTTTCACACACATTTATACACGCGCGAGCGCGCGCACAGACACACAGAGAAAGGATAAAAGGAGGCAGAGAGAGAGAGAATGAGACAGACGGAGAGACAGAGAGATAGAATAGAAAGAGAGGTGGGGAGAGAAATTAAGAGATGAAGCAGACGCAAATGAGAATGAATGAATGAAATAGCACCAAGCTGTCAGCCCATTAAAGCTCGCACAAAGTACAACGTGCACGCATAATAAATATCAAACTCGTCACGCTCGGCGTAACATGCCAACCTTACGATGGGCGTCGTCTCTCTCACAGTTTGAGTCTCTGTACAACGAAATAAGATGACTGATCCGAATCAACAGATGAAACAATTTTTCCACACAAAAATATCCTTTGCACTTCCCAATCACCTGCACTTCCTAATCCTGAGCTTCGGCTGTTTCTTCAACAGTTTTTTTCAACAATTTAATACGTCATAAGTCAAGAGGTTAATTTGGGGTCAACCTCTCCACGGCCACTCCATCCAGATGTTTGGAATGCTAATTTCCTGGCGAGTATGACATGCTCTCCGTGAGTTTGCAGTTTAAACATGCACGCGGAGTTCACATGGCTCGTTATGTATGTAAGTATACGGACTGTGTGACGGCGGCCATTTCGTAAACACGGCTTCACGTCTGCTGATAATTCGGGCAAATAATTCAAGCAAGAGAACAAGAAGACACTTTAGAAATGATGCATACCTGCACGGTTTTGATGTTCATCCAAACAGAAACGTAGTTTTAGTTCCCCACTCGTGACAAGATACAAAGTTTCCTCTCGTCTGCTCGGGGGCGGAGTAAATCGATGGAGTTGCTTCCCCTTTATCAGGCGGCGAACTCTTGTGTCTGCGTCTTCCTCTCCACCTTGATTGTTTATGTGGACTTTTCCTGTCGGCACATCCGTTTGAAAAGAAGTGATAGCATTTGAATGAAACATTAAGTCACAAAGCCTCTGGTTTATTCAGCGATGTTGGAGACAGAGACAACGACGAGGACACAGGTGAACAAGGCAGGTGGGGAGAGCTCGAGCACTGAGTGGAATGCAGAAGCCCTCGATGAGTTTTTGAGTCGTGAATGATGTTGGATCTTGTAAATGGCTCGGAATTTATGTAAAATACAGTTACACAAAGTCTGCTATTAATTTCGAAAACAAAGCGGACACAGAGATGACCTGTGTTTATTTTTAAGCTACAAACGATAGTAGGTCAGTGTGTAAATGATTGTTTATGATTAAATGTCAACTGTAGTATAAATATAGTTATTGTCATTATATGCAAACAGTCTTTCAAAGAAGCAAGAGCTGATTTTATTTTTGTGAAGTAATAGTTTGCGGAGTGATCTCAGTTTCACAGACAAGTAGCATATACAACTGCGGCGACCGGCGTGTAAACAAGTTTTATGTACCAGTGGTTGTCTCTTTTGCCAGTTGTACGCCATTTTAGCTGTCTCATTAATTAACGAGTCGTGTCTGTCTCAAACAGGAAGTTCCCGTTGGCTAACTCCCTGCCCTTGGTGACTCCCTCTGCATGGCCTTGGTTCACAGCTGACTGTTTTCTCTCTTTCACCTTCTCACTAACTTGTTCTTCCTCTCTGTGATCTTCTTTTCCTTTTCAACCCTCATTACCTCCGCTCCTTTTTTTCTCCCTCTTTGTGTCTTTTTATGTCTTATATTTGATCAGCACCTTCCTTAACTCTAATCATCTGTTTTTCTTTCAGTTTCTGTTGTCTTTTCTATTACGCACGCGCACACACAGATGTAAAGATAGACATAGAGATACATACACGCACACACACACAAGTGTACACCCAGTAACACACATCACATCACTCGCACACGTACACGCACACGAAAACACACACACACTTAACTGCACTGTTTTCAGACAAGATGTATGTACTGGCTTATAAATTATATTTCTGAACTCAAGGGTTGATGTCCAAGTGGCTATAAATGAAATATCTAACTAGACAAGTCCGCAGGCGAGTTTGACAAACTGCAGGGCAGCCAGGGCAGCAGATAGTCGATCATGTACACCGAGGACAGATATACACTGATCGATCTGAAGGACGTGCACATCTCTCTGCGCGTGCCAAACGTCTAAAGGTCTCCTGCATTCTTCTTTTCATTACTTATATGTTCTTCTGTCTATCCGACATTTGTCTCTGTGTGCACCGTATATTTCTCTGTCCATTTGTCTTTCTTCTGCCAGGCTGTCTTTCTATCTGCTCTCAGGCCATGGATTAGTACTACTGAAGTCTCAGTTTTCCTTTTCATATTTCCTTTCCAATTAGTTTGCTTTGAAGGGAAATACAATAAATACCAGCACTGAAGGAATGTCCAAAGAAGACTGATTCAGAAGAAAGAGGCGATAATTTTACTATTCCTGAGCAAGTACTTACAGACACCAGCCCAATCAATTGCCTATTGTGGATGAATACGAACAACTGGTGCCACAATCTTTTATTCATGTCATTGTAAGAGTGGCTCATATCATTTTGAGTATTGCTGTTGTACAGTCTATTCAGGCCCGCAGATGATGGCGGACATAAAGCATTAAAGACTTTCCAACAAATAACAGTTGTGACAGTATTAATGCTCATTGTACCCGCTTTTCTGCTGAACCAAAGGTCGAGCGAAGGTCTTTTTGGCCAAGTGTGAAAAAAAAGTCGCTAGTCGATCGCCGTACAGCTGTTGGTGACCAATCGAACTCCTTCGACGTCACGTTAGTGTCAACAGTTTTCAACATCCGTTTACATCTTAACTTTAAGACACACATTGTAAAATATAAAAATGTCTTACAGTCGGTTCTGTTCCCCGATGTCACTACAACACAATTTATTTTATCCAAATAAAAAAACAGTGGATGTTTTTGTTTCCGCATAGCTTGGAACTGAACAGTTACAAAAAATTTGGATCTGATTATTTGCATTTTTCGGACTGTCAAAATTATTTATTAGTTGCAGTCTTTAGTGATTTTAGTTTTTATCAGGATGTGACATCAAGCTGGACTACACCAAACCAAACCCAAAGGACAAAGATGTACATCATCATTTGTATTGTATGATATAGAGGGTGACTGAGTAGATGTGAAAGGGAGTGGAGAGGGAAAAAAGGGAGGAGGAGAGGGAGGAGTGACGAGTTCAGGCTGGTTGATGCTGATGCTGACGTTTGCGTTGTTGCAACATCATCGATCGAGGTGCCCGCGAGGACAGCGGGCCACAGCCCCAAGTGTCGGCGAGCCGCGAAAACAAGCTTGCTGGCCCTTTGTGGCCGCGCACACAACACTGCTGCCTCTTTGTGGCGGTTGTTCGGGACACGATCTCGGGTGGGGGACAGGGAGGCAAGTCACGTCCTGCCTCGATCGTCACGAGTCTGTCCCCTTCCCTTCCTTCACTCCAAGGGCCGAAAGACGGGGTGATCTTGATGTTAGGGATTTGAGTGATCTTGTCGACTACATCGTCCACGTCCACGGATTTCGCCCAGAAGCGATACAACACTGATGCTATAGAACTGCCAGTTTGCGCCGCCATTCAAAGCAAGAGACATTCTTCCTGTGAGCTATGTGAGCTGAGTTTTCTGTGTCGTCATTCTAGTCTGTCTTTGGGAATGGAATTGGATCAATCGCCACAAGCGGTGACAGTAACACAGACGAAGTTTTGCTTCTGCTGTAAGTACGATGTCAACACTGCTACTTTCAGTTTCTTTGTTTTGCTTGTGCGGTTGCATAATTGATATTTTTTCTGTTCCTGCTCATTATCATCATCATTATCAGCATGTTGTTGAAGGAAGCTTTCAACCATCCTTATGCACAGAGAGAGAGGTAAAGATCGTGAAGGTCACGTTTGTATCAGCTCTCCTATTGGCTTGAGGCCTTCGCAGCGTACATGTATCCATGTACAATTCTGACGTCAGTGTTGTTGACCTTGACCTGTGCATGGTGATATTTGTAGTTGTGTATCTCTAAAACAGATTTGTGTGAAATAATATCATGTGAGCTTTGCCAATACATTGGAAATAACTTCACCCCACTAGTACTTTAAGAGTTACAGCCATCAGCCACTCAAACAGAATGGAGGACACATAATAGTTCCAACAATGTTTCGCGAAGCAGCAGCTGAAATGTGCTGTAGTCTTGATGTGAGTTGTTCACCTCAAGTGTTGTACACAAACCAGGACTAGAATGATTTCCATCTGTTTACACCAGGTAGTAAATCTGCTCTGCACTTATTACATTCAACGCGGAATTGCTCTTTGCCTCGTACAAATCGATCACTGTTGTATGGATGATGGATAATTACCCAGCGACCCAGATCACTGATACATGAGCCAAGGTGGTGTCTCTTCCATCGACGCTCTCTTATCCCCCTAGTACATGCAGAAATAATTAACTTTTAGCATGTAACCCAAGTATGAGTTAACTAATAGAAGTGCGTATAAGATTACACAAAATAAGCGGGGTACATGAAATCACACGAATGCGAATATTTTTCAAAGTGGATACAGCTATGTAAATATAAACAAACTAGGCGAGATGCTTGGTGGCATGGGTCGTGTGCCCCCAGGCAAGTAGCTTTGTTTATGTATAGGCACATACCTTCACTAAGAAAGGATTTCGCATTAGGGTGAGATGGAGGAAATGTAATGAAGTGGGAGGCAGGAGCTGTCTGGACGTCCAGCCCTATGAACAGGTGTCACTTATTGAAAGATGTATGCATGTTCTTTTAGAAATCCTAGCCCAGGACCTTCGGTCCATTATAAAGTTATGACACGTATACACAAACACATATAGATATATAGATAATCACTGTGATACCTGTACCTGTGTCCTATATCAAACGAATATGTAAATGTGACAATTTTTTTATCATGGTGTCCTCTGTTTACGATTATGTTTCTTGCTTTGTTAACTGTCGGTTCGTTTGCAGTCTTTTATGTTCAGTGCATTGAGCTCATCCATGTATCCGGTGAAAATGAGCTCGATACTACTATACTACTACTAATAATAATGAAGTCAAATATAATGATTTTAAAGGGATAGTTACACGATGATGTCAGAGGAGAGAATGGGAATATACAAATGTGGAATGTAGCATTATGTCGAAGTGGAATACTGCAATAAAACACTTTGGTGGCAGTCAATCTTCTGTAGTACCCATTGACACAATCTACTTCCATGTGGTTCTTTGCATGCTGTGTGTGTTTCTTCTTCGGTTTCTAAATTTACTGTTCATGATCCTCCTTTTAATACATGCTTGCACACTTTTACTATAAGATAAAAATAATCGTGACGATGATGGTCATGATGATGATAATGATGATGAGGAGGAGGAGGAGGAGGACCTGGCTACAATCAACAGTGTCAGGTGCTACTAGTAACTACTGTCCATGATGGGACCTGTGATGATGACCAAAGTGTCGGTCGTAGACATCGATTAGCTAAGACTTCATCGTAGAGAGGCGCTCTATATCCTTCACTGGAATCATAAAACCTTGTCATGTTTGGAGTGTTATCCCCTTCTCTTGTCAAATTTCTTACTGAAACATAATAATAAAGTTTTTGTACAGACTGATATGACAACTTTCTGGAACTCTCCGTCATCTCACTTCAGATTGCTTGAATTTACATTATGAGTTTGACGACAGTGATTTCTTTGTTCTCTTTCCGAGACCTGTGAGAATCGTTGTTCAAAAACAAGGAACGGTGTCATTTGCTCAATTTTGGGAATTAGAATCTAAGCATAAATTAAAAACCCTCTCTCAATTATTTTTTTCAATCGGGTAAGGCTTTAACAGGAGGCCTAACCTTTACCCCGTCTAGCACCAGCTTCCTAAAGAAAGTACCAGACTGTCTCACACAGCTTCTCCATCCTCTTGCCGCTGGGTTTCCTACAGGGTCGGCATTATCTTTTGTTCTGGGACACAGATGTTTGAGTGCCACGTCCCGGCCATTGACAATGAACCTTTATTCCAGGCTGAACCGTCGTGACCAGACAGAAAAAGATCACGTGACCCAAAACACAAGCGCACCGTGGATAAGACTGGTTTGGACAGCTAACGATGCTCGGAGGTTAACGCTTGGAAAATACAAGCCAGGCAAGAATCAGTTGGCAGCCGTTGATTGCTTTCTAGATAACAAACACGACGAATAGGAGAGGCGCTACAGTTCCTGTTTAAAAAAGGAATCTGAGGAGGGTGACGTAGTCTGAGCGTGCAAGGAACGCTGGGATCGATCGGTGACGTGACTGTGGAAACCAGACAAGACATCATATTTGGTCGGGTGAGAGACAAGCAGAGTTTTGCTGCAGGCAGTAATATTTTATAGGTTAAATGTTATCGCTTGTGATGCAGCACCCAGTAAGATTCTATCGATTACCGCCATGTTTTGATGTTGGCAAAGCTCGCAACGGTGGCGAGTAAATATATCTGAAGTTCTGTTAAATCTTCCTGGGTTTTGTACGATAGGATACTAGTTGAAATAGTTTCACGAATAGTAGTTGGAGAATAAGTAAGTGGAGAGTTATTTTGTAATCCAGATCACATGTATGCTGCTCTCATTTTGTTTAGTTTCATAGAGCAGCACAAGATTGGAGAGTTAGGAATGACTAGGTTCGCAATCTCTGTCCATCACTTACACACCCATCTATACTAATATAAATGTGTGTGTCTGTATGTGTATGTATTTCCCCTCATGCACATGTACACACAGATACATGGACAGACATATACACAGATACACACACACACACACATTCAAATACTTGCTTCACATTTCCCCAAAGATCAGTCTTTTACCTGTTTTAATCATACCATACCCTTTAGTTTTTGAATATTAAGTAATACTTCAATATATATTACTTTACCGTCTTTCGTGGTGAAAACATGGAAGGAGAAATATTACTATTTCACGAATACCCAATGTGTCTTAATTGCCATGCATGTCAGGGACCGTCCTTATGACATTAACAATGGGGTAATATAGGAAAGTCTTTGGGCATTTACTGACACATTTCGTGGTATTTTCCACTGTGTCCATGCTATTCACAAATTTTGACAAAGACAAAACAGAAAGCAGTACAGATCTTTTATACGGGGATTCGTACTAAATGGAAACAAGAATTATCCAGAAACAGCTGAAGGAAAGTAAATGTTCCGTGAAGCAAGACACATTACAACCCTAAGCCATTATTAATTCAGGGACGTTTTGTAAGTAAGATCAGGGCAAATAAATATGTTATGTGCAGTGATGCAGTAGCCCGGATGTAGGCTCTGAAGACTTGAAAGTTTTACACATCTCGTCGACTGAGGAAACACGTTAACTTTTATTTTTTTTTATGTAAGTGTTCGCGTGTTCTCTTCTCTAAACAGAAAATCAACAAATGGTTGAAAATGCACGTTCATCCTGTTTCAGAAAGTAAAGGTCGGATGAAGTGAGACATATTGGATTCGTGAAGTCTGCACAATGACCAAACTATATACTGAGGAAGCCGAGTAAGTGATATTGTTTAAAATTGAAAAAAAAAAAACCAACTCAATATACATTTAGAGATTAATTGGTTTGATTGATAATTTATTTAGTTTCATGCGTGATCCACATGAACACAGATCTAAAGGTAATGATAACAAAAAAATAAGCCCATGCACAAACTGTACATGGAAATCCGTCTACTCACTAAAACACTCGGCGACTTTGTTTTGTCTGGACAGTGGAGCGCCTTACTCAGAGCTGCAGATGGTGGACCAAGGCACTCCGCCATTGCTGAGTAAACGGCAGACATTCTTAATGAACTTCACACAGTTTGGCCTTAACTTTATGGTTCTTCTTCTCAGTGTTGTGGGTGAGTGTTGTGTGGCTTATTATCTTTCACTGAGCTCGTTTTGCTAATATTTACACAATAATAATAATAATAATAATCATCATCATCATCGTTGTTGTTGTTGTTAATATGACTACATCATATACAGTGAAATAAGACAAGAGAAAGTTATGCCAAACATTTCACGGAAACCCAGATATCATGTGGACATTATTTATATAAACATATTGCTCACTTGACTGTCACAATTCCTTCAGATTTATGATTTTATTCAAATTTATAACTCTTCAATTTAGATACTTTTAATCACGGGATCTTTAAGCTTTAATCCATTGACTTATTCTGCACATTCTACTAATTAGCTTAGAAAAGCTTCGAATGTTAACGTGAGTCAGAGCCGAGGAGCTCTCTAAAGGTCGGAGATAAAGATACTGTATAAGCTTCAGCTGTGTGACGACACTCACGTGCAGACATGCGCACTCTGTGCAGTGGTCCCTGCCCAGATGGAGGCGCTGGTTGGGGGCTCAGCCAAAGGGAGCTGCCTCGGGGGACTGGTTGCCGGAGGAGCAGGTTCGATCGTAGATAAGTGATGCCGACCACAGCGGTCGTTGTGTAGTTATCTGCTCTTGTGGCGCTAATGACATTAGCTTGTGTTACTGATTATGACTACATTATTTTTCATTTTATTGCTGTTTTCACTGATGGATCCACTCTGCCACATTTCCCTTATACTTCCTTCTGTATCCATACAGTGAGACGCAAATCACAAATAATAAATGACTATAAACATACACAGCTAATAACAATGTGATAATAAAGCAGAAAGACAAGAATAAATGATACAACATTACTTCATGTGAAAGAATGTCTCCTTGGTCCAGGAGTAGAGGACATGTCCCTGGTATCAACTTTTATTTCGTGACTCTTTTAGCTGTCTTGATGACAGGCTGAAATATTCATATTTTCTTGAAACCACAGACCAGAGCAGACGGGCGCTGAATGCAGAGGCTGCCTACAACCGATAGTCGTTTTTCTGATAGCAATACGTTCACATGCATGTAACAAAATGTGCTTTATGGTGTGGTGACATGCATTGTGATGTGTGTGACTGCAGCTGTGACGTTCCTGGTGAGTCCTATGATCGGCATGGTGAGCGACCGCATCAAGAGCCGACTGGGCAAGAGGCGACCTGTCATGCTCATGGGCACGGCCTTCATGTGGTAAACTTCTCCAGCCCCTGTCTTCCGCTTCTACACTCGTCCATTGATCCATATATTCATCAATCATCGAATAATGCATTTGCATATAAATATCGGATTATTTAACAACTGTAGCTTTAGATGCTTGTGCCAGTTCTGTCAGCAGCAGAAAGTACCTCATAAATCTGTAATATATTGTCGTTTTTGTAATGATATAATTAAATACAAAATGTCAGCTGTTCGAGGCTTGCTCTCGTAATTAAAACACCCTTCTCCCTTGCACATCCAGCAGGAATGGCTACTTCATTCATCAGATGAGTTAAGGGCAGTGGAAAAAGAGGTTTTGGTTTCATCTTATCTCTTACGTGGGTTAGACACGGTGAACCACCTACAGCCATTAGACAAAAAATCTTTTCCTTTTTTGAAATACAAAAATGTTTGTGAAGAAACATAATGACTTTATTTACAGTGTTGGTCTTCTTGGAATGGCATTCAGCGCTCCCCAGCTTGTCATGTGAGTTCTTTTAATTGTGAGTTTACCAGTTATTTAAAAATTGTATTGATATCGGAAAATAAAGAACTCGATATTTTTTTATTCGAGATTCTATCAATGCGTTTTGGTCATCCTTACGTCTATAACTGCAGTCTTTTATTCAGTCTTTTACAGAAAAGTAACATTAACAACGAAATTGTAATGTTTCTCAGCTGAATGTTTAAATTATTAATTAGCAGTGAAAACAAAGTACTTTTGAACTTCCTTTGCAGAGAAAGAAGTCCAAAAGGCTCCGAGGAAACAGCATTCAACAACACAGAGACAGTAAGTGGTCCGGCAGTAATTGCCCATTGTCTTGTAACTGAAAATTGCAGAGCAGATTTTTGTCATGGATTTGACATTCTTTGTGCTCTCTCTCTCTCTCTCACACACACACACACACAAATACAAGCAAATATTGATATAACTTCGATGTAGCATTATAATTGCATATTTTAACTGGAGTTAAATGGTAAAGGGGACTTTACTATATTGCTATTCATGTCCTGCAATACAGACAGCTTTTAATTCCCCTGCAATGCACATTGATAATGTACGAGAGACTAGCATTGCAACCGATAGTTTCAACAGACTGCCACTGACATTCACACTTGCATACATACATTAACGTGTATTTAAAGGACAAAATCGCTGTCTGCTTCCTTGTTTAGTGTATCCGTGACCTGGCTTTCAAGCGATGTCTTCCTTTTTCCAACTTAACCGCCTCGACACGTGACATCCGGTTGACCGGAGGTACCCCGCCAGGAGGAGTGATCCTCCCTCGCAAAGACGAAGGCGTTGGGTCGGAAAAGATAATAGAGGAGGATTATCCTGGGAACACAGGTATCCCGATCTCTTGGGCCTCAGTTGATTATCGAAAACACATTCTACCACGAGACCCTTACCAACTCAACTAGGCTACGATACGACAAAAAGACACTGAGCGATCACTGCAGTTACCATAACCTTCTTATGGATGACAAATGACACGCAGACCATGAAATACATTGAATGGGTGAATGAATGAATGAACTTAGAGAATATGAACAGCTGGATAGGAAATAGGGTTGAAAATAATATGAAATGTCTTGATGAGATCGAATCGAATGGACATACAAATGAAAAATGTATTTTTGTCAAATAGGTTTATACATCTTGTTTTTCCTCATCGTCATCTCTTCACAAGCGGCCATATCTGTTCCGTTCAACGCTCTAGTTGCAGACAAGTCTCATCCTTCGCAGAGAGGTGAACCATCGCTTATCACATTTCTCTTTAGTATGGTGATGTCCTAGTGATGGTCATAAAAGTAGTATTAGAAATGTTCGTTCGTAGGTCATCACATGTTTGTGCTTAATTGTGTTTAATTGTTTATTCATACATCGGCGACACGAGGGAAGAGTCGAGTTTTACATTTTTTCTCAAATTTTACAGGTTTCAACTCTGGAGTAATGGGCGCCATGATTCTACTGGGGAACGTGTCGGGCGCAGCTGCAGGCTTGAGCTTCACGGTGAGCAGTCGTCATTCTTTCGCCTGTCATGTGACAGTCATGTGATAATCATGTGACAATGTCACATAATGTCCCACAAATGACAATGGGTTGTCCGTTTCACACAAACGTTTTAAAAAAATCTAAAATTGTTATCACGAGAATAGATGGAGCTTATCGTGAAATTTTTTCCAATTCTCTTTTTTTCAGCACATTGGAATTCTTAGCATCTATGGTGTTATTATTGCTGTCATTGTTCTCAGCGTAGCCGTCACAGTTGTCGTCACAAAGGAACATTCTGGAAGAGACGACGGGGAGAAAAAGAAGCTGGGTATGCCAGTGGCTGATTTTCTAATTGTTATATTGTTCATATTTTTAAATGTACGTTTTTACCCTTTCCGTCCAGAAAGAAACTCTTTTCCTGATGTGTACATGGAACAAAAAACCCCGAACATTCACTTTCGTGTTTATATTGCTGTCAATCTGTGATACCAATGCTCAAAATATTAATATGTTTATTTTTTATGGTAATTATAATGGTATTAAAATTTCTCAATACGAAGTTACGAAAAGTGTATGATAATATTGTATTTTTAAAGTTTTTTCTTGACCATAGTCATTTTTTAAAGCAAAGAAGAATAAATTTATTATTAATGTTATTTCTGAACATGTAGGCTGCAAGGTCATTTTTGCCGGATTCTGGAGTCCTCTAAAAGGTATGATTGTGCTGATGAGCACAACACGAACAAACAACAACAACAAACAAACAAACGCATCTTGTTATATACGGGGGATTTGCCTCCCATTCATCTTACAAATGCTGTTTTCCATTGCCTTATGATCTGTCTTGTGTTTTGTATTTTCATATATCATTTTCCTCAGACCATTATGCTGTTCCTTGACTATGTAAATATATTTGACCTGTTGATCTTCAGCATAATTATGTGAGCAACACAACGACTTTGTGCAAGAGTAGATGTATTGAGTGTGTATGTGGCGCGTGTATCGGTGTGTGTGTGTGGGTGTTTGCTGCTTTTTTGTTGGTCATTATAGTGTTACTCTTCCTGACAAGTGTTCTGAGACTAAAACTAACTTTTGCAAATTGAGACAGAGTGGCAAATTAGTGGCTGGACAGCCAGTTTCATAAATATTCATAAAATTGTATTCATTTCATCAATGTCAGAACTGTTTGACAGAAATCTTTACTTAGCAAATATCATTTCCAGAGCACGACTTCCGTTGGGTTTTCATCACGCGGTTCCTCATGCAGCAAGGCGTTGCGACAATCACGGGGTTAGTCACAGTAACCATCTCTCTGAGTTCATCACCTGTTGAACGCTTTGTACAAGCTGACACGAAGTACTGCACAGAAAGGACTGAAATCTATGTCATCATCCAACTTCTCCTCCTCCACTCTGGGACTGTTTTCTGTTTCAGGTTCTTGGAGTACTGGCTGGATGACATGGTGCAGTTGCCGTACTGCTGGACAGCGGCGACGTCCGTGGCTCTGATGTTGTTGCCGTTGTTGTTTTCTGCCGCCGTCAGGTACCGCGTGCAAAAAAACATTATGGTCTGGTCATTGCGAGAATCATGATGAGTCTGTGTAAACAAAATATTTCCGTAAAATAACAAAATTATCGTGCGCTAGTTTGTGAAAGACGTGCTGACTTTCATTTATATATCTCTTGACTCCTTTCCTTTAGCTCTATCGTCTTTGGCATTGTGTCAGATCGAACTGGAGAAGAAAAGCCATCGTCATAGGAGCTGGTGAGTAGAACATTGACCCTATATGCTTTACATAGAACGATGAGAATGATGACGACGCCGATGATGAAAACCTTGATGAGGAGATGTGGTTTTATAATATGCCCTAAAAGCATCGATTTTTCTGACTTAAATTATAATGTATTCACTTTCGACAGCTTATTTTATGCTGTTATGGGACATAGTTAAATGACATTTTTTTATGTTAACAACATTCCGTTCAAGATTAATAAATGTATACGCCAAGAATATTTTATTTTAATTGTATTGTAAATAGACTGTCATTGCTATTATTCGAGAGAAAAACTGAGACAGAGAGACATACAGAGTGTGTGTGTGTGTGCGTGCGCACGTGCGTGTTTACTTGTGGCTGCATTATTTTTGTTTATTTCGTATGTTCCAGCGTTTTTAATGGCTGCAGGATCCCTCGCAGACGCCTTCATCAGTGGTCACTCGGCCTATTACCTGGCTATTGCCACGGCTTTCCTTACAGGTGAGATTTTCATCTTCGTCAGCAACAACAACTGACCTTATATAACAAGGGGAAGTAACACAAGTACATTTAGTCAAAGATGGCGCTCGGAGGTCGTACGGCTTGCGTCCCCTTGTCACATCATGTTAATTGGGAGCATTTTCCAATTTTCAAATACCCTTGTAAATGAAAAGATTCTTTTCTGTAAGAATGGGTGTGGGGAAAAAAAGATTAAATATTTCTTAGGAATTATTATGACAAAATATGTTTCATAAGCTTCTTACTTCACTCTTATCCTCAAGTTCGAATGCATGTTGCAGGCATCGGGTTTGGCGCCTTTCAGTCGGTAGACTTTGCCCTCGTGATGGACGTGCTGCCCGAGGAGCAAGAGAAGGCGAAAGACATCGCTGTTTGGCACCAGGCTCTCGTTCTGCCTCAAGCCTTGGCCACGCCCATTGGCGGCCTTGTTCTCGATCTCTTTGAACGTGTCAACTGTCAGGTGATTTAATGTGAAGAGTACCGGGTGGTTGAGCCACTTCGCGACCTCCATTTAACTAAGAAATAATTTTTAAGTTCCGATTTACATCAGAGATGCAAAAAAATCCCAGGCTATTTTAAAGTTTGACATATATTTTAATCTTTGTTAGTAAGCTTTTATTAATAAAACATTGCTATCACGACGGTCGAAAATTGGAACGTAACATATATTTAAGATTACACAGCTAGATTTCTAGATTGGTTTGTAAAGTTTAGTTCAAGGTGCAGCTGCTGTCTTTATATTTCAGATTGGCCTGGGATACATTGTCCTGTTCGTGATCACCTCCTGTTACTTTGTGCTCAGCGGGGTCTTCGTTATAAAGATCCGCCGCGCCAGGTAGAAAAAGCGAGTATCTGCCTGAAATCTTTATTGACACCGTGTGCAGCCAAAGATGCTAATAAGAAAAAAAAAATCCAAATAGCCATACAACATCGTCTGTGCCAAATCATCAACAGACGGAACATCGACTGTAAAGGCTATGAGAAATTTGAGCTTTCACAGTTCAAAGAAATTTAGCGTGGAGAAAGTAAGAAGTCAGCAGGTCAACAAAAAAAAAAACAAAAACAAACAAACAACAACAACAACAAAAAACCAAACAAAAAAAAAAAACCAAAACAAAAAAAGCAACAAAACTGGGGTGTTGAAGACATTTCATGAGATGGAAATATCTGTCCGGTTATGTTTGTGGTGACATTTACAAGGTTCACATTAAGTTCATGTTAAGATATGCTCTGATAAGTGTATCAGATTTTAAAATTCAAGGAGAAGAGATTTCAAATAATTAAAAGGAAAACTCACAACACTACATAGCAACCAATGTCGGATGCACCGAAGCCTGGAGGGTGAAAGGGCGACCAAAAATTCTGTGATATAGTGATGTCAAGGATCACAAGCTAGCCGGAAGTCCGAGAGGCTGTATGTAAAGATTTATCTAAACCTGTGGAAAAAACAGCTCTAATCATAATGCTGAAAATGTTGTAATACCTTCTTGATTTTATTTGCTTTGGTGTAATTTTCTCAAAGGGGGTTAAAGACAGTTTTGATAGGGAAAAGGTTTCCCGTTGCTTTGTGTCCAGTTTCATGAGAATACTTCCGTGGCCGAATGAATTATGGGACATATGATGGTCAGGATGATGCTGTTGTTGCTGTCGTTGTTGTCCAGTTTCATCATTTTCTGATGTTATCAGTGTTATTAATAAATGTGACTGAGAATAATATTATTAGACAAAGCTGTGTTCACTATAACACTAATAATCACACCAATATCGGCAACTGAAATTTACTTTAAGCAAATGAAGAAATATAAAAGCTGTTCATCAAACAAAAACCTTTTCCGCATAGAAATTAAAATAAAGCATGCAAATACCACATCTTGTGGTTTGTGATTCTTTACTGTTGTGCGACAAAAAGACGGAAAAACTACTTTGCAATATCATATGTGTCTTGTACATTCACTCACTATCATTCAAAAAATTCAGTCTCTCTCTCTCTCAAACCTGAGTACCTCAATAAAACCACGATGGTCAACCCTGTAAACAGGTGTCATATTTGTCGGAGCTGAGATGCGAACCCGATTATCACTGTCGTGATGACGTCACTCACCACCCCGATTAAATAACCCTTGTAGTGCTTAAACTCCTGGTACTTTTAATTCTCGCGATTACTTCCCTTTAATGTGTGGTTTAATTTTTCAAAAGACTCATGTTATCTTAACAATAAACTTAATGGCAGCGGTGTCTAATGCTCCGTCCTTTCAATATGTTTTGTAAATATGTGAAAGGCACAGTTATAGCTAACAGCCTAAAAAATAAACTGTCATTCCTAATTGTGATTAAATGTTTAAAAAGTCGTTTAATTAAATAAATAAATAAAATCAAACTTTATTTGTTGCATACATTTGTCTTACATTTAAACACTATTTAAATATTACCTTTTTATGACAAGATGTGAAACAGTAGCCTCTCAGTACAACATTCGTTCTCTGAGTGTTAATACATGTATAAAACAGTCCACATGAATTTTCATTTGACTATTTCTCATCAGTCAGACGAAATTCCTTATCAATCACACTTGCTACTATATGCATGTCACTGGAATGCACGTAAATTATAAAATATCTCATTATATATATATATATGTAAAGTTTATTTATTCAAATAAACAAATAACATATATTTTTGTCCACGATTTGACAACGAAATCAAAATCATTTACAGAAATATGAAAAAAAACCTTTCTATTCCCCCCTTCTCCTCTAAAACAATTTGAACAAAAATTGGGAAAACTATTTGTAGATCTTTTTCCAACAGCTCATAATAATATCCGAATACTGAAGTCCAACCTTAGATATTTTCCGGTCTGTCTGTCTGTCTTCCTGCCTTCCTGCCTGCCTTCCTGCCTTCCTGCCTTCCTGTCTGTCTGTCTGTCTGTCTGTCTGCCTGCCTGCCTGCCTCAGTATCTGCCTGCATCCTCCCTTCTGCTTGCTTGTCTACTCGTTGCATGTATGCTCATAATTTTGCAGGTGAATAAGACGATAACACAAGCTCATCGTACTGCCAGTATGTCCATCGTTATCGCCTACTGGAAGGTTCATTGTCTCGGTACAAAGCTCTGCTCAATGAAACAAACGGCAAATGAAGAGACCCGTGAACTCTATAGATTTCTTTGTATCCAGAGAGGCAACGCCACAACCACCAGGTTTATCTCCGAATTTTAAAATGCCATTGATTTTCATTTAGAAGTGGTTCGTGCTTGAAATGAAAACCGGTTTGAGCAGTTCGAGGTTACAACTAGAACCAGTTCATGTTTAAACGTTGTCGGGCCTCCTCGCTGCCCGCCCATGACCACTCCTGTCGGTAGAGGATGGGGTATCTCACACCCCGGATGTCTTCTAATGTGAGAAGTAAAGTTGTCGTCCACACTGTCTGAGGACCCGGAAGACCTAACTGCTTGTACGTAGTCTGGTGGAGGTACGTCAACGCTCACCACTGCAATGTCATAGGACGGGGGTGGAAAGGTCGGTGGCTGATACCTGGGCGGAGTCTGGTCGTAACCTGGCAGGCCAGACAGAGACGGACCAACAACAGGTCGTCGTGACCATGACGACAAACTGCTTGTTGAAAGGGTTCTTTTCTCACCACCCCTAGTTGTCGGTGAGACGGTGGGTTCGACTGTCCAGCGAAGTATGACCTCCCTGCCAGTTCGTGCTGGCCCGATGTGGAAAACCGAGGGTGAATCCTCCGACCACTTCTTGTCGTTGTAGAAGCGCATAAATGCGCCGCTGAGCGTCAGAGATGCTGCCGCCACGTGCAGCCACACGCACCACCCCAGCTCGCTACCCGGGTACTGGCGGAAGGTCTTGTCGTTCTTGTAGTTTTCTACCAGGATTCCGATGATCGTCACTGACAAAATACCTGCAACATCATATATATCTTCTTAGAAGACGCCAATAAGCAAATTTAACCTCTCCATGTAATTAAACATAATTTATTGCACCGTTATTACTTTATCGTTCCCAAATGAAGAAGTCCTTGGGTATTCTACGTTTCAAGCAAACCCCCTCACTCGTGACTGATGTCCGGATGATTATCTGACATTCGGTATAAGTCATCTTCAACAATGAAACGTGGATGTGGTGGAGAAGCTTTGGGCCAGGAAACATATTTATTGGACCAGGCTGGTGATTAGTCAAAAGGTCATTTGATGATGGAAAAGGGAGATAATTGAGTAGGTGGTGAATATTTGCTCATAAGATCATTACTCATGTTTTTCATTTTATTGATGCAAATAAGCAACTAATTATATACTTCACACAAATATTAAAGTTCAATTTCTGTGCAAACGTTTATCGTCATCGTCGTCTTTCAATGTAACAGTAATTCTTTGGAACGGGTGTAACAGTGTCCCTTGCATCGTATCTGATGGAGGACTACCCCTTAATGCGTATATACATACACTGTATGTCGGTTTCTAAATTCAAGAGATGTAAAAATAGCCTTCTAATCATTCAGGGGATTACAATGTCTCAACAGGTGGGAAATACAAAAGTCAAAAAGGAGTAGTAAAACCAACAGCATCAACAAATAAACAAAAACCAAAATTGCTTACTGCATCTTGAGATGAGGGTCGTGTCGTAATGTTTGTATCTCGTTACTTACGGAACACAAATATCTGACCCGCGGAGTTAAATTATCTCACCACCTGTAATGCTAAACTACGCGGTTGTGCTCATTCATCTGTAGGAAAAGGCCATCAGAGCATAGGAATTGCTAGTTGAGCCACTCACTGGCTCAAATGAAAAGGGAAGATATCATTCACAGCGTGGTGCCTATATAATTGTAAGAAACACCGATTACAGGGGGTCTTTCGAGCAATCCCATTTTTTTGCGAAGTGGAAAACCGAGGGTTTCAAGCACTAGCGTCCCAAATCAAGGCCCAGTCCACCCAACTGTCAGGGATGGGTACCCGACCCCACCTATAAGGTAAAGCGGGTGGGAGAGAAAATGAATTCCACCCCCTCACAAAATGCTAGCCCCGAGAAAGGTGTGGTCCCTAACAATGTGTCACAAAAAAAAGGTCGGCTAAGGAAACAAACCTTACTTTTTACCTCGTCTATCCCATAAAAATGAACCTTGCACTTTAAGTTTATAAGTTTAAAAAAGAAAAAAGTGAAGTTATTGAGTTACCTGCTGCGAAGTGTCAGCATGGGGAATGTCTTCCTCTTTTGATTGTCTGCTCTGCATCCTTTGCTGAGGACGGCGTACACGGAGAATATGTATGCAAGCAGTGCGATGCTACTAATGATGCGCACTGCTTTGAAATACCCTAGAAAATGAGAAAAAAAATTACAGCCGGTATTTATTATAGTGTCTAACAATAACAGACAAGACATTTTGTGTGCAACCAGAAAGGCAATGCAACTTCAAGTATTTCCGAACGAGGAATTGACTATACACGACTGGCCTTTCCATTGTTTTAAGTAGTATATTTCTCTCAGTCAGCGTGAAGAATTAAGGGCGACACCTACCTTCAGATGCGTTAAAATCGACGGTAGAGCAGTTGCTTGTGCCGTTGACGGAGACGCTGCACCAGGTCCACAGACCCCAGTGTGCGTCCGCCGCCACCACCCACTTGTTGCTGGCGTACATGATGATGTAGAAGATCATGGCGATGACGGGCGAGACGATCTCACACACCAGGCTCCAGGTCATGGCTAGTCCACACTTTAGCAAGAGAGACTACTAAACATCAGGTACTCAGGTGAGGGCGAGCCGAGATTTCATCCAATCTGTGCAAAAACAATTTAAAGAATTAGTTAAATCTTCTATTAAAGCTGAATGCAAGACACTTTTCTGTTTGAATGCCCCTATTCCATTCTGGAGATAAATATGCCAACAGACATCAACCTGCTCAGATAGGTCAAAATCGTAATGTCGTGGTTGAACACAGATACGCCAGACTTATACTTCGTCCAAACTCTACCAGTTGCTAAGGTCATCGTAACCAGAAGCTATATCCATGTACAATCCTGACGTCTGAGGTTGACCTCTTGACCTATTACACACACACACACACACACATCATTTATATGCATACACGAACATTTTTCGTTCCCATAGAAAATTCTTATCTCCGTTTTGATATATACAAGTTCCGGTTGTATTCTCTGTTGAAAGAATGTCCAACTGTCCCACGTGAATGTGTTGAAAGACGCATCTGTGTTCGGGACAAACCTTTAACCTGACCTTTAACGACAGTTTTTATAGGTTCTCTTTTGCTTGAAACTAGTGGCCTGGAAAACCTATTGGGTGCCTCACTGAATGCTTGCTTGATGCAATGCTAGCGACAGGGAAGCCCAACCCAAACCTTGTTTGTTAAAAGTAGAACACACCAACAGCGAGTCGACATAAAGACCGCCGGCGCACTGTGCAACGACAGCAACGTCACATGCTTCAAGGAAGATGATTACCTCTTACAAACATCAAGAAAGTACACAACACAGGGAAAGAATTTTCCTGTTACTGCACTTGACTAAAATAGCAAAAACAAAATACTGAGGACATCGACAAAGCAAAAGGCTGATGACCATAAGATTTTGAGTAACATCGACCACAACAGCGACAACAAATCTGTATGATCATGGCATATTCGAAGATATCGGACATATTGGCCATAACAAGCAAGAGACGATTTTTTCAGTGACCAAGGAAACTTATGAAAAACACTTTCTCGACTTTTCTAAAGATGACAATACCTGCCGAAGAACTGTTTCAAGCTGATCTCGTGTTATCTGAATTTCCGATTTGTACCAGGAGTTCAGTTTGTATCACACGGTAAACATTCATTTGCAGGAAGTAAATTTTTTTTAAAATACTGTATACTTACCTGTATGTGCGTTACATCAGAAAAAGACTTCATTGGACCACAAGAGTCACCTGTTTACATGAAGTCAAGCCCTGAGAAGCTGCGACACATTTAAACAGATACACGGCGATAGCAACACAGTCACAGAAAACACATGTAACTCAGGTAAGTGAGTGGCAAAACGAGTCTTGACATGTCTGTTTGTGCAGGTATCAAAAGAGTTCCTCGCCGCACAGACCTATGCTTGGTTGCTCCCGGAGACACCAGTCAGGCGAGTCGTGCGCGCCTTTCAAGACCACTGCGACGGTTGGCAGGACGAAGTCCAGACCTCTGACCTGCAGCAGGTCCCACTGTCAGTGCTGAAATGTCACCAACATCTCTCACCTGCGAGGATGGCCAGTTCACCTGCACGTAGGTGCTACTGTTCGTGCACCGTGTTGATAAGAGGGAATAACAACTCGCTGTCTGTCCTGAAAATATTTGTGTCGCTTGCCTGAGGACAGGTTTATTTACTCCTCGTGACCAAAACGAACAGATATTGTTGGAAGAACAGATACTTATTTGCGTTCTTTATAACCTGTCACATGCGTTAATATAGGAGGCAATGGGGCGTGTCGAGGGATCAAGAATTTTTGGAATTAACTCCTCATGCTTACAAAATCCACGAGAGGTGTGAGTGCTATAAAAACTCACTAAAGTATCACAGTAATACTTTATAATATCCCATTACAAACGAAGTGGTAATAAAGAATGATTACTCAAAGTCAAACAATATATTGGGGAAGGAAGAAACCGCCTTCTTGGGGACTTTTTCTTGCTTGGAGCCGATATACAACCGCTGTCATCACCAAGTCCTCAATAATGCAGTAAAACCTTTTCAGAAACGCAATACCACAGCGACCCGGGCCAAAGTGCGTTGCTAAAATAAACAGTCCGTTTAAATGGCGAACTAAGTAGCGGGTCTCAGGGCCCACTGAGGCGTTAAGCTCTGACAGACAAGGGCAGGCGGAGAGAAGCGCAGTTGATTTTGCTGAGGGCATCGATGACAACGGGTCTGGGCTTAGTTGGTAATCACGTGACGTATAAATTACGATGTTCTGTCTTTCCAGGGCGGGTTGGCACGCGTGTCTGTATATTAATACTACACATAATAGTGTATTTAAATGTCAGTGGTCGCGTGTAGAAAATGTAGTGTAGAAGTGTAGAAAATGAGATACGAAAATCTGAACAATGGATAGGAAACCACACACACACACTGAGAAAATTTCGCACACAAACACACAAAATGAATAACAGATACATCGTCCTTCCGAAGTAAATAGAAACTCAGAAAAAGTAATTTAAAAAACCACAGCAGAGATTATCTGCTACATTACGAATATTAAAGGGTGATAACCCACAAATATGTTTTCATGTTGAGCGGAGAGTTAGCCCCCTGGTCAAACCACGTGTCAAAGATGGCTGTTCTTTAAAAAAAAAAAAAAGCATATACAGACTTTCCACTAGCTTTTCTTCTTTCCTCAGTGGTAAAAGTACTGTGTGTTCTCCTCACACTTCAGGCTTATGTTTGTTATGTCTTCTTCTTTTTATCGTCGTCATCGTCGTCGTCGTCGTCGTCGTCGAGGTCGTCGTCATCAATCAGTCGATCAAACAATCTTTATTGCCTGTATAAGGCATAAATCTAGAAGAGTAATTTTTGTTTGACTCACACAAAGAACACTTACACCTTATGTCATTTCACAAGTTGATTTTGTACACACATGCAAGATGAACGTAAGAATAAAAAAACCCTCAAGAATCACTTTGTTTTCTGTTAAGGATGGCTGGTGTAATGAAGAACCTCTTTAATACACTTTTACGAGCAAGTGTTTACTACGGGGAGTACAATTGAGAGTCTTGTTTGGACATCGATGATAAAGATGTCAACAAGACTGAAGGATAGAACCTAAGGAACGTGACAGGTAAAGGGAGACAAGCCGGAAAAGCGGGAGAGTGCTGAAAGTGAAAGTGAACGACAAAAGCAAAGGAAGCGACAGAAAAGGGGATGGGTGGGATATACAGATACAGAAAAAATGACGATACAACCGCTGTTCTTTTAAAAAAAATGTGAGACTGCAAGACTGCTACAATAACAATAACAAACGCATACATACATGTGTGTGAGAAAGAGAAAGAGAGAGAGGGTAGGTGGGAAGACAGTGGGGCGGTCAAGTTTCAAAGTACATCCAAGTCACAAATATCCCAATGAACTATGTGTCGATGTTGGATGGTGCAGAGTTCTGCTCTGCGATAACACACCGTTCCCCGCGTGCTGTCGGCGCTCACACAGACTACAGCAGCACACCTCTCGCTCCCACTCAAACGATAAACTGACGTCACCAACATTCCATAGCCTCACCCCGTCTCCTCTCTCTCACACACACATTCTCCTCCTCCATGCATACTGTATTAGTTGTCGCAAGTGATGTTGAGCACGAGGAGGTCAAGCGTGACGTGCTTCTTCCGCAGACCGTCTAACGACAGCGATGTCATGCACGAACGTTATCGTCGGCTGTAGTCGTTACTAGTCTGCAAGTAAAATGTGTTCAACCTTTGCGAAACGCTCGAGAAGAACCAACGAACACGCCTGCTATGGTGTGAACAGAACGGTTAGCACCCCGCTGTCACTTAAAGAACACGTGTGAGTCAAAATGTCTTTTTTTGCGATGATTGGGTAAAGCTCGGTGAAATATTATTTCCCGTCTAAGGTGAATACTCCTTCCGTTCTCAACAGACGCGCCTACTCACATCATCAAGCACACAAACAGATTAACAACGAAGACGTCAGGATTGTGCATGGATATAGAAAGGACTCAGCCAATCAGAAAACTGGGATCATATGTTAATTAGGCGTGTCATATCGTCGCGATTTTCACTCCTTTTTGTGCTTGTATACGTATATCTCGACAATGAAAGAGGGGCATTCCCCCGGATTTAGGGTTGCATCGAATTTCACCCAATAATTAGAAAAACGCTCTGCACTCGACTAGTACATTAGAACCTACATGAGATGCTCCCTACCGTTGTAAGTAGGGTGTCTGGTAGTCGAAAGGGCTAAGGTTTTGATCTTTTCTCGGGACACTCACCCAATGGCAATGTTGACAATAGATGGTTCTCCTCCCTTCATTTTACTCCTTCTCATAAAGTAAGCAGTTAACATCGGTGTCTCAGGCCGAAAGGACTAAAGAGAGGAAGGTAGCAAGAAAGATGTATCAAAATAACTGACCTCGAGATAACTCACTCAACTGCATCCCCAACGGCCAACAGGTCGCTGGACTACCCTGACCTTTTATCCTTAAGTCACCTTCTTCGACAATCACACTAAGTAGTCATACATCTAACTGCCGGTACTAGCATTCGCGGCTGTATGACACTTCACAGCTTGTCAACACTAGAAGCAAGGTGTCTGAAAGAAAACCTTTGCCTTTATTGCTTGTAAGGACATTCTCTTGCTCCCCCAACAGTTATCTATGACTTATCAAGGAAGGCCTTGTCCCGCACATTGTAAACATCTGACAGTTCATTGCCTCCCCGGTCACTTGCCTGTCATATATCTCTACTATTTAATACATAATAATTTTATTACTGTTTGTCAACGTATTTGAAGCTCTTGTATACATAAGTATTCCTGTTTCCGTATTTAGATAATTTTTTTGAACAAATCATAGATTTTGGTTCTCAAAAAAGGTTGACATGGTTAAGCAATGCAAAATTAATCAAGTAATAATAAACGCCGCTGTGATTTATGGAGTGACCATGACATTAATTTTTATTCTGTCAGTATTATGCGAAAACAGTATAAAGAATGTCGGAAAATAGGATGTACTTGAATGAATACGGCGGTTTTATTGGGTAGAATATATTCCCTGAAAGGCTGCTTTGTTTGTCTTCACCGTGAATTGAGAAAGCAAACACTTTTACGGGCTTTAGTTGACCAGGATTCTCTTTGTTTGTTTAGAGGTTGTACATGAGCGTGAGAGAGAGAGAAAGAGAAAGAGAGAGACTGCACTTCGGATTTTTGTTTCAACGAAAACTCCGACGAACTCAAGAAACATAAACAATATGTCAAAAATCCATCGTCGTTTTTACTTTTGAGGAAGTAGAATCAGAAGCGAAAATAACTGTATCCTGTTTGTTTTCTATCTGTTTTGACTTTGTTTGTGGCTTGGACAGTAAACAAAATACGAATCAGAATCCAATGATGGTTTTGACAGTTTTTACTTCCTATCAAAATCCAAATTTATGAGCAGATTACCCACTACTGTGCTATCACCAATATATATATATAAACCTGTGACAAAAGTTCGACCTCTAAAATGGGTCAAGTGTCTTAAAATTAATTTTAATACTCGTGGGTTTCTTTTTTTTCGTTTTTTTTCTTGTTTTTTTCTTTTTTTTTTTGTTGGCTATGGTTGTTGAAAGTATGTGGCATGAAGTGTCCATAAATGTAGTTGTAACTGCTCCTCTGCTTCTTGTGCCTGTAAAACATCGGTGAAATCTTACTGTCGTCATCACTGAACCAAGTCTTTAAGTTTCAAGCAACATGTTTATATTGCTGTCAACATGTTTATGTTTCTGACATTCTTAGCAGATATTTAATACAGTTATAAAGATGTTGACAAATTCAACCAAGAGAAAAAAAAATTAAGATGTAAACATTCTAAATCCAACTGTATGCCAGAGGCAAACTTTCGTCACAACGATGATCTTATTTAAAGACCAACCTGAAAGGTTTGCAGATATTAACTTTGGAGGCTGAAATTTACAGGTTAGGTTTATATCGTCAATATTACCGATATCTAAAAAAATGCAAACCATTCAGGTTAGTCTTTAAGGTTAGAAGTAATTACACATCTTGACCAAAAAGGTCATTAAATAAAATGAAGTATTTTTTGAGACAGAAAATACGTAGAAGCTGATGATAAACAAAAACCAACACAGAAACTAAACAAACAAACAAACATATTCCCCAGTAAATGCTACAATAACGTGATCTCTTTCGTTTGTTTTAAATCGTCGAACATCGCTCGATCTCTTGCAATGGCGACCAGGCCTCCGAAGAGGAGTAGAGAGCAGGTGGCGCTGAAGTACAAGTAGAAGGACCAACCAAACGAGAGCCCGACGACAACAGGAAGCGTGCGAGACCATTCGCTAAAAATAGCAATGGATGCCGCCATCAGTCCGGCTGAAAGAAGAATGGAAGCAAAATTAGCGAGTCTCGGAGTGTTGTGGATACTGCAATTACCTGCTCCAATCCTGCTAAGGTCTTAGCTCCCTTTGACCATCCAGCACAGAAGCTAAAAACACCGGATGGAAAGTGTTGAGCTTTTTCTTCTGTCCTTACTTTAAATAGGTAATAATATCGGCCTTTGTCTTCTTATTTGCACCTTTTATTTATTTATTTATTTTTTTGGTCTTTAGTACTCAAGTGTTGCTATAAATTAGCATGCAATCTGTTGCCAAATGATCTTTGTCCGAGGAAGTACTCTCTCTACCCTCCACCCGCTTTCTCTCTGTCTTACACACAATCAATAAAAAGATCAATCGCTAACGAATAAAAAAAATAATCTCTAAGAAACCTTGAAGAACCACAGCGAGTTGTGGAATGTACCTGCCAGAAGAGCGGTAATCTCCTCCAGCCGAGGCAAAAAAGAAAACTTGAAAAGTTCTCTTGTGTGCACATGGCTACAGCACAGGCCGGTCAGCACAGACGAACAGTGCAAACACAGGGCCAGAGAGACCAGTCCACGAGTACCAATGACAGCACCTGAATAATAATAATAATAATAATAATAATAATAATAATAATAATAATAATAATAATAATAATAATAATAATATCTTTGCCAGTCGCACATCCAACACTTCAGACGAGTGGTTTGCAAATTGTCCTTACCAAACACAAGAAGAGTTTTTATTTTGAAAGCTGAATAGCATCTTGCTTCATGAGTCTCACCTTCCAGGCTATGATCACTGAGTTTCCACAAGCCCAGATGCTGGTCGCTGGCTTCAGTACTCAACCAGAAGTCGCTAGCACACCCTATGATGCTAGGTACCATGGTAACGGCCACGCCCACGCTGCCCAGGCGATGTAGGTCCGAGCGCTGATCCCCCCAGCACATTGGTGGACTTAAAGCTTTATTATGTAAAAGAACAGTAAAATGTGAAACAGGGTCAGTCTCATCCACCCTTTGTCTAGCAGAGATCCCAGTTTTTCGCATTGCAAGGGTTGTGAACTGCAAGATAAAGGATCGTAAATCCTCGAAAGATAAACTTCGCTCTGGAGACCGATTTCCAGGACACAGACGTAACCATGACAAGCACTGTGCGAGGGCGACTGTGGAGACTGTAGGTATGTAGTTCGTACGTCAGCCACATGTACGCAAAGTTTCAAGTATGATGGATGTCTGGGTGGAGGTAACATCAGAGAACCCTTCCACCCTATATGATAAGGGTGCGAACTAGAACTCCTCGATTTATGGTCGTCTTCGTTCTTGTGTGCGTTTGCGTTCCTGGTGTAGAGAGGTTGCCACAGACTACAGATTAATTAATAATCCCTGGCTTGTGAGCACAACAACAAAACAAATCGTTTAACACCCTTCGCGTTACCTACTCACACGTGGGAGGACAGACTTAATTCGCGAGATTTTCAATTTGTGGTAGAAACAGTTTTATGGATGTCGGTTAAGTATTAATATAGCAGTTTCTTCAGTACGATTAGTGTGCCATAATACACAAAAAAAAGCAGTGTTAAGGAATTAATGTGTATATGAGCTAATTTGGCAAACGCATGTTGTGTTAAAAACTTTTAACATTCTCACTTGATACTTGATGTCATCATTTTCTAAAAATAGTATCAGTGATGAAAGAATGCAAAATAAAAATTGATACAAAGCTTTTAAGACTGAGCTTTTATGAAACAAAATAATTTTGTGAAGCAAAAGCAAATACATGAATATACTAGAAAACCATTTAAAGGTGATGAAGCATTGCCAGAAAGTTGTCAAGTAGGTTGTTAGTTCATCCTAATAGTCATTTCAGATGATATAGTGCTACAAATGGTGTAGATTGACGAGAACGGTTGTGACGAACTAACAGACGACAAGGTAACTAAGGCCACACATTTGTGATATGCATCCCAATATGTTTCTGTTTGGTAAGGTTTTTATCACTGATGGTGCAATAAATACATCTTTATGAGAAACATGACATTTACACCTTTCTGTGTCTTTGTCCAGGGAATAAAAGCAAGGACCTTTAAATAAACTTAACTTTAGCTGTTTGGTAAAAAAAAAAAAATGTCTCGTATAACTTTCTCACTAACTTAATGGCATATACTTGGTTACTAAGACCAGTCTGATTGTTTGGAGAATATCTCGACATCTTTATGAAACGTATCACGTTTCTCAGTCAAATTATCGCTCTCAGGGGTCACGTGGATTGAGGAGGTCGAGAGAACATCGCTTAACTGTGTACTGTCACTTAATATTTCACTATACCTAGTTGACATGGCGAGAAAACTCCAGCAAACCGAGCAAACACTGCGGCTTAGTGTGAGAAATCTTCGAAACGCGGGGTCAACGGAGGTCAAACAGACTGCTGCGACCTCTGATGGCTGACCTTTACTCTGACTTTACTTTACATGACTGACATTGCTCGGGGACTGGAAAATTCCACCGACACACCCAGCAGCTTTGGATACAGAAATGGATACTTGATTTATCAGGCAGCGTCAGCGCAGCGGAAAAATCCATAATCGTCCTCTAGACACGGTGAGCCACTCATGTCCATTACCCTAACGGGCGCTCTGTTGAAGGAGTCTTTATTGTTTTCTTTCCTCTTCCCCTCTGTTCTGTGCATTAAAAAGTCAGTGAGGTTTTCTTTCCCCTTTGTTGGGCAAAAGTCAACGGCACGCGCTGTCAGACGAACAAAAGAATTAAAACTCAGTGGGAGAGCGAGGGTTCGTTCCTGTCTGCGTGAGTCGGTGACATTGTGCGTTGTTGATCTCGCATCACCAGTGAAGATATTGAGATGTGTGTATGTCCTGGTGCGACAACCCGTCCTTCTATCACCAGTGTCGAAAGAGAGGAGGTCCGATTGGTGGAGTAAAGGGCGGAGGTGGAGGCGGGGATGGAGGTCCTGTAGGGAAAGAGGAAGTTGCAGCGAAGAGACACACTAAACATGGCTTTCCACTTTAGTGCAATATCTTTATCTGTCCCAGGAAAAATTGAAAACTACTAGTACATCGAAACCGAGGAAAGGGGTTACATTACTTGGTTACAATTAGGTTCTGGTAGGGAAGGAAAATTTACACACACAAACACACAAACAAAATACGCACTCACGAACTCACACACATTTATACACCAACTCACAAAAAACAACAGTGATTCAGCAAAATCAATTATAAATCTCTTTTAGAAAACCCTCCGACCTAAATATCAGACAAAGAAATGCAGGCAGGTACATGAGATGAATGTATGGTTGTAAGTTTTGATCCCAGACAGTACCTGTCTTCCATCATGGGAGCTGTTATAAATTTTTGTCACAAAATTTATGACTTTGATCGAATTCACCTGCTGTGCCTTGAAGTCCTCTTTGCTTTCTTGTTTATAAATATTTACTAACGACAGGCGCTGGCCTTGGTAAACATGCCGGCTGTTGTGGACAAGAGGACAGTAAATCTTAAGTGAGAAAGGTCTCTCGGTATTGTGTATGATTAAATGAACAAAGACTTGAGCGTGCATTCTTAGGTATGAAAGTGAATATGTGAGTGAAAATGTGAGTGAAAATATATATGTGTGTGTGTGTGTAAATGTTAGTGTTAGTGTTAGTGTTAGTAAAGGTGGATACTTGCACAGGTTGAAGTCACTGGAACAAAATAAAGTCAGTTGGTATGGCTGCATTACATCTTTATTATCAAGGCAATGGCCAGCATCTCAGCACACCAGCTGCTGCTCTTATTAGAAGTCGGAATGTCACAGAGCAAACGACATACAGCAACACTTGACTAGGTACAGAGCAGACACATTCAAAACCTGCAATTAAGATATTTCTTTGACCTTTCAACTTTCGGCCAAAGATCCATGTGATCATGCTCACAAACACGCACAGATAGAAGACCATGCTTTGTGTGTGTGTGTGAATGATCACATTATGGCACAATAACATATGTACAGACAGACAGACAGACAGACAGACAGACAGACAGACAGACAGACAGACAGACAGACAGACAGACAGTATTAGTTTGCAAGTGCTGAGCGTGTTGGCGTTCACTTGCATGATTACAAGGAGATCAGTATCACGATGAGCTCAATGGTTAAATACGACTGATGTTGACGAGAGGCAGGTTACATAGGTGTAAAACAAAATCACTGTTCAATGAAAAGAACAATTTAAAATAGGTTAATACTACAGACAGGCCATTCCCTCACTTGTTCTACCAGTATCTATGTGTATTATTACTTCCCTATTCTCACATCTGAATTTCTACACAAAGATTCAATACGTTCTTGATGCAAGGATGTATTTAAGTATTATGTGTTTGTCTGTGTATATCCACGTTTCTCCTTTTGTATATATGTGTGCTTACATGCCCCCTGCAAACTTCTATGTTCATTCTGGGCCCCTGTTCATGTGTTTTGTGCTTTTGTCCAGACATTTCAGTATAGTCTTAACCAAGGCCGCTGCCAATACCTTGTTCAAAGTATCATCATCATGTCCTAAACTAGACTAGCATCCTTCCTGATCAGATTCTCTGTTGGAGATGATTGACAAGAAATGCTTTCGAGAGAATGGAACCACTTCACACCGTCAGATGACTTCAGTTCATGGAGAAAATTCTGCTTGGGAAGAGAAACGTATCCACGGTTGTCTCCGGCAGCAGGACTCTTCATGGTCAGACTCGCCGAACACATTGACTCTACCTCCGTGGAGAGAGACATCTTGTGCTTCTCTACAGTTTTTCTTCTCTCACAGTGGCGCCACCACACACAGTCGTCTCGCGCAAGGGCGATCACCACACTGGACGGGGCGAGCAGGCAGATGGCAGTCACGCAGGACCAGAAGGACCAGCCGAACACAAAAGTCTTGAAGACTGGATGTTCTCCTGAGGACTGCATGAAGACGCCCAGGCAAGCTCCGATCAGTCCAGCTGCAAACAAAATGTCCAGTCTGTCTGAAGTGCCTCCAATCCTATTTTCTTCTTCCTTCCCCTTTTTTTTATATGTAATTAAATATACTATTCCTGATATTGAATGTCACTGATGTTAAAGTACAGTGGAAGACTAAGTCATGTGTGAACTAAGGAAGAAGGTGTCGTTCTGTACAAGGTTACAGTGTGAAAGGGCAGTAAGGTATCATCTGGGACTCTCCACGCGTGGGAAGTCAGTGGTTGATATAAGCAGTGATATAAAAACATTTAGCTTATGTATTTTAAAGAGGTGAGGTAAAGGTCGTAAACGTTTTTTGAAGTGGTTGGGGAGTGAAGTATTTAGACCTCCTTTTTCAAGAGGCCATCTTTATGTGAGGTCGGTGTCAATCTCCTCTCCTTTGCTGTTTTATACCTTCTCCAACCCTCTATAGAGTCAAAACACACTTCATGGGTCGACTGAGCGAGGGATGTGGGGGAAAGAGTTTGTTGCGCTAT
This sequence comes from Pomacea canaliculata, assembly GCF_003073045.1. Taxonomy (NCBI): domain Eukaryota; kingdom Metazoa; phylum Mollusca; class Gastropoda; order Architaenioglossa; family Ampullariidae; genus Pomacea; species Pomacea canaliculata. The sequence goes on along the minus strand of NC_037590.1, from coordinate 36,050,811 downwards.
ACGGGCATCGAACCGGACACCAATACTATAACCACTCGCCTATCCGCTAACCTATATTTTTGTAGAGGATTGTGAGGTCGTTGAACACCATTTTGATAATTCGGCTTTCTAGAACATGCCAGTTCAATCTGTTTAAGTAGTTCTTTTTAGCGTACCAAGGCTCTAATGATAAAAGACCTTCAAAAACAAGATAAGGATTTGGAATTAGTTTGATTATGTTTTCCCAGGATACTTTGCGAGTAACCCCAGCTAATTACCTCGGCAACCCCACAAACCTTATTCTCAACGAAGGCAAAAATACGGAGTAAAAACCCAAGACTGATGCTTGTATGAGAGTGCGAATAGAGTAGAGAGCAGAGAGAGAGAAGAGTGAATGAACAAACGTGTGCGGATTGGGTGTTTGTAGAAAAAAAAAGTGAAGAAAAAGTATATTAACCGGCGATGACAGCGGACATCTCCTCCAGTCGCCGCACGATGGAGAGTGTGAAGAGCTCGTGGCCGCCCAGCACCGTGCAGCAGAAGCCCGTGACCACCGACACCAGGTGCAGACACAACCCCATCACGGCCAGCGCCCGCACCACGTTGTACCAGTCTGCCAGGTCACCACAGGTCAAGCACAGTCAGCACCGCAAAGCTTTATGTGTTCTCTCTCTCTCTCGTCCACACACACGCACACGCACGCATACCTTACTCCTACAAACTCGCATACACATGCACGCAACTATTTGCTAGAACACTCACGCAGACACAGAGCGGCTTACCAAATACCCGTATCCTACACTGTAGCACTAGAAGACATATGTAATCTAGGTCTTTAATCTAGTGAAAGAAACTGCTCTTCAAATTCAAAAGTCATGCCTTCTTGTGTGTGACATGTTTGCCTGAAAAAGTCGTTGATGTGGTCGTCATTGTAACCCTCATCGGCTGTTAGTCGCTAAACGCGTCCACCCCAAGTATCGACTCACGATATGGACTGGACGATGAGAAGTCAACGTAGGGTCATCTAAGTGCAGACAGGTGTACACCTTGAAGTCCTGGGGATATTTCCGAGGTCAACAACCCATTTGTAGGATCAAGCCTCGGGTTGACAAGGGGTGGGGGATCCGGTCAATACCGTCGGTCCCTGGATTCAGAGTCAGGTCTCACGTGCGTCCTAGTCAGCCGACTCATACAGCGCTACTGTTGATTAAGTATCCGTTGTAATGGCTACTGCCTTTGTGGCTACTGCCTAAAGGTCAGGGCCACCTAACGGGTTCTTATTGCTTCAAGGTGTGGGAAGGGCCATCATGTCAATGGTTACCTGGCACGTCGTCTGACTGGAGGGGTCGGCAGGCCACGTCGTTGCAGAACTTCCAAAGACCAACAGACCGCATGTCGGCCTCCAGCCAGTGCTCCGTGGCAAAGCCCACCACCAGCGGCACGATGGCCAAGGTGACGGCCATGCTGCCCATGCGGTGGAGCCCCGATCGTTCGTCTTCGGCCTCCATCTGGCTGTGGCGAGAGAAGAGTGAACAGTGAGCTGCCGTCACGCTCCCGACATGAACGAGCCTAGCGCCTCTCCACTACCTATGTCATATACAGCTATTCCCCAACATGTATTAAGAATGTTTGACATATTCTACTGATCCTTAACACAACAGCTACTCTAAAGCAGATACTAGTCCTCAACACCTGTATGCAACACCTGGGAACCACCACAAAGCCGGTCGCTAGGTCACATGACACCCTGGCTGGCTACTTGTGTCGTTGTGCCCCAAGATTCAAATCGTTTTCACTCTGTCAGCGTATTCTAAAATCGTGACATCAGAACTTTTTGTCCCCCCCCCCCCACTTTGCTTGCGTCAAGAGTGTGTCCCTCCTCGTGGTTAGCCGGGTACCCTTGTAACAACTCTCAGTAGTTTGTTACTTCGCGGGGGGTCGTTGCAATGAGTTTCCTCCTTTCATCGCTGGATTCATTCTGCTCGGAGGAAAGTGTTCTTTTGTCGCACTTCCTGAATGAAGTGCACGAGCTTTCCTGATGTCAGCAGTGAGGTCACGAAACGTTCAGTTTATTACAGCAATAAATCCACCCTGATATAAGGGTGGATCTCTCTGATGACCACGCGAGTACGAAGTTTGATTAGAAAGTGTTTTTTTTTTCTAAAGATGGAGCAAACAAATAATTTTATTTACCTTCATTGGTCTAGCATTGGAAAAGAGTAAGGCGAGGTTCGTTCGCGAAAGCTGGAAAATTGAGCTCTAGACATATCAACCTAGCTCCCGACAATTGTTTTCGATAAGAGTTTTCATTGATATAAAATTCGAGTAAAGCGATGCACTTAGTGCTCATCTTCAGAATAGTTTTGTATTTATTTGAAGTAATTCTTAGTTTTGTATTTATTTGAAGTAATTCTTGGATACAAGAATCCCTCGAGACAAGGGAAAACAACAATATCTTTCATATTGAGGGAATACGGGTAGGATGTCATCGACATAATGAAAGATCCGACTTGCCATAAAGTGAGATATCAGACACAGTGTAGGACCTCAGTATGTCTTGATATAATGTAAGACAATAATATGATGACATAGCAACCAAATGCTGCTCTCAGCAATGAGCTAGGACAAGATAGACCCGTCTGTCCTTGCTCTTACCTGTTATCCCAACCTTTGAGACCCTCTCTTATCACACCTGTGTAGCGGTGAGAGCTCGACAAGTACTCTTGTTTGTCCTTCGTTCACTAAGCACTTTCACGAGGACTGTTAAATATGCTCTTGATGGAGTCGAAATGATAGCAAAAGTTGATGTCTCCGGATGTTGGCCTTATCACACGGACGACGAAAAATAGAAGTGGAAATGTTTGTCATGTATTGCTATAATCTATTTCAACTACTGCCCAGCATCGTTGATAGGTAATCACAGTCTAAACTAATGGATGTTAATGTTTATATTGCTTGTGTTATTATGGTTCTAGACTACATTAGTAATCAAACTGTCATGTTATAAGGCTAAACTACATTTAGTTCTACACTAAGGCGCTCTGCTACGCTCGTTAAAGGAGACACACACCCATGAAGCGACATGAAAGTGAACACTGCTCACTATAGTCGTTGTCAGGGTCTTCTTATTCATCGATGAAAATTCAGTTTGGTTGACATAAATAAAATCTGTTTCTGAACAAACTGCAAGGAAATGTAACCGATCTCTTGACACTGAGATGCAGAGCTATCTGTGTCGGTATGAAGATCTTATTTCGAAACCCTTCTCAGCTTAGAATAATTTAGAAAAGAGGGAGGAGGTATAAACAGAGATATTATTTTTGGAAGCGACATATTATATTGTATGTGAGAAGGGTCTTACTAAGATAGACGTGTCTCAGTATCTGTGAGAGGTGTGTCTCTCTGTGGGAGATGGTCGGTATCTCACTCGATTTGGGACAAACTCTGTCTACAGCAAACCTTTCCAGCTCGCACTTTCAGTCTTTCTCACACACATACCCTCACACCCCAACAAACTCACTTGTCCGCTACCCGTTAGAGCTCCGATAAGGGGCTATAAATAGCAACAGTTGACATGAGCCAACGGTTCTCTTTCCTAGTAACTAAAACAGTTGTCCACAAAAGTCTGTCAGTATATTTTCTCTCTACAGATGGTCTGTCTCAGATGGATGAAAGACTATATTGTTACGATAATGAAAGAAAAGTAAACAACAGTTTCTTAATGAAACTTTTCAGTAGATGTACTTACCTTGCCCCGTTAGAGTTCTTGGTCAAAAATTGGTATCCTTGCCCGTTGGAACATACGAAGACTTGATATAGAGAATGAGCAGCAGTGTTTCATATGGCCGGTAGCTTGAATATCAGTTGGTTCATGACGTGCAGAGCCTATTGACAGACAGACAAACAAACACAAACAGTGCATTGCCACAGACCATGTGCATTGGCAACAACCTCGTCTCTAGGCAAGCTTAACTCCTGGCTTCGTTCACTCCTGGCAGTCGCTAGTAATAAACATAATACAATACAGATGGAACCTAAGGTCCTCTCCCAGACACAACAGAACAAAGAACTTCGGTGCTAAGGAGAGGGTTGCTACCTGTAAAGAATTCACAGGACTGTAAGACTGAAAGCTCTGAGAACGAAGCAGCAGGAAGAAAGACAAAGAAAAAAAAAAGTGGGGGATGTATAAATCGGCTTGCATGAAAACTTATGTGTTTGGTCGTTATTAAAATCAGTTTTGTCCACTAAAGTCATGCTGTGTCATGGTGTGGCGAGAGTGGAGTGTCCTGTACACAATGTGAACAGGGTAGCGCTTACCCTTAGAACAATAAAGTAGGGCAGAACTAGCCACCCTTGATAAAGTATAAAGTTAGAAATTCGGTAGAAGCACTCGGGTACACAAAACGAAAGATTAGGGAGCGGTGTGCCCATGGACTTTTTTTTTTTTTTTGCAAAGCGCACCATTATCTAGCTTGTGACGAACCTCGATAAAGGACGAGGAAACATCGTGACACGAGAACTGTGTGTTTAACCCCGGTTTGTCCTCGGATAGTTTTATGTGTCATTACCGAAATAAACTTGTCTCTGTCTTCATCTTCACGTTACTAACGGTGTTAGGTTTCATTAAAATGAGATGACGATTTATTTACACAGTGGGCTGTGATGTTTGAAATTTAGATGATGGCAACAACAGCTTTACTAGAGAGAGAGAGATGGGGATAGAAAGGAAGTAAGAATGGGAGAGGATGTGTGTGTGTGTTCACGCGTGGGTGTATGTTCAGATACGTTTCATTACATCTATAATCTCAAACACTGTGCCCCATCTTTATTTTAGCATTTAACTGCAGTGACAGTAGTGTTCGTAACAGTGTACTGCTGGCAATGTGCATGTAACGTTTAGTATCTACCCTTACACCACATTACATGTACCCGTGTGTGTGTGTGTGTGGAAACATCTCTCTAAAGGAGGATGAAAACCATTTACTTACCTTCAGTATCATTCATTCGCAAGATACACCTCACTTGACAGGTCGCTGAAAAACATTTGTGTTGCGTGAACGTGATGCAACGAAAAGTAAAGACACAGACCTCCCTCTGTACAATGTTAGAACCATAACAATTCACATTTTCTAGACCTAAACAATACTCGACAACCATTATTCATTGTCAAAGTCTCAATAATATCCACACCACAACTTACATGTGTATTACCAACTTACAAAAAAAAAAAAAAAAAAAAAAAAAATTGAAGACATTTCACTACATTTAAAAGGAAAGGAAGAAAGACCAGTCGCGAAGGAAAGAAAGAAAGAAAAACATCAATAGCTCAACAGATATTCACAGTGACGTCTGAAAGCTGCTTTGTAGACCATAAGGGTCAAAGGGCAGGGCTCTGTTCTGATGGCACAAAGATTCTATTCGATGACTACAATCAACCACAAGACATACAGGTACGTATACTCACAATGCCGACTCCCTGAGCGTACTGGGCCAGTGATTCCGACCTGCAAGACGTGGTACATCCACCGGGCCAGCCAGCCAGCACGGTGCGTGTGTGCGTGTAAGCGCGCGCGCCCGCAGTGTCTATATTATCTGCACTGTGACCCCTCTTCGACCTGACCTTTCAAAGGGTAGGTGTGGGGGAGAGGTGGCGAGGCAGGTGACTGGATATAGTGAGTGACCTCCTTCCCTCTGGTCCTTTATCGAGACCTCAGCTGTCCTCAGCATGCATGCGCGTGTTTCCTCGGTGCACGTGGACTAACGGACATGCATGCTATATTCTTCTCTACATTTCTCATTAGAATAATAAGAAGGACCTCTCGACATAAACATGTCAACAGCAATTTTATACATACACACCCACCATACATATACTCCAAACACGTGATCTGTGGAGATAAGTTTGCGTGGATATTTTCACTCACTACACAGTTCATTCTCATGATGGGGGCGTGAAACTATATTCCACCTTCCTCGCCATTACTGTTTCCCCCCACGGAATGTCGGGACCTCCCAAATGACGATCGTGTGTCTTTTTATTTTAGTTGATAGCGTCAGATGTAATACAGGTCACCCCGCTGACATCCTGTACTCGGGGTATCCGTAAACCCATTAAAACTGCGCTTTAACTTGCGGCAATATTTTCGTGAATGTCATGAATGAGAAACTGAAGTCACCTATACACAGGTCCTGGCTGCTCACGAGACTAAAGGTCATGTGCATATCATTAGTAAAATAGTTGTGGTGGAAAGTGAAGCTAGGATGCAAGTACTTTTTTTTTTGGTCTCTCGTGCAGTGAGCGTGTGTTCATATCTGCTCCATCTCTTGATATCAGTCAGAGGAGATGGCAGACTCCCAGCTGGCGTGAGCAGTGTGCAGTCACATTAATAAATGATGGCGATACTGATGTTGTTGTTGTGGTGGTAGTAGTCATGTCGGTGCTAATACACGAAGTTCTCCTTCAGACTGCGATTTGACGTTTCTTATCTATCTTCAGTCTTATTTGTAAGATAACTGTAACTCATTTATGGCAGATACATTTATAAAAAGTCATGCCATTTAATTTTTTTTTAAACACTAATAATATTATTTTTCTTAAAAAAAATTAATTTAACTTTTCAGGCGCAACAAGGTAAGAAATCAAATAAATATAAACATTGAAAAGAGAATGATCCGGTCACCGAATAGGATGCACTTTTGATGACAAGAATCCGTTTTCGAGACAAGTTGTGCATCGTAACCTCAACCATCAAAGACGAGAGGGACACGAGAGTGTTTTGTCAGAACATGCTCGCATCTCTCAGTAACCGCCGTCGATGAATAAAGCATGAAACAAAAATGAGGTTCAAGTAGAGTTCCTGTATCCGGATTGCAGTTGTTAAACATCTACGATGTTTAAATATTTATCTCCGAAGACATCCAGGACGCACTTAATGCAAACTTATTTTTCTGTGACGACCGACGCCTCGTTAAAACCCGCGGCTAGGAAAATAGGTTTGTTTGGACAAATTGTACAATACTGGGATTTCTGTACACATATATGTACATTTGTATCTATTTATCTAATGTCTGTTTGTTCTTTATATATAAAGAGTTCCTTTTCTGTATCTATGTATTTTGTAGATAGACGTGTAAGTGCATATGAGTAACTGCATAAAAATTCGAGTAGAGGTTTAATTTATAAACTGTAAGCAAAGTAACAATAAAATAACATTTATTGTTCCTTCGTATCAACCTCACCGTTTATGTGAATGTGTATTTTATTTATTTTGTCGTTAAATGAAATGCTTGTCGTCTCTTCTATTTTTCAAATCTTTGATATTTGCAGACTGTATAAGTGTACTTGATTTACATGCAATTAAAATGGGTTGGTACTTGACCTTTAACCTTGTCGGTCATTGTGCTTGGTGGTGGTGCATGTTATGTTTCGTTTTTTAAATTATAAATCTCTCAGGTTTATAATACCTTCTCAGAGTAGGTCGAGAAGAAAACCGGAAGGAACACGAGGTTCAAAGTGATTGTAAGCTACATGGTAACTAGAAGTGAATTGAGTCCTGGCTGTAAATCGAACACCTGATCAATGCAACTTTAGTATCATGGGGTCCTTCACCCACTACATTAATACATTAATACATGTTGAGCTAAATACTGAATGGTAAGAACATTACTGTACGGACAACTGGTCATCAGACTGGTCCTCCTGTCTGCTCACATTGTATACTTTGCGTGAAGACCGTTCTAACTGGCCACAGAGACGAAGCGCCAAACCTTCGCAGGACTACAGATGTGTTGGCAATTTATTGGTAAACAAGTTTCTGACTGAGCATTGTGTCCAGTCCTGTTATACTGCGCCCCGAGTAGCAAGGGCCACCACAAAAAGATCATAAAAATGTCTCAATGTTTTTAGTGGCTGGCTGGCACATCGCAGGGGCAAGAAGAACTGTTAATAGCATGTTATTATCTGCATGTTATTCTATACTGAAAACCCATGAATAATGACAGGTATTTTGTGTCTCTCTTTCTCAAGACAGTGGTAGCGCGCGGGAACACACACACCTACACACAAAAACACAAAGAAAAGCCAATCGTTGTTTCTCGTCGCTGAAATAATGTTTTTGGGCTAAAAAGGTCCATCAGAAATAATAATAATCGTCGTCATCATCATCATCATCATCATCATCATCATCATCATCATCATCGTCGTCATAATCTTTTTTTCAATTTTTTTTTTTTTTGTGTGCTTCGGTTCCTGTGATCGTTTCTGGAATCTATAACAATAGGTGGTCAAACAATCAGGTTGACGGGTAATTTGTTACAAGTTGATGGAACTTGACAGAAAAAAGACCTTTTGTACATCACTATAAAATTTAAATGAACATTTAGCCTAGAGAACTTCTGTAACATGGTGATTCTAATCTGACATTGGCTGGGGCTGAGGAGATGCAGACTGATAGTGCAAGGGAAGCAACCCAGCCAGTATGTTGTTACTATGTTTCCTACTCAAGCAGCTAGACCATAGGAAACACACAATCATCAAACATCTGGAGCCTTTTCTTTGTGCCTTTCTCTCCAGCACTTGTGCCTGCACGCACTCAGTGAACCGATAGTGATCTATCGCAGCAGTTGCTGCCCTTCGTGCGCCACAATTTTTTTATTACTCAGACCTAAAATAAAAGGTGAGTGAGACAAAACTCGAGTATGTTGAATAAGGGTAGGGGAGGGGACAGGAGCATTGCACTTGTACAGGCATATCTACACCCCACGTCTACCCACTTACAAGCAGTGGGCCTCACATGTAAAGTAGAAGCAGACCAAGAAAAGGAGAGGTGAGCGTTGCGCCTTACAAACACAGGGCGGACTGGTTAGCGAAGCCAGTCAGACTGACAGAGAAAAGGACAACAGATTTAGTTCATTAAACATTGAAATATATTATATCAAAGTATTTTTCCGATTTATTAAAGTATATTTTTAATCCACGTACAGTCTCTGTCGTCTGCAACTAATTTATCAACGTACGGTAAGCGGGGTAGATATGTTTGAGACAAAATTGGAGCAAAAGTTAAAGTTGAAGTCCCGATCTCCTCACATTTCTTGACGACATACAAATGCTACTTCACTTCCTGTCGATTTATAGGTATGGTCATAAAGCCTCTTTAAATTTTCAGCAAAACAAACATTCTCCCGAAGGCACAACACCAGGGTGAGTAGTTGATTTATTTTATGACATCGCATTGCCAGATGTACAGATTGTTCCAGCAAAAATAGTTGCACTGGTGAATCAGTCCCACAGATCAGTGTACTTAATGACTAACACTGCTAGAAATGTACAGGTTGTACTGGCAAATATAGCCATCGACATTTGAACCGATGAACCAGTCCAACGGACTTGCTTTATGACAATGCACGGCTGAAAACGAAAAACTATTTTGTTTCATGTAAACCTGTGAATAGAGCCAGTCTGTACAGAACAGTGAAGGGAAACAAAGGGACATTTGGTCTGTAGTACTAAACTTCTTCCACCTTCACACAAATGTCATGGAAGGCTGAACTTGTTTCACAATCATGCAAGCAGCATAGAAAAAGAACTTGGTTAAAGCTCACACGAACCTCTCTAGAGCTCGGCTTGCTTCACGGTCACACGAGCAACCTGTTGAACAAGAAATGGTTTGCTATCTCACAAACAACTTATAATACTGTATTTTGTTACAGTCAACCTAGCAACCTGTAACACTGTACTTGCTTTGCAGTCACACAAGCAACCTGCAACACTGGACTTGTCTCACAGAAACAAGCAAGCTCTCTAGTGCAGGACTTGTCTTAAATCACATAAGCATCTTTGCCTAGACATCAGTTTTATCTTCAAATAAAAGACACTTCATTGGACAAAGGTGAGGACAGCTTCCGCCCTTGATTGCGCATGCGTGACGGGACTACACATGAGCTCATGGCGCGTAGTAGGTAGGTGAGAGGACGCTTGAGAGCTCATGAAGGACCGGAAGTGCGTCGCAAATACTCCAGCACCTGGAGAAACTGGTCAGTCCTGCAGGTGATGAGTCCTGCCAGAGCCGACAGAGACCCCAGCACGGCCGCCATCCACGACCAGGAGACGCTGTGCGGGTAACTGATGCTGAAGTAGAAGTAGCAGCCTCCGCTGAGACTGAGGACAGCTGGAATAATAAACATCAACAGCTACTCAGAAAGTGGTCTCTACAGAAATTAAAAAACTAAATTAAAACTCCATGACACGGATATTGTAATGGTGATACTAGCTGACAACAAAAAGGAACAAAGAAGTTCATTACTATGAATCCACCTTCTACGCGCTCCTTCCCGTGTCTGCTTTACCTGTGGAACCTGTGGAAAAGCGTTCGCTGGGCGATATCCTTGCCTGCTACATGCTCCGTACTCCCTCTTGGCCCACACACAGGTTGACAGGTACAACATTGTGCGCTGACCTGAACCGGTTTGATAAGGACTGGGTATTTGTACATATCTATGTATGTGTATGTGCAGATAATTTTTTTCTTGCTGTTCACTTAATGTATATCCGATCGCTGCGTGTTACAGTTACAGAAACTAAGTAACGATAACATGAGCCAGTTATCTCCCTTGGTATGATAAGGAAGAGGGGGGAAAAACTCGGTGAAGGAAGAAGAAATGCTCGGTTACTGTACAGGTATGTCCGATGACTGTGGGTGGTCCTACCTGAGTGCGCCATATAGTCGATGTTTTTAATGGTGAAATAGGTAAGCAGCTCGGTGATAAATGTTGGTCACTATAGTATTTCGCTAGTGTTTGTGTTTAGTGATGATGCTACAACCGCTGATGATGTTGTTGCTGTTGTTCTTGATGTACAGACCGGCCGCCCGACAGGTGAACACAGACAGACAGACAGACAGACAGACAGACAGACAGACAGACAGACAGACAGACAGACAGACAGACAGACAGACAGGCAGGCAGGCAGGCAGACAGACAGACAGACAGACAGCGTACCGCCTAGCACGATGAGGATGTCGAGACGGCCTACAGGCCCCAGCACGTGCGTCAGGTCATAGGTGGCGCCCCAGTACATCCGGCGTACAAGTGTAAGTACAGCTGTGGCGTACAGCAGCGACGCCGTCTCTTCCATGGCCCGCGTCAAGAATATCCAGTCTGTGAATGAAAACATCCAGCAGCCCATGGACACACCACAGTATAGCAATAACAATTCTTTATCGATAGATAGACGTGATAGACCATTGTATAGATAATAACAACTCAGATTTAATTCACCAGAGTCGTGCCCCCTGGGCACAGGACTTTCTTGATGAACGTATAAATTTTTATCATTTTCACAAAATTGTTAATCAAAAAGTCGTGTAAGGTACAACTGCAAAAATATAAATACTATACTCGAATAAGTCTGACACACCAGTGTTTTCTACGCTTTGGGATGAAACAGAATTCACACATAGAGTGTTATGCTTTCAGTCCTGAGATGGACATGAAACCTCTGACCTCTGACTTGCCATAGTCGAAAGACAGTTACTAACTGGAGAAAACTAAATCACCGCCAGGAAACAACCACTAAACAATGCCAAGAAAGCAGCAGAAAATGATTCCTCTAGCGATATCCACAGCTACATCCTTGTCAACCTATAGATATAAACTAAAAAATATATTGACTAGACTTATTAACACCGCCTTACGCATGGAATCTTATCTCTCTGTCAGCAAAATGATCCTGTGAGTTAGGCTTATCTGTGTGTCAGAAACCATTTTATAGAGAGTCAATAAAATTTATACGGTTGGGCTCTGTGCTAGATATTGTACTTGTTGACTTACTGTGAACACCCTGTAAGTGCTTCCTTGGTGCCTGTGTGTCTGCATCGGTGTCTGTTCTGATGATCACAACGCACGTGCGTGTGTGTGTGTGTGAGAGAGAGAATGTGTGTGTGCTTGTTTCATGAGATTTGATAATACCTAAAACCCTCCATTGGATGTCTATCCGTAGGGCAGTTCAACTATTTTAATCATTTCTAATGGTTAATGCAGGTTACCAAGGCAACCTTACTTACCTAGCCACTGTAGAAGACTGTATGCCTATAACACCTCGGCATAATTTGCAATGTATATATATATACACCCTCGTGTAACTGTTTCCCTCAATAATCTTTAATTGTGATAACCTGCCCTGCTGCTCTTAAGGATATATCAATATATAAATCTTACCTTTATCGTCTATTATTTCTGGTATGTCTGTTATTATCTGACGACGACGACGACGACGACGACGACGATGACGATGACGATGATGATGATGATGATGATGAATGCATGAGTAATGACGACTGTTTCACACGTTACCTTGTGTAATGGCCGGGGGATGTTTCTCGCACCTGGGGCTGCAGTAGTACCACAGACCATAGTAGTTAACCCCACCGTCTGCCCAGTAGTCTGTGAACAGTCCCCAGAAAAACACACAGAGGCCTCCGCCCAGGAACCTTGCTCCAGAGAAAAATGTTTGGGTCAGGAGGATTGCTGAGCCTGTCATTCTCCGAAATTCTCCACAAACACCTTCAGGACAGCCTGGAACTGCTTTCACCATTTTGACTGCAAGTAACATCGTTTTCAGGTGTTACATATCTCACCTACCTGGTTCTTAGACTGCCATCACGGTACATTCAGTGCAAATAGTTTGTGTGAATTTTGTGTGGACCTTGTGTGGCCAGAATAATGTGTGAACACGTGCTCGCCTGGCTCTGTCCATGCTTTGCTTCAAGTGCATGCGTGTGTGCGTGTGCTTGTGTGGACACGCGTCCTTTAATGAGAGTTGCTGCACTTTCTAATAATGATTTCCTTCCAGCAAGAGACAGAAAGTCAATGCTTACCTGAGCCACAGGTGTTGCCGTGTCGCGCCGTAAGAGTCTCAGTGTTGGTTTTTATCTCCGGGTCGTGACCCTCAAGTTCAATCAGTCAATAGCCAGGAGTTGTCGTTCTTGGCATGTGTACAAGCATTGCGTGTGTTTGGTGGGACAAAGCAAAAGAGTTTCTTCTCACTTCCTGATTTTACGAAACTCGATCATAACTGTATCGAAGATACGTATACAGAATCCATGGAGAGCCATCACGGCACACTACGGCTACAAAAAAGCGAATAAACTAGTTAAATAAAAAAGGCTGGAATAAGTTTCCAGACTCGACTTTTATATCCTCCCATACTTACCCTCCTTACTATCCTCAACACATCCCCTTACATCGAGTTTGTACAGGCTGTCACTGTAACGATTCTCGATTCAGGCGAATATAGTTAGATTCCTTTTTTTTTCTTTTTGTCGTCAGGGGAGGGCAGTTGCGTAGGTGTCGACGCGACCCCGCGCGACTCATTCTTTTACGTCATTTATGAAGTTTGACGTAAGTGAGCGTGGCAAAAGTAGTGTTGTATCAAAGAGGCAGTGAATCCGTCAGAATTAAGCAGCATTATGCAAGAAAAATAAATGAACAAATGAATAAACAGTGGAGTCTATGAAGTAATATACTTCATTCTTTACGACAAACAGAAAAGTTACGCGGAAAAAGTCTCCCCTCTGCCACCACCCGAGAATAGGAAACAATGTTAAATGATGCATTAGTTATAGTTATAGCATCGTTAAGATGACCACTATTCGTTGATTTTTTAAATATTTTCAATGCTGCTCTGAAAGACATCGAAGAAGAATATTTTTTCCTTTTATAACACAGGGAACATCACCTTTAATCAAAACAATTTATTTACATAAGGACAAATATATGAAACAAAAAGCCACGGACACTAACAAAAAGCTGAGAAAGACGAAATGAAATACTCATAAAAACATTGTAAAATGTCAATATTTAAAGTATTCAAGAAAATATGCAATTTATTTTGTATACCTCTCATCTTAAGCATAAACGGTAGGTGTATGCTTTATAATACCATGCATATCGTACAACGATAATTAAATTTACCATAATTAGCACCAGTCCAGGTACTAGCCATAAGTAGGTCTGTCTGCTACACAATGCTTGTCAAATGGATGATTCTGGTTTATATGAGAGGGTAGTGATGTACTTCAGGACGAATACCTAGATGCTGGTGTAAAATGCTCTTCTAAACATCTTGGCCCTGCTCCCATGGGGCCTCGGGATGTTTACAAATGGCATTTATGACTCTGTGCCTCAGTCTAAGAGAGGGAGAATGAGGATTCAACATAGTAAAGCAAGAGACAAACAAAGAGAAAGAGGAAAAGATACTGACATCAAATAGCAGAAGAAAATAATTTACTGTTTTTTATGAGCGGTTGTAAAATGTCCCGATGGCCTTGTCTTCCCATATCAGATCTTTTGTCCAACCTTAGTACACGGTACTGCTACAGGTAGTAACAAGGTTAGCTGTCACTACTTCTACCCGTCTATGACCACCATGTGTCGAACTACCAGTTATTCTCATCCACAGTACATCGAGTATGAGGAAAAGCCACTTTGTCTTCATGGCAAACGATTGTTTGGTCCAGACCAACTTTGCTTCCAAAACTGTCGATGATAGCGAAAATGTCCAAAACACACTCACACACGGATTTTGAACACTACAGGAGTCTGACTTTTCTCCTCAAAATGGAGAAAATAATTGCCACTTTCTAAATTCAAGATGGTTTGATATTCCACAAAAGGGAAATCAACAAAAACTTAGCAGTACATCCACAGCATGCCTCAGCTTAGAAGTAACACGTGCTTTGTTAAAAGTCTACATGTAACCAGTGTTAATGGCTTCTGCGTAGCTAGGAGGTCGGTCTTCTGTAGGGGGCGCTGAAGGAAAGGGAAGAGGATCTTGGGAATCGGGAAAGTGCTCCAGGGGATGAAGCTGCCTCGCTGATAATGGATGATAGTGTGAGGCAATGTAAGGCAGTTGAGAGGATGCCTTCCTTGTGGCTCCACATGTAATCCTTGTGGCCCAGAGCTGTCCACGCCTGCACGTACCCCGATACCCGACGAGGCTCCTGGAAGGGGAGGTAAGCGGCCGCGTGCTGGAGTCTGAGAGAGAGATGGAGCAGGTGTCTGCGGCACGATGGAGTTGCGGTTCTTGATGCTCCTTGTCACTCCTCTGCGCGTGAAGCCCGTCATGAACGTGCCAGGGACGATCAGGATGAGGCTGGCAGCTGTTAGAGAAGAGGAACTGCAGGGAGCCTTCGCGCTCACCGTTTCTGCCCATGATGCACACCCCGATGAAGCTGAAAAGGGCTGAAAAAGATAAAAGTGAGAACCTCTGGTCACCCCCGTTCACATCCAGTTCACATCCACAACCGCTTTTCTTATCTAGAACCAGCAGCCACGACAGCTGCGTACACATGGCTGGCCATGTGAGTTAGGACTGCTTCTACCCACTTTTAGTGACTACTCACAGCCAACAGTCAACAACACACTCACAGCCACTTGTGAGACTACTCACATCCAACGCCGGCCAATATTTCCAAGATCCACGTGGCGAGGACGCCGGTGGCAGACCAGCAGCGCGTGTAGGACAAGCAGTGGAACAGCAGTCCCAGGAGGAACGCCAGAAGGTAGCAGATAAGGGCCAAAGGTCAACAAAATTCGAGATCCTTCCAGCCACCCTGAACAAGGAAGTTCAGCACGACCAGGTAAGGTTGACGATTACGTAGGAGAATTGTTTAAAATACGTAATCAGCAGATGTGAATATTTTTCATATGCGATATCCGAGTGTCTTAATGTGTAACTATTACTTACACGAGTGAGCGAGGGTACACACACAATATACACATGGACATACACCACACATACACAGTACCCACATACATGTATATATAACACTAAAACACCACATATAACACATACAGATACATACAAAAAGATATTGAAAGGTATAGAGATATCTGTATAAATATAATACACATGGCATACACTTTATATATATATATGCACACACTGTCATAAACTTAGACAGGGCTTTCAGAAGTGGATTGGTTGTCGTGCAGTGATAGGTAACTTGCAATCATCAGGTTGCGTGAGTAATGTGAGATGCGTGCTGTGACAATATGCCAGACATAAAAGTAACAAAAGTACACACTAGCTCCCGCACCTTTGACCGAGCTGCTGTATGCGATGCACATGGTCTTCACAACTCGACCACAGACCCTGCCTCACTCCACCGGCATCCACCCAGCCGACCGTGGCGAACCCCACGACGTAGCACGTGAAGCCGATAATTAACAGCACGTGACCTGCCAGGAACAGGTAACGCGTTTCGCAAGATGGTGGCTCTTCCATGTGGACATCAATATTACGTCTGCAACACGGGGATTTAATACATGTAAAAAAATAATAACAACAGAAATTTGCTTACAATCCTTGAACATCATTCAGATTTCGTTATTTTGGTATAAAACGAAGAAACATTAAAATATTTGAAAAAAAGAATATTTTTACATGAATGGAGCTTGTTCTTGAGTACATTTTTAAACTGAGGAATAGAGTGCATCATGCGATCAGGTCTTGGGTCATAAAATGATCTATTAGAAGAATTCCTGCTGCATGACTTCAATGTCCATCCACAGGCATACTCATCTGTTGGACTGCTTGACTTTGCAAATAGCATGTAACGACCAGTCCAAAGGTAGAAGACGATGATCTGCAGCAGGGTTGGGGTGGGTCTCCTGGTGATCATCTTCTGATATCTCTGTGGCGACATTCTGATATCGCTCAATACCTGATTTCTGATGTCCCGTAGTATTTTCCTTCTGATGTACCTAAATATTGGCTTTTTGATGTCCCTCGGTTACTCTCCTGATATCCCCTAGTATCTGCCAACTTTCTTATAGTCTGACTGGGTTTACTTTTAGAACAAATGGATAGTGAAGGATTTAACACAGAAGGAAAGGTCATTGGAGAGTACAGAGAGTGGAGCGGAGGAAGTGATAAAGTGAAAAAGAAAAATTTCATACGCACCAGTCGTTCAGTCTCAGGCTGAATTTTATCTGTTCACATGAAGATTCTGGTGGGAGAAGATTAAGTGAGTTCTGGCAAATTCCTTCGTCAATAATGTCACTCGCAGAAGGAAATTATCTCGTCCCCAACGCCAGGTGTAAGCAGACGCAAGGTTCTGCCACTGAATGAACGAGACATTATCCCCCCGTACTCACGAGACACACTGCGACGACAGAACAAACGTTTCCGGTAAATGAAACTGATGAAAAAAATGGCGGCAAATGTTGTAGCTTCTTCCGGGTGGCCAGCTCCTGCATGACTCGGTTGCTCAGCGATTGTATATGACTCACTACATGCGTAGAACTTATTGTAATTTCAGTCACTGACTGGTGTGTGTGGTGTAACGGACTCGTGTTTTGGCTGAGCTACAAAACTCTGCCGTCTGCCATTGTGTAATAAATAATCTGCTATTGCCGTCTGTCTGTAGAACCCCATTGATTAGGTCGCTATTGTGACCATGGAAACGTGTCAGCATGCGTGCCTACGTGTTCCTGCATGCACGCATGCACGTACTTGTGTACACACGTGTATATATACTTTTTCTTAGTGTGCAGGTATTTATGCATGCACGAGAAAGTATGTACAAATATGTCTTTGAGTATGTGTGTGCATAAGATGTGTATGCATGAGTGGGAAGGGAATTAATGTTTGCGTGTGTGTACATATTACACATTCTTTGATTCCGTATTGGTAATGTGTTACAGAACCCTACTTTGATCACCAAGTTCTCAACACACATAGCTTCTAGTCATTATAACGTCTGTCAAAGGCTGGACGAGAGCTGTTGGTGAACTGAAAGAGAGGCTTTACAATCTGGTCAATGACGCACGTTGCTGGTCGTTGCTAAGGACGCTTGAGCGGGCACCACGCGTCGCTATGTAATTAGTTAGCCTTATTGGCTGACCTGTCTTTGACCCGTGTGCTGCAGCTTACATTGGCACAGACAAGGCTAGCATTATGAGATAGGTTACTAAATTGGATTTTTATCTCACAGTCGATATCAAGGTCTGCTTATGAGAGTTAGTCGGTGTGTCGCTGTTTATCATGTTCAGTAGTCGTCAGATGATCGTGTTCACTGCGCTCCTGGCACAACACAGCATGGCTTGTTTGTTTTTTGCTCCAATGAGAAGATTAAAATTGCTGTGACCCTCTGTGTCCTTTCGATTTGGGAGTGTGATTCACAGAGGGAAGTGTAGAAATATGTTAGAAGGAAGTAATTAAATAATTTATGACCGTCATGACCTAACCCCAAGTTACTGATATCGTCGATCATGAGAGGATGATATTGGCAATAATGGTAACAATGGCAATAATGGTAACAATGTTTCTGCGTGCACGAATGTACAGACATTCTTCACAGTAAGTAAAATCTATGACATGTATCATATGATTTTAGAATAACCTGTTTAGTGTGCGGAAATGCAATGAGTGAATTTGTTGTAAGAGGTAGTCTCGGTCACCTAGTCTTTTAGGCTGATCTGCTGTCTCTGTTAGTAATCTCCTAATCAGTCTAGTTCCTAAATTCTAAAGCATTTTCATTCCCTCACTTTAAAAATTTGTAATAACATAAAATATTACCTGTTTCATAAAATATCTGTCTACTCAGAAAAGAACTACACCATCAAAAGGAAGTTTACATTTCATATTTAGAGCAAAGGTATCCTGTCCCTCCACCTCATCTCATTCATTTGTGTACCCTGAAATCTACATCATTCATCTGTGTTCCCTATAATAGATATTCATCTGTGTACCTTGTGACAAATATCTGAAAAGCTGTCATGACCTCGATGGAGCGTTAAACAGCGTCTTGCAGTTCAAGGTACGGAACTCCGGAAAGAAAAACTTTTTGTCAAAACATAATGATCTCCCTTGGTGTTGTGAACACGCCGCCTGATAAATTTTACTTCAAATATAACTTGAATCATAACACAAAACTATTTCAAAATATGTTGATGCAAATCTTTTACTACACCACTGATCCTCTCCGCGAAAATTTCGGAATTTAGGAATTTGGGAATTTGAGAATTTGAGAATATGAGAATTTCGGAATTGAGAATTTTGGAATTTGAGAATTTAAGAATTTGAGAATATGAGAATTTCGGAAATTCGGAATTTGAGTACTTGAGAAATTGAGAATTCGAGAATTTGAGAAAATGAGAATTTCGGAAATTCGGAATTTGAGAATTTGAGAATTTGAGAATTTTGGAATTTGGGAATCTGGGAATTTCGAGAATTTGAGAGTTTGAGAGTTTGAGAATTGAAGAATTTAAAAATATGAGAATTTAGGAATTTAGCAATTTGGGAATATAACCATTTGAGAATATGACAATTTGAGAATTTAACCATTTGAGAATATGACAATTTGAGAATTTAACCATTTGAGAATATGAGAATTTGAGAATTTAACCATTTGAGAATTTAACAATTTGGGAATTTGATAATTTGGGAATTGAACAATTTGAGAATATGAGAATTTGGGAATATGACAATTTGGGAATTTAACCATTTGAGAATTTAACCATTTGAGAATTTAACAATTTGGGAATATAAGATTTGAGAATTTAACAATTTGAGAATATAAGAATTTGAGAATTTAACCATTTGAGAATATGAGAATTTGAGAATTTAACCATTTGAGAATTTAACAATTTGGGAATTTGATAATTTGGGAATTGAACAATTTGGGAATTTGATAATTTGAGAATTTGATTTGAGAATTTAACAATTTGAGAATATAAGAATTTTAACAATTTTTGAGAATTTAAATTTGAGAATTTGAGACAATTTGGAATATAATATTTGAGAATTTAACCATTTGAGAATATGAGAATTTGAGAATTTAACCATTTGAGAATTTAACAATTTGGGAATTTGATAATTTGGGAATTGAACAATTTGGGAATTTGATAATTTGAGAATTTAACAATTTGGGAATATAAGATTTGAGAATTTAACAATTTGAGAATATAAGAATTTGAGAATTTAACAATTTGAGAATATAAGAAATTGAGAATATGAGAATTTGAGAATATGAGAATTTGAGAATTTAACAATTTGGGAATATAACCATTTGAGAATATGGCAATTTGAGAATTTAACCATTTGAGAATATGAGAATTTGAGAATTTAACCATTTGAGAATTTAACAATTTGGGAATTTGAGAATTTGGGAATTTGATAATTTGGGAATTTAATAATTGAGAATATGAGAATTTGGGAATTTGGGAATTTGGGAATATGGGAATTTGAGAATTGGGGAATTTGAGAATTTGGGAATTTGATAATTTTAAGAATTTAAGAATTTAAGAGTAGAACTGGAACTCCAAGGCTTTGTCTCTACACACATCCGCATCTATAATACCAATGTAAAGTCAGTCCTTCTGTATGGGTCTGAGACATGGCGGGTGACAAATGCCATCACCAACAAGATACAGACATTCATCAACAAATGTCTGCGCCGCATCTTTAACATCCGATGGCCTGAGAAGATCTCCAATGCGGACCTGTGGGAGAGAGCCAACCAAAACCCTGCTAGCCAAGACATCCAGAAGCGGAAGTGGGGCTGGATTGACCACACTCTACGAAAGCCAGCCGACAATTTAACGCGACAGGCTCTGGGCTGGAACCCACAGGGGAGGCGCAAGGTTGGGAGACACAGACAGACGTGGAGGAGATCAGTCCACAGAGAGGCAGAGACAGCTGGCATGACATGGTGCCAACTGGAAAGGGATGCCCAGGACCGGATCCGATGGCGGCGTGTGGTTGCGGCCCTATGCTCCACTGGGGTATAGGAAAGAAGAAGAATTTAAGAATTTAAGAATAATGCAATATTTGTAAAGTACTTACTCACTCTCCTAAGAAAACATGGACAGCATACGAGGGGCAGGAAAACAAATAACATATGAACTATAAAAGAATAAACAACCGTACTAAACAAAGAATAAAATCAAATACAGAAATCACAAAAAGGAACCAAATAACAAGAACAAGAGCTGAAAGGAACCTGATATTCCAAAAGGAAAGGTTCGAAAAAGGACTAGCATTAAGGGAAAGGGTGTTAAGAGTAATGAAGAGGTGTGTTTTCAGTGCAAGTTTAAAGGATTCAATAGCGGGTAGGAGGCGGATATGGAAAGGGAGAGAGTTCATTGCTTCGCTGAACAATAACTAAAAATCCTGTGGACATATGTTGTTGTTTTGGGTGACAGGAAGAGTACGGAGACGATCATCACACGAGTAGCGGAGTCGTCTAGCTGGGATGTAAGGGAAGAGTTTAGCCATCTATCGTCGTCGTCTGTAAACGATATACATCATCACACGAATAAGCTCCCTTCCAGCTTTGTGTCCCGCGCGTCCTTCACAAGTTCAGACTTCAATTCACCCTGTTATTCGACCTTTTACATAATGATCCCAATTTTAAATCCTCCGTCTGCATACAGGAACTGTCAGAGAAGAAGAGAAGGCTATAGTTGGTAGTGGTAGTGACCTACATAAATTAACTTTATTATATTGAAAACTGCTTTGCCACAATCACTGCCAAGATTCTTGCTTAGTTCTCGTTCAAGAGTTTATTATTGGATTGTGCACATGTAAAATTTTAAAATGTAAAATAAA
Organism: Pomacea canaliculata; assembly: GCF_003073045.1. Lineage (NCBI taxonomy): Eukaryota > Metazoa > Mollusca > Gastropoda > Architaenioglossa > Ampullariidae > Pomacea > Pomacea canaliculata. The sequence continues at coordinate 36,029,222 of NC_037590.1, read as the reverse complement.
TGGGAGACTTTTATGCCGCCTACCCTTCTCCACCCCACCCCACCGTCATCTCCAGGATACCACTGTTACCGACCGCTCTCCTCGCCCCTCCCAGTTTCAGACAATTTATCAGCAGACAAGAGGTTAGGCTGTTGTGGCCCTACACAAGGTGGTGCCCACGCTCACGACCAAAGTCCTCGCTATCCACAGTCGTGAAAGGAGCTCGCGAAACGGATGCACTTAAAGCTACAAGTATCTACACCCGGATGTTGTTGGCTCGCCTCCACATCCTGGAACGACAAGCTGCGGTGATCATATCATCGGGAAAACCTGGATATAACGGAGTCACAAGCTGTGTTGTTGTCTAAATCGACGATAATGAAGTCATGCGCTTGCGCCAAACAATCTTTCTCTCAAAACAAACAAAAACTGATGATTAAAATGTTAAGATTACTACAGCTACGAGAATATATTTGTGAAAAAAAAACTGTATCAAATTTTCAGTAAAATAATTAGATTATTCAAGAATATAAACTTTTATAAAAGAGAAACGTATCCAGGAAGATGTGCTACAATCATTCTTCCACACACACACACACAGACACACGCACACGCACACACGCAAGCTCGTGTATTCTAAGTAGAGCAATGAACAGTGAACAAGCTCGCCATCTGCCAGCCGACCGCTTCATGATGAAATGGTTAAGGAAGAGAATATGTAAATAATGTAATGGTACTTTTACAGGTAGTATATAATAAACATATAATGATATCCATACCTGAAACTTCTTATGAACAATTCAAAAGTAAAATCTGCTCAGACCACCCTATAGGGAAAGAAGCCGTCTGTGATTTTGCTATCACCAGTCCAACTCCAAAGATAAAAATGTAACCCAAGGATTAGAGGAAACGAAGGGTGTTCGTAACTGTTGATTTCTGCTAACTATAATGGATATTTGAAAGCAGCATCTTTTAAAAACTTGGTTTCAGGGTCAATATTCCAGTGCCGCTAGCAGTTTGGTGGTGAAGTCACGACCTCGCATCGTTGATTCTGACAAAAAGAAAAAAAAGCACATTTGCCACAACAAACTGTCCAGGTCGTTATTTTCTTTTATTATCCCTGATTTTTTTCTCGAGGCGGCGGTGAAAAGTCTACAACGCGACACACACGTGAGATGCCGCGTGACGTCAGGCTAGTATCGCGCGGCGGCTGCCATGAACATCTCCGCCTTCCGCCACCCGTTCTGGTCGCCTCCCCACCCCATGTGCAGGTACATCTCGTACTCCGTGGTGTCCTTGACCGTGCACGAGCTCGTGCCCTGCGTGCACGTCTTGGTGCTGGTCGTGGTCTGGCGGTACATCGTCATGACGGGGTAGTGCTGCGAGAAGATACCCGACACCCTGATACCCACGATGACTGGCCACTTCTGTCGCAGGTAGGTTAGCGCTTTGTCTCGAATGTCGTCGCTGCGGGGACAAATAGAACTTGCTGTATTAGATAACAAATACTAGAAACGAGAAGAACGAAAGAAAAACAGGTGGTCAGAAAAAATAGTAATCTAAACAGTCACTCAGGGCTTCTGCTAAGGCTAAATTCTTTGGGGTCCCAGGGACCCCTTCTTCAGATTTTTAAGGCTTCCTGTTCTTCGCCCAAATTTGAATGGGACCCCATTGACGAAAATTGAAGGGGTCCTCCGAACTTTTAATGCGTACTGTACGCAATTTTTTGCGTAAGCAGAAGCCCTGATTAAACAGTTTGAAAGTGTTACATGTTTAATGGGTTGAAACGTGTTACCTGTAAACTCCGACGAGGCTGAACAATCCATTCGTGTGCAGCTGGATGTTAGCGTCGCTCCCCTGGCGCTCCTTGAAGAAGTTAGCCACCTTATCCATGGACGATTGCCATGTTGCACCTTGATCAAACAGGCAGAACGTTCTGCAAGAAAAAAGTCCATTTTTAAAACCACTGTAATCACTTCATCAAAAGTTAAAGATTTCCAACTGCATGTTCTTCATGTTCTGCAATCACAGCGGAAGTTAAGTGAGTGGGAAAGGTAGAGGAAGGTATGTTACTGACCCAAGAATTTGAGCCATTTTTTTGATGTAGTTCTGTATCCGTATGTCTCCTGCCATCTTGGGAGGCGCCTCGCAGGTGTCGTTGCCAGTGGTGCCATCACTTCCACACCTGTACAGCTGGCGACTGCCCATGTTCCCCCGAGGCTCGTGGCCGCGGCGATCAAAGTACCCGAACACCTGGGCCCACGCGACGGGACCGCAACCCACCTGCATGAAAAATCCTCAACAATTAAGTAAGGTGTATAACTTCTCAAAAGTTTAAACACAAAGTACACTTAGGAAGTTTCTTGTAGAATGTTCTGTCGGCTCTGATTAAAGCCATGTGTCAAAAGGTCAACCAATAATGAAAGATGCAAAGGTACTCGACAAAAGATAATAATAATAACAATAATAATATAAAAGCAATGACAACTAACAGACAGACCAACAATCGTGTAGATAGATATCGTTAAGCACATACTGATTTTTTTTTATTCATACAAAAGCTACATTTGTCCCGACATGATTTTAAAAAAATGCATGACACAAAAACATTACCGCACAACTTCCGATCGAAAATTGATTATAGTCTGGCATCATGTTGTCCTCATCGATGGTGTAGGTAATCGTCGACGGAGAAGACTTGGCGTCTTGCTCGATGCTTCGGCTGTATGGCGAACCTGCGAATAAAGTCATGATGAGCTTTTCTTACCTACTTTTCCATAGCAACACTACATGACCCTAAGTAGTATATCTCCATTTTTGAGGGTAAATGTGATTTACTAAAATCTTTCCAGCTCTTGCTGGATGCGACAAGTCATCATGTCTAGAAATTATCGTTAAGCAAAATGACATTACAGGAGATTTACTCATTAAAAATAACTTTTCTTTGCAAAATGATTCTATCTTGACGGAATGTGGGAAGAGGAAATAAAAGGCTCGTCACATGATACTGGGTGCAGACGTGTGACGAGGCTAATCACAAGATAATGAGTGTAAGGGGTCATTACCCTTTGACGACAACCTCTTTGTCGGCGTCTTTTCCAACAATTTCAAAGTGTAGGTCGTGGGTGTCACTCGGGTGGAACTGGCCAGGCTGTAGGTGCAAGTAGACTTCACCGTAGGCCGTCTCCCGGTACCTGTGGACTCTACCCGACTTGTCGCAGACCTCGAGCAGACGACACAACTTCTCCACGCTGTAGTCGCTCCCGTTGCTCAGTCCCAGAGACCGGATGTGGTAGTCCAGTGAGTCTGTCAGCGGCAAGAAAGCAGGGTGCGACGGGGACACCAACTGGAAGTGTTTGGTGTCCGGATCGTGTGGTCCCCATACATCCTCACTCACAACTTTCTTCCGCAAATCTGACCACATCTGGGGGATGTTCTGGAGGGGGGTGGGGGGTGGGACGGGGAGGAAACATTAGTAATGAAGTTGTTGGACATATACAAATGTATGTGCAAATATATAATTTATATTCTTACTTCGCTTCAGAGAAATTTGACTGTTGGAAGGCCCTCCAAAATAAACAAGGAGATTGCATAGCCATGTGGTTAGTGTTCAGAGCAAAAGGACGAGGATTCGAAACTCCCTGGGGGCAGCAACAGGATGTTGACAGTAGTGAATGGAGATTTGATTTATTTGGGGAAGCAAACGATGATGAGGAGAATTTGAAGGTTGCCTTGCCTCGATATAGTGAATCAGTAACTTCCATCTGGGTTACTCCTTGATGTCTTTTAACTACGATTATTAACAATTCGGCATGTAGAGAGATGCTTTATTAATGAATTATAATATCCTTAGATTGTTCAGTGAGTATACTAACTTCCTAAAGATTCGCTCGGATCATAGATTACCTCACTGCCAGTCAAAGGCCTCTCCAGGATTTGACCCCCCGCCACATCACAGGCCATGTTGAGGTCAGGACTAGGGGTCAGCAGCACGTACCTCAAGCACTGTTTGCCCTCCGCCATTGCCTGACGGTTGAGGCCAACAAGCTGGGAGGGTTCCTTGCCCTGCATTATGAGTCTGTAGTCACCTGATGCAGGACAGATATAAAAGTGATTTTCCCTAAAAGTTTGCTGGAAAGTTTGCAGTCATATTGGGGTTCTTTACACAGGTTGGCATCCTTTTAGTACTGATTGTAAGTTTATTCAATCACGTGATTACTACCCCAATTTACCAAGATTTTTTCTCTTCACCCGCTTTTCGCCCACCCAGCTTTGTAACACTCGGAAAAGCCGTGTTTTTTCAGACGCAGTTGGTCTTCACTCGATGACTTGTCAATAGTATTTTCAGAACCCGACAGTGTTTGCACATGAACAGTTCTCGTCCTATCTCCCCCTCGCCGAGTTTTTTTATTTTTAAGTCTTTTTGAATGCACTTGTCAGATAGTAATTGTGCAATAAATTTCGGCTAAAATAAAAATGTGGCCATGACCTGGAGCAAAAGGTAGTTTAGCGAAAAGGGAGAAGTGTTGACTCGACCCCTCGACATACCTGTGTGAGGACCCGCTGATAAGACGGCAAAGTCGTCGTAGTTGTACCTGATAAGCCAGTAAGCGATCACCTCCCCCAGGTCTGGACGGTAGATGGGAACAGGAGCAGCTGATGGTGATTACAAAATAAATGAATAAAGGTTACTTAAAACAGTTGAGTATTCGTTTAAAGCCCTTTTAGTATCGTTGCAAAGGATTGGAACATGTCCCATACTATCAAAAGAAACCCAGTTGAATTAGAATGTGACAGAAATTAGGGTCCTTGCACCTTTACCCCGTTGAACATGCAGTTGATTTTATGATGGGTTGAGCATTAAGCTAAACATTAATCCGGATTTATCACAAAGATAAAACTAATCCAGATTTTAAATTGTACAAAATGAAAAACAAAAGATGGACTAAAACGGTTTTAAGTTTTTCTCGAATCCAGTAATTAAATTTTTCTGTCACCTGTCAGCTTCTCAAGTCCGAGACGATCCTGAAGAGTCAGCATACTGTGCCTGGTGTACCAGGGCAACTGCTGCAGCCATTTATTATCTGTAGTTGCACAGCAGCAGAATCCGATGGCGAGTAGTGATACCACCACTCTCAAACCCATGGCTGATGATAATTCTTTACCACGATGTGCTGTTGACAGGAATAAAAATGGATGTTCTACTGGGGTAAACTACCAACACATGACAACAGGAAGATGACAAGTAACATCATTACCATCATCAGCAGCAGCACCATCACAGTGGTCGTGACTACAATTTTCTTGTGAATTATCTTTATTACTTTATTGTTGTGGTGGTGGCGGTTGTAGCGGTTGTGTGTCGGGTGTAAGCTAGAATACGGTATAATGCTGTCATGGATGATGAGCAACAGTATGATAACACGATTTTCCCTGAATTTTTCATTTAATGGTGTGTCACGAGGACTGCTGACATCTAACCGTTGCTCGATGATAATGGAATGTGTGTGTTACAAAAATAAAAGCACTTAGCTGCGTTTTTTTTTAATTTTTGAGTTTGATTGCTTGTGTCCTTAACCTGTGAGCAATGAAACAATATTATTAAGGAGCAGTGATGTGGCCCTATAACATTTCAGGATTAATAATCCACCTGTATCACCTGTTGTAACCTGATTGGGCGTCGTATCGAGAGAAATAAAACTAAATGTAGAGATTTTCAAGTGTGTAGCTTGAAGCTACCCCATGACTTGAAGCTACCCCATGACCTGAAGCTACCCCATGACCTGAAGCTACCCCATGACCTGAAGCTACCCCATGACTTGAAGCTACCCCATGACGTGATCGCAGCAGCTGTTGTCGCAGCCATCAGACCTCCAGTCACGCACACCGTTATCAAGGCGGCAGTATGAGATAATGTTCTTTCTCCTCGTTTGGTGCAGCGGGGAAAAGACAGAGGTAAGGGTGCGCTGAAGTCGTGAGAACTCCGGCAACTGCCTGGAGAAACCCCCGGCGTAATTTCGCCTTTAAAAAAAAAACCACTGGTGTTGCTAGGAAGAGAGACAAGAGGGAAAAGGAACAGATAATGCTTGGCAATTCGTGTGCAGTCGTGCCCCCCGTATTCCGAGTAGTACTTACTCTTGTGTTGATGAATAAAATTGCAGCGCTTGTATGTGGCTTTTAGTGCAAAAGAAAAAAAAAACAAAAACAACTGCAGCCTGAAACCAGGAACAGTTCAAAATTGCGACCTGCTTAGTTAATATTTCGCAAGCCGCAACACAATATTACTCACCTGTAACGGCTGACCTAAATCTCGTTCACTGACATTTTTTTTCAGTCGGGTGTTGGATCTTTGAGCTAAACGACAGGTAAGTTTACGGGGATTTTTTTTTTTCTGCAGGTCTATTTTAGATGTCAACATTTGCCCTCAAAGAAATGAAAAATCACAAATATGTACATGGCGAACGTTAGCAAAATAATAACAACATTAAAAATTATAATGTCCATTTTTTCAACGTTAACAAATAACAGTCAAACGCAAAGCTGGACATAACATACATGAACAGGTGCACCAACCAACATACAAAAATAGAAACGCCCGCACATACACACACACATACACACACACTGACACACACACAAACACAAACACTGACACACTAATACACATACACTTGTCAAGAGAACTTAGTCTCACCTGAGGTTGGAGGTGTTATAAAGAACTCGAAATCTCCAGCACTAGCCCAGAGACGCAGCCGACACACAGGTACAAGCTGAAGTATTTATAATCTTGTCAACCAATCAAAGGTCGCTAAAAAATCTCCACTTTGGTGACGTCAAAGGGCGTCCGATGGAAATCGCTCGTTGCGGTTGGACGGTCTGTCGGAAGGACGAGTACATCCCGTTATGAAGTGGACTACCGGTATTGGGGAAACCCAATCACAGGAGGGTTCCGCACGATTCGTATCCACCTATATACTTACAAACACCATGTGATATGAAGGATTTAAGTGTTTCTACTACCTCTTCCGAAGGATTATTGCACGTGATTGTTTGTTAGAAAAAAAGCAGTTTTTGAATCGTTTATATTTCTCAAGTGAATGCGGACATGTATGTGGGGAGCGCTGTACAAACAGTCAATGCCGTACTAACCAGGACACGAACTGTTCTCATCTGTCGTATCTACATGCATCTCAGGTTCTTGATCGTGTGCACACCTTTTTCTTTTCTGCGTCTCTCACTATTTTTTTTATTATTATTTTTTTTCCTTTTTCTATGTGTGTCAGTTCCTCATCCTGTCAGTAAATCTTATTTTCTCTTTGAATATTTTTTTATTTGATTTGTTCCTTTCTCCTCCATATCTTTTCTCTTTCTTTGAGACTGTCAGTTATGTTAAGCTCAACCTGAACATATGTAAAAATTGTATTTGATTACTGGCTAAACTTTTTATCAAACATTAAGACATTTACATACGTAAGAATCCACGTCTGTGTGCTATTGGCGCGCACATTCTATGATATTTGTTGTTATTCTTTCCGTTATCAACACACACACAGGCAGCATGTATAGCAGTGTGTAGGAAGGTTTGCTTGCGCAAGTGGTTTGTACATCTGTGCATGCTTACCACGACTTTGATGATGCCCAAGGACACAGATACTCATTCAGTTTTACAGCAATTTTTATTTTAAATTTGTCATCTTTATCAGAAATTATGAAAACACAATACGCAGGAAATAAATATGAAAGCAGACGCAGGAAGGTCCCAACATGTAAAAATATATTATTTCTTTCATGTGGGACAAACACAACCCTCTGCCCTCCTTCCCTCTCTCTCTCTCAAACTGTGGGAGGGAAGGGAGAAAGAGAGAGACTGTCTCTTGTCTAAGTGTTTGCGAGAGGGAGAGGAAGGGAGAGAGACTGTGTGTCTATGTGAGAAAAATGAAGAAAGAGAGAGAGACTGCGTCTGTGAAAGAGAGGGAGGGAGAGAGAGAGTATGTCTCTGAGAGAGATGGAGGGAGAGAGAAAGACTGTCACTGTGTATATGAGAGAGGGGGAGAGATTGTATGTCTCTCTGCGAGAGATAGAGAGAAAAAAGAGACTGTATGTGTCTCTGTGTGAGAGAGAGAAAGAGGGAGAAAGATAGAGACTGAGTGTGAGGGTAAGAGAAAGAGGAGAGAGAGAAGAAAAGAAACTGTGTTTATGTATGTGTGTGTGTGAAAAAGAGAGATGTGAGATAGTGTAAGTGAGAGACAGAGATGCTATGTCTGTGTGAGAGGAGAGAGAGAGAGACGATGTGTGTCTGTGAGAGACAGAGGGTGGGGGAGAGAGAGGGAGGCTATGCGTGCGTGCATTATTTCTTTCTCTTCATATTGACGTCATCGCTCCTACGTCATGCAGCGAAGCAGCCAATCAGCGATGTCAACACACGATAAATAAATTCCGCGACGCCCGCACAGCCACTGACAACGCCCACTGAGCCACGTGCACAGAGTTCGCTTCAGTGCGTACACAACAACAATAAACAAAGTGAATTCCATCAACATGAAGCACAGACCTAGTTGGCCCGGGGCGGCTCACTCATCCGTATCGGCGAGGTTGAGGTCACGTTGTCCTTTTCCGCCACCGCCTTGTTGAGGACTTTGAGGATTGGGCGTGTCCGCAGCTCTTGAGGAAGCTTCCAGAAGCGGCGGCGCTTGCGGCGGATGGGGAGACAGCGGAACAGCGCCATGATGCAGGAAGCAAGGACTGGGGAATGTTCATCACAAACATTACGTATTTATCTCACACAATAGCGTTACTAATTTCAATCAACACAAAAGTTACATTTCTTTCCAGACAGCGCATTTTGTGGCAATCAATCTTGCTAGTCTTCTCTGAATTTCTCAGTCCAGTCAGTTTTTGTTATTATTATTATTTTCAATGAAAAGGACGAGTTGACACAGCACGTTACAGGAAGCTCCTGATCACAGGCTTTCTAACTTCGTTATCCTTCACACAAGCAAACACCAAGACACCCTTCTTCTTCACATGGCGCTTTACGAGCAGCTTTCAAGTTGCTGATCACGTGTAATTTATTTAGGAATGGCAAGAAAACCGTCTCCTTTAAACTTTAGACGACTTGAGATTCAGAATGAATTTCGTTCATTGGCTGATTCCGTTTATTGACTCATGATCGTTTGAACATTAGGTTTTCTTGTGTGGCTTAGTCATCATGGCGTCTCCAAGTACCACTAAGGTGGTCACAGAAAGGTGCTGTAGGTAATGGCCGCAATGACTCATTCTTTCAACTGCTGGGCTCCAAAGTCTCCGCCTGTTTGCCGAGAGTTTTGGTGGGAAAGGGAGAATACCTTAAATAATGAAAGCACGCGGTGACTGCTACATTGTCTCATCAAAAACTTGAGCCAACATCTGTGACCTCACCTTGGCAATCTACTGGTCACAGCCTACATCCTTTTGTCATGGGCTAACATTGCCCATCCAACCACAAACAGCGCTTGTGACGGGCGGAATAGTTAAAAGGGTTTAAAGGCCTATCCGAGGTAAGAAAACATGGTAAAGCTGAAAGTTGCTGGCAGGTAAAGCACTGTCGTTAGTTTTGCTAACCAATTATACAGTATAATTTTGAAACCATAGACATGAACTGATGCGTTCAAAGTCGTTGAATTGTGATTGGAACGCTGTTTAGTTCTCATGATTAGTAAAAGTGTATCTAAGTCCAGCCAGTCAAAGAAAGTGTGTATATGGATGAGTGTTTAAAAGCTCTGTAATTAGTAACATTTAGATAATAGGCCTATTATTTTGGGACGCCCATACATACAGTCCTGCCCTCTGACCTGCACAGAAGACCCCAGTGGTTGACGCCACAAAAGCCCAGCCAGCAACGTCCACGGATCCCAGCGTCCTCTCGGCTCGGTTCTTAATCTCTCCAGTGAACACCACGAGACTCATGAAGTGAATCACAGCTTTGATGTTCATCAAGCAGGTACACACAAGATGGAAACATAATATTATGTACCAGTCTAGCTGACACGCGATCAAAAGCGGACTTTGCATAAAATGAAAACGGTCTTTTTTATAAGTGATCAAGATCACATGTTGCCAACTTTTGGATTTGGTGTTTTAGTATTTGTATCAAGTATTTTGATAGTATAGAGAGAGACTAAAGTAGATTGTTTCTCAATGTCTCTAAGGAGTTGTTTTTCGCTAAAGACATTAAAAGGAGTGCTGCATGTATAGATATACCTGAGAGTGCAAAGACGAACTCCGGTGCCCTGTTTTCAGCCAGAGCCGAGAACAAACTTGCATGGGAACTCAGCTCCAGAATAATGGACATTCCGTATCCTAGCAACGCCATCGTCACTAGCGACTGCACCGTTAGTGCCGAAGCTATATCTGCAGAGAGGCAAAGACAAGTCAGTTGTCATACAGTGCAGTCCTGTCAGTCAATTGTCATACAGTGCAGTCCTGTCAGTCAATTGTCATGCAGTGGCAGTCCTGTCAGTCAATTGTCATACAGTGCAGTCCTGTCAGTCAAGTGTCATGCAGTCGAAGTCCTGTCAAAGTCAGTTGTCATTCAGGAGCAGTTGGTCAATGACCAGTGATGCCAGATGACTAAAAGTCTCACGTTCTGCTTTTCTGTAAGATCTTGAAACAAATTAATATAGTAATATCCCATAAATGAAAGTTTACAGCAACAGATATTCTTCCCTTAAATTGCTAATTAAAGTTAAAATTTAACTGGTCAGAAGGCAGAGCTAACTTTTACTCTAGTACAACTCACTGACATTGTGGATCTTTGTCACAAAGTCACACTCCCCGTTCTTGTCACAGACGCGCCATACTCCGTAAGTGATGAGTTCATTGTCTCGTACGTTTGTATTTATTTGTTCGTAAGAATCGACGAGATTTCGTCTCACCTGTGTCAATAAACATGATACAATACAACTTTATTAATCCATAAGGGCGATTACAAGTAGTGTTCCTATTCTAGCAACATAATACAAACACCAGACTCTTTACAGGTTGTGGTATACACTGACTAACAAATGAACCATAAAAGTTCTATATCTTGTTAAAGTTTATTTTGTAAGCTTTGAGAAGAAAACGTTTTACCCAAACAGAAGACGCAAAGCTGGAAGCAAACAGAACGAAGGAAATGTACATCAAGACTCGTCCCGATTCAAACACATGTCGTTGACTAGACCTGGACATCCCCAGCACACCCTTGGCAGCAACGGTTTTGGTCCTTAAAGCAGGAAGACGGTAGTTATTGATGTCCAGGAACCTTATTAGTAAACAGATGAAAATAAAAAAAGAAAGAAAAGAATGGAAGGTAAGAAAAAAAAAAGAAAAGAAAACAAACAAAAAAGATGCAGAAATAAAGGTAGAAAGAAGAAAAAAAACAAGTTGAAAACTAAAATAAATAAATTAAGATAATGGTAATTGAAAAGGAAAGCATCGTGGAGAGAATCACAGAAATAATAACAGAATCGCAGGAAAAATCAGTGTGTGACTGTGTGAATAACAGAAAGAATTACGGCAAATATGATAGAATATTATAGAATACGTTATTTGTTGTATTTTATTTGTCAAGTCCCATGTTTTCTGTAAAACCAAGGAAGGACTGGAGGTCTGATGTAACATTGAGTGACAGGCTCATGGCGTGATTCTAGATCTACGTGATTCAACTGATCCTCGGCTCGATGTTGTTTTCTGTACACACTGTTTACGACACGGTTTCCTGTAAATAACCATTTAAATGTGTCAAACATTAACAAATCATACCTCATGATGGATATTTCTATCGCTGATTTAATACAGCTTCAGTAACTTGTGCTCGTGCGTTGTCTTTGGCAACCGGTCGTTTCAGTTTGAAGGGGAGATCACTCTGAAGCTTGAGTTGAACATTTTAAACTTGTCTCTCAAAAATTTCTTTTCTTATTTATTTACCAGACTGCACGCGTTTGTTTTTTTTAATCTTTTTAAATTAATCTTGTCAAGTGTCTGTTTCTCTTCTAAGCTCATAAAGTCAAACAAGTTTTTCTTCCTTTTATTTCAGCTTTTCTTTTCTTTTTTTCCTATTCACATGTTTGTAAATTAGTAAATTATACTCTACATTATCAAGTATAAAACGAAACACATCATACTGAAAAAAGGAAACATGCAAATCATACATACATCATATAGTACACGCGAGTATATGCTTATACCATGTAAATATCAAAGAACAAGAATTTGCAAAATGAAAGTATTATTTAAAATGCACTTGACATGTCCGGCTGACACTTTATCTCCACTCCCTCTCTCTCCTTTTCTCTCTCTCGTGTGCGCGCGCACATCACGCACACACATTTTTGCTTTAAGGTATATTCTGGTGCACGTGCATGTATAATACCAAGCAATGCTTTGGTATAATCTCTTTCATGTCTCGAAACATTTCGAGTTTCATACAATATAATCCTCAGTCTACCTCCTGCCACAGCACGTGTCCAGTTTTTGCGATCTTATCTTATTGTCCTTCAAGGCATAAAATTGCTCCAGTTTTCTTTCACGATGCAAAATCTTATTGTCCGCCTTCCTGCCACAAGAAACGTTTGTCACTCAGCATGGTGGCCAGCTGCTCGTTGTATTTACGGTAAAAATTTGTCAGCAGCTTCCGAGTTTCCGGCAACATGTCGCCCACGGCCTTGTCCTGGCTGTTCCTCACGAACGCTCTGTCCTGCGCACTTATCTTGTCAAGGTCGCTCGGCGGAAGTGATGCTGAAACGACAGGTAAGATGTCTGTTATTGATGTCGTCATACTACAGGACAGGTGGGATGAAATTGTTTTCTGATAATAGATTAAATGTAAGTACAATATAATCTGAGTGAATAGGTGTGCATCTCCATAACCGAAAGTGTGCTTATCCCCCACTCCTGGAAAAATAGTATCTCAAACTAAGTTTTACACAATAATTACAAATAATTTGCACCAAACACAAACGCGTGATAAAGTGATATGTAATACGGACAAATAATTCACGGGATCTGGTCACGCGGTAAGGTTGGTGTAGGGTTACCTGTTTGCTGAAGTATGATACCAGGAAGATAAATATTGCTTTGCCAAACAAATGTATTTTCCCGATACTGTCATGGATAACTCACCAAGCCCTAGGAAATCCATAATAGTTTGAAGATGATGGCTTATATTCTTAGAGTAGTCTTCATTCCTTATTATCAGCATCTGGTGCCGAGGGAAAACTTTAAGCCACTGCTCCAGCCAGACGGAGTACATACTGACCATGAGGCGAATCTGAAATGTTGAAGGTGCATATTTCTGCGTTCAGTTTGTACGTGGACAATCTCCTTTCATCACCTCTGAGCAAGACAATTTTAGAGCAAGTGTTAATAAATTTGACGAACCATTAATTACTATCTCCTATGTCATGCAAGGGAATGATGATGATTGATGATGATGGGAAAATCCCGTGAAAAAGTTAGGAAGAAGAGCTTCCAGAAGGCTGTAGGATACAGCATAACAACCATTCACCCGGCAATCAAACAAACAATTGCAGTACGCCTTTATCTAGTGATGTTTGTCTCAATTAAAATAAATGGTAATTAGACTTAAGGGTGTAGATCGACCTCAGTGTCAAAAGTGTGAAACTGTTTACTGACCGGGATAGTCATGTGGAGAGTTCTGTTTAGCAGGCAAGTGGTACGTGGACTGCGATCTGGCACACAGCTCCAGCATGGCGACGGATTGCTGAACTTGCAGGTGAAACAGCTTGGCAGAGACGTTGTGCTCGCTTTTAAAGCGGTCCAGGAACAGGTACTCGGAGTAGAGCCTGGTCACGTGACAACAGTTACAGTATCGGGTGGGCTTCCCACAATCAAAGGCACTAAAATGTCATGCTCTGAGCTGTTATCGTCACAAACTAACGTGGATTTTGTTCGTTCGCTAAGCAGTAGGCAAAGGCATTGCTGGTAAGCGTATGAGAGAGAAAAAGAGAGAGACCTCGAGAATGCGTGCGTGCGTGTTCATAGCTGTCTTGTCCATTTATTGACTCACTGGCTGTTGATGTATCTTTTTTTCTCCTGAAAATGACTAACCTTTCAACTGGGTGCCTCAGCATCAATAATAACTTAACATCAGGTGTGAGGTGACGTAGACAGTGGGGCGTGACCAGAGCAGTTTCTGCTGTTGCACCTGTGTTCTGGGGAATGAGTTCCCAGCCAGAGAAATCCCAGAAATAAGTGGGACTGCCTTCTCCTACAACATATAAACAAACAAACATACAGGCATACTCATACAACGTATGATTACTTCTTGCACATGTGAATGTGTCTCACTTGCTAAGCGCTGAAAATTTTCATACCCAGAAATGTTGTCGCCATTATCTACATGGCGTGGCAACGATGCAAACGAACTCATTGCTTATTGTGTACATTGTTATCATAAATCAGTATATACGTCAACATTTCTCAGTCATTTTATATGATTCCTAGGCTTTATCA